>NC_054468.1:216930855-217235230 GCF_017639515.1 Carcharodon carcharias
GGAAAATCCTGGTCTAGGTGCTTTTTTACCCCCCTGAGGCAGTAAGTGCAGCTTGAATTTATCCTAGGTCCAGACTTCAAGCAGGCCTGTTGTAGTCTACACCACAATGGGACCTGATTGCCAGCGATTTGACCTGAAACTAGCTGGTTTTACCCAGTTTAATAAACCCAGACTGATCTTACTGCTTTATTCACGAGCAAGGCTTGTGACTTGTGGTGTATCAGTACAACAGAGTAAAATATACTTTGTTATGGCGGTTCTGTGAAAAATTAATCATTTCCACGAATTAGGGATGTTGATCTTCCAACCTAATCCTGAATCAGACTAGACAAACATTCACTTATTACATTGGCAAATCAAAGAAGGACAGAGACCCATACCTAGTACAGGGCATCAACTATCGATCGAAAAAAAAATTATGGCGAAGCCAAGCTTTTAGAAGTCTCCTGACATTTAATTAACTCATGAAATGGTGATCTCTTGTAGTTTACAGATTATCAGAGTTATGTTACACATCGCTGCCTAATGAATAATCCAACCCTGGAGAGATCCATTGCACTGTTTAATGGAATTTCCCAGTGGCTCCAGTTGATGGTTCTTAGCAAGCAGACACCTGTGCAAAGGGCAGAGGTCATCACCAAGTTCATTAATGTGGCCCAGGTGAGTAATAGAAGCAACAATTCTTGTGGTTATATTGGTTACACAATCTCCCATTGTGTTCCCGCTTTTGTGTGTAGCTCAGTCTCAGTCAGAAAGTATTTAAGCGGTGCACATAAGTCACAGTTAATGTTGCGTTCCTTAGGGAAGAACTGATAAACATTTCGGATGATGCAGGGCCATAGGGAGAGCGAGGTGGGGGGGTTAGTTATGGATTACTCCAGTAGAGACTTGGCATTGGCACCATAGACTGGCCTCCTTGTATGGTTCCAGTAGTGGTTTTCCTACCAATGGAAAAAGTAGTTCACCTCCATCTCATTCCACTGGTACATTGTTTGACAATTCATCACAAGGAAACTGTGCAGACCTCAAAAATTGTTCTGCAAACCAGTTACTTCTTGAAAACTTTTCCATAGTCCAAAACTGTCTGCAGTTAAAGCCAAAGTTACATTAAGTTACTACAATTTGAAATTCACAAAACATAGTCCTGCCTGAGATGATCCGACAGTCTCAGCACATTTCAAAGCTAAACCCCACACGGGACATTACAAAAGAGGAAGTGATGGACACTGAGCACGAACTGAGAGGAAGCTTGGAGGAAGTGATCAAAGATAAGGTTGAAGAGATAAGTTTTGAGGTTTCTGAAGTTTGAGGAGAGTTGGCAGAGGGGTTTAGGAAAGGAATTTGAGGGGATGAAACACATGAAGCCTCTGCCACCCATGCTGGAGAGGAGAATCCAGACTCGGAGAGAGCAGGATGTAGCTCTGACAGGGCTCAATCAGATGGAATAGGTAGATGGGATGACGTTTTGGAGGGATTTCTAAGTGAGGATGAAGATTTTGAATTTGGTGCATTGGGGAGCCAGATGAGGTAATCAAACATCTGGGTGGTAGGTGAATAGTTATTAAGAAGGTCGGGTTGCAAGTGGCAGAGTTCTGTATGATTTGGAGTTTTCTAAGCTCGGGAAGCCAGAGAGCAAATGTTGTTGAGGTGATAAGCTGTGTCTCAACACAGGCAAGGCTGAGGTAGGGATGGAAGTGGAAATAGGCTGCCTTACTGATGTAGCCAAAAGTCTCACTTGTCAGCGAGAGCTCTGGGTCACCTCTTTTCTGAAAGGCCCACCATATTATGTGCTAGTCAAACACTTAGCTGGGCAGTGCTGGGCCTTCCTGGGATCAAGGACCAGGAGAGTGGCCAATCAGAGGCTGGCAGCTCTTCATTGCTCAGCAGTGCCACAGAGGAGGCAGTGGCTGCAGCCAATAATGCAACCAGCCAAGGCCCAGGATCGCTGAGGGACTCGGGCCACAGGTGAGTGATGGAGCAAGGGGGATTACAGGGTTGGGGGGGGGAGAGGGAAGAGGATTCAGCAGCAAGTGTGGGGATGATTCTTAGCAGCACTCCGAAATCCAAGGACCAGGGAGCAGGGATGGACAGAATTGTAGCAATTTGCACATTTGGGGAATCTGCCCAACCCATCTGATCTCCTGAAATCAACTTTGTGTATTTTCTCTCTGATTCCTGGAGATAATTCAATTAAACTCCACAGTGAATCTATTCATCATCACGTCACTTAGGTTCAGCCCTGCTCAGTTGTTTTCCTTGGTTATGCAAGAACAATTGTGTTCCCTCGGGACTATTTAACGTTCCATCCCACATTCATCAAAGTCTTTCTCCATCTCTTCAGAAAATCTTAACGATACATTGAGTGAATAATTTATCAAAAAAAGAGGCGCAAAATTGTGGACTAAAACATGCATTACCTCAGCAAGTGGTTGTTGAAATCCCTGGGCTAAAGTTGCCCCTAAATAAATAGGGCAGGAGGCAGGTGGAGGTTCTGTGGGCCAGGACTTTTGCTCACGATTTCCCCCAGGCATTGTCCCTTTCCCAAATTCCACAGAGAGAGTCAGTTTAATACTTAGGTGGGCCTTCACAGGTGTGGACCAATGGAGATGGCTGCCCTGATAAGGTGCCACAATCAGAGTTGCAACCTGCCCCTCCAAGGGAAGAAGCCCAAAGCCTCATCAGTAAAGAGGCAGATCACGGAACATGTCCTTTATAATGGCCAGGGATTTCCTCAGAATTGATTCCAATTTTGTAATGTTTCCAGAATTTACTGCTTTAGATTGGGAGGGAGCAGCTCTGAGCCAATGTTAGCCAATGTGTTTATGTCTGTATTTGTCACAAAATATTGACTTAATGTTATCTGTTGAGACTGAGAATTGAGGATTAACAAGCAAATCACCAAGGCTCCTTTGACAGCACCTTCCAAACCCATGACTTTTACCACCTAGAAGGACAAAGGCATCAGGTGCATGGGAACAACACCAGTTGCAAGTTCCTGTCCATGCTGACTTGGAACTCTATTACTGATCCCTCATTGTCGCTGGGTCAAAATCCTGGAACTCCCTCCCTAACAGCATGGTGGGTGTACCTACACCACATGGACTGCTGCAGTTCAAGAAGGCGGCTCACCGACGCCACCTCAAGGGCAATTAGGGAAGGGTAACAAATGTTGGTGTTGCTAGCGAAGCTCACATCTGATGAATGAATAAAGAAAAGATATTAAAAAACATTGAGAGTCATAGATATTAAATAGTATGGAGGGTGTTAAACTACTCTGAGGGTTATGCAGATATTAAATTCTGTTCATTTTCTTTCAGAGGAGCTAAGGAAACTTTGTGTTCCATTAAGTAAGAAATCCACAAGTAGTGGCTAAGGGAACAGAGTCCATAATGGAATAACCTGCTTTTAGAACAGAAGGAATTACGGATGATTCTGTAGAGATGTTTAAATTAGTACAGTGGGAAAGAGTTTTTTTTGGAATTAAACTGGTTTAGAACAAGGGGACAGGGATACAAGATTACATGCAAGAGCTTTTGACCGGCAAGCGGGAGAAATGCTTTAAAAGAGTAAGTTGTGAGGATGTGGAATGCACTAACAGAGTTGGTGATTGAAACAATGACCATGTCAACATTGATAAATAGATTCTATTAATAGTTGAAGGAAAACCAGTTCAAAGGTTATGGGAACAAGGTAGGTCAATGAATTAGGACCACAGCCTGTATGGAAGCGAAACACTAACATGGACTGATTGGATCTTGTTTGCTTGGAGTAATCTCTATACAGTATGTGAACTCTAGATGGATGGAATGGTCTTTTCTGACTTTCTATGTACTTTGCCACTCTTTTTGTAGGATTTGAATATAACAAGGTGTTAATTTATTGTTGCTGTTCATGTATAGCCAATATAGAATGGGCAGAGTTAAAAGAACTTCTGTACTCAATACATTTTCTATTTAAAAAAAAACCTAAATGTAATACACCATAATTAATGAGTATCAAGTTTATCTGGTTACATTTGTTGATGGAACAACACATTGAATGTTTGTGACAATCTATGATGTGTCATTAGATAAGATTGGATGGGGAAAGTTATGGCTTTTTATCTGACCTTTCGCTGAACAGTTAGTGGAGTGTTCCTCTATTTGTTTGTTCCTGGGTGTTTCCTCCATTTTCTCCTCTGGTTTATATTATGTCACATTGCAGGAAACCGGCCAGAGGTAAGGAAGTGGGGAGAAGTGACACAGATAGGGATGAGTAATATATGTTTGAATGATTTGGACCTAAAATCCCCAAACAAAGCTTTTCCTTTGGGGGTTGGGAGGGGTGGAGGATGGTCCAGAAAAATCCAGCCCAAGGACTTAGACTGAAAACACAAGGTTATAAACTTGTAGCTTAACTTGCAGGTATAGCCTCATGAAATTGTGGAATACCATTGCCCTGAAGGAAGCCATTCAGTGTATTGTGCATGTGCCAGCTTTGAATATGTTTAAAGAAAGGTGAAGTTTGTAGCAATGGTGGGTTTAAAAATTGTCTATAGCGGATGTGAATTCGGAGGGTGAGAGATATAAAAGGGAGAAGGGTCTGGCCCCTACCCTGTTGAAACTTGTTTGACATGTGACTAGCATATTTGCCAACATTTTGGAGCCTATTTTAATTCTAGAGATAAACATCAGTGTAATTATTTTTTGTACTAAGTAAAACCCAACCCAACTTTCCACTTCAATTCCTTCCTCTGACAGTTCTGAAGGTGATGCCAGTTAATGCATTCACACCAGGGAACATCATAACTGTCTCAAAGCATAAACCTTCACACTAGCCGGCTGCTATTCCCTGGAAAATTTCAATCAAGGAGGAAACTTCAGGTTAGCAGCTTGCCGCCATTGTATCACTGCTACCTCTGGTTCAAAACTTTGTGGGCTTAAGTTCCCCTTCAGTGACTTGAGCGCCAAATTCAGTGTGAACCTCCAATGCTGCTTCCTTTCAGATCAGACAGGTGGACATAGAAGATCCTGTGGCAGAACAGCAGTGAAGATATGACCAGAGGTCTAGTCAATATTTATCCCTCAACAGACACCACTTTAAAAAACAAACTCCTGGTAGCCTGGTCATTATTACATTGCTGCTTTTGGGAGCTTACTGTGTACAGATTAGCTGCTGCATTTTCTCCATTAGAATAGTGACTGCACCTTATTGGCTGTAGAACACTTTGGGATGTCCTGAGGTACTGAAAAGTGCTGTATAAATACAAGCTTTTGTTCATATATGACTTTGGGAACACTTCTTGCAGAAACCAATAGCATAAGTTTTTTTAAAAAAGTTATGTCACGGACAGAATGTGTTTGCTTTTTTACTGCCCATAATCAGTGTGTTTTGAATGGAAAGAGATGTGTCCTTTCTTACCCTTAGAGCGTGTATTCCAATTAAATATTCAGTAGTAAACTGGTTCTCAGACTGGCTTAAACTACTTCAGCAAAATTATTTCCCTTAATCTGTCGTAGGTACAATCAATTTTTAGGGCTCACACCCACCGGTTTAGTTCTCTTGAATTTGAGGAAATTTTGTGTGGGTTTTTCATGAGGGTTGCAGAATTGTTGGTGGTACACCTCTGGTACAAGTTCATAGGCACTTAGGATAGCAGCATTTGTCTGTCATAATTTGCAGAGCTGTCTGAAGGCAGCATAGTGTAGACCTTACAGACTTTTCCTACTAGCTGGCCTGGCATGAGGAGAGTCCAGGACTCTGCCAGCCACTTTAACTGATTTGCCAGCTTCTCCAAGACCATGAAGAAAGCTTCCACATCCTCCTCTTCAAACTGGGACATTGGTCGGGAATGCTTTAAGAAATCAAAACTAGTTTCTGAGCTAGGGTCGTTAAATTACCAGTGGCACACACACCACCCGCGCCCCCCCCCCCCCCCCCCCAAAACTATGTAAAGGTGTTTTCCCTGGCTGCTTCAATCTGCCTTAGTTCCCTATCCTTTTGTGCTTGTAATTCTTTCTCCAGGTTCTCCAGCTGGAAAGGTTGCTCCTATTCTCATTCCTGGGATTCTCTCCTCCTCCCTTTCCTCCTGAAACTCTAACTCTGGCCTTCATTCTTCTAGACAAATTTTGGCTAAGGTAACCTTATCTGTTTCATGTTCTAGCAATTTGGCTGCTTGATATGTTGCAGCTAGTTTTAGAATCTGGTTCGCAGACTAGGGACTGCTGATGACTGATGGCTCTCAGGGTTCTGCTGAGCCTTGGGATAATAAGGGTGCAGTCCCTGAGACCAGCTTCGATCTCATGACTGCTGGATTAATACTCCTGAGGCCCACCCAGTCTCGTTTGGATGGCGGAGGCCATTGTCATACATTAGGAAGTCGATAGTGGCTGTTGAGTTTTGCTCTTCTCTTTTGTCTAGCATGAACCATGGAGACGGGCTGTCTGAAAACCCCACAATCCTTAGGTGTTAGCCCATCCTCTCACAATGGGATGTGTGAATTCCACAAATGGCTGTGTGGTACCCTCCCCATGCTCATATTTACTTAAGTGTTCTCCAGAGACTTGATACTGTCTGTAGTCCAAATGCCAAAAGTCACATGATTTGTGGTTTGGGATTTATGGTCGCTTCACAAGGCCACATTTAGAGCTGGTTTCGCAGGATGCTTTGGACAGCCCACTTTTACCGCGGAGGCCCCTTAAGTCTATGGAAAGGACCTAATAAAAGAGCAAAAGATGTCATCTCAACTTTTCACATTCCGCCACTGCCTCTAACACAATGCAAACTGTATGTTATCTTGTATATACAGTACAAAATATTGGAGGCTTATTCGCCCATTTAGAGCCTGCTAAACAGGGAATGGTGTCATTGAATTTGGAAGCCAGCAATGTGTATCCTTCTCACTAATCTTGATGGAGTGCGTTTTGCTCCACGAAAACGGTGTGCTGCATTGTGATATCAGCTCAACAAATCCTGGGGGGGGATATCGAGAGCACTTAGCCTCCATTTTCGTGAAAGTCTTAGTGTTGTATCATCTTGTTGGCAGGTTGTAGAGTTTTACTGCGGCTGTGATTTCCCAATGTCACTGGTGAAGGAGCTGTTTGAATAAATCATACTGATGACATCTTCAAAGCGCTCTAACTCTCAAAGCTGAATTTGCTGTCTCAACTTGTTTATTGCCAATCGGATTGCTGGGATCGGACAAGTTCGTTTTAAATGATGCATGGGAACACCAACACCTTCCCCTCTGAGCCATCCTGACTGGGAACTATATCGCTGTTCCTTCCCAATTGCTGAATCAAAATCCTGGAACTCCCTTCCAAACAGCACCCTTGGGGGCACCTATACCGCACAGACTGCATCAGTTCAAGAAGGTTGCTCACCACTACCTTCTCGAGGAATGGATAATTAGGAATGGATAGGCAAGAAATGCTGGCCTAGCCAGTGACGCTCACATCCTGTGAACACATAAATTAAAGCAATTGAAGGTAACTAAGGTTTTGGGAAAGTTGAAGTCTGATGGATTTTCAGCCTTTAATGCCATTAGTGCCTGTTTGTATTTGTCATTGTCCCATGCTGATTTCTTACGGAGTTCCAGACCCACCTTTTTTTCATTCTTTCATGGGATGTGGTCTTCGCTGGCTGGGCCAGCATTTATTGCCCATCCCTAGTTGCCCTTGAGAAGGTGGTGGTGAGCTGCCTTCCTGAACCGCTGCAGTCCATGTGGTGTAGGTGCACACACACTGCTGCAAGGAGGGGAGTTCCAGGATGTTGACCCAGTGACAGTGAAGGAACAGTGATATATTTCCAAGTCAAGATGGTGAGTGGCTTGGAGGGGAACTTCCAGGTGGTGGTGTTCCCACCTATCTGTTGCCCTTGTCCTTCAAGATGGTATTAGTCATGGGTTTGGAAGGTGCTGTCAAAGGAGCCCTGGTGTATTCCTGCAGATGGTGCACATTGCTGCTACTGTGCATCAGTGGTGAAAGGAGTGAATGTTTGTGGATGTGGTGCCAATTAAGTGGGCTGCTCCGTCCTGGACGGTGTCCATCTTCTTGAGTGTTGTGGGAGCTGCACTCATCCAGGCAAGTGGGAAGTATTCCATCACACTCCTGACTTGTACTTCCATCAAACTTGTTTTGGGGAGACTTTTGTGACCTTTGTTCTTCTTTTCCAGTTGATAACCTATCAACAACAACAACAATTTATATTTAAATAGCACCTTTTTAATAATGCCTCCCAAAGCGATTCAAAGGAGTGAAGTGTGAAACTTAGACACTGAGTCAAAGGCTATATTAGGGCAACTGGCCAACAGTTTGGTTAGATAGGTTTTAAGGAGCGTCTTGAGGAGTCAAGTGAGGTAACTGAGGCAGAGATGTTTAGGGAGACAATTCCAGAGCTTCAGGCCCAGGCAGCTGAAGGCCTGGCCAACAAATGTGAAGCATTTAAAATTGGGGATGACCAAGAGGCCAGAATTAGAGGAGCACTGATAATTTGGTGGCATTGTGGGGCTGGAGAAGATTACAGAGATAGGGATGGGTGAAACCACGAAGGAATTGGAAACAGTTATGAGAATTTTATTATCAAGATACCGTTTGACAGGGAAACACTGTAGTTCAGTGAGCGCAGGAGAATTATATGGACTGGACTGGACCGGGTACGAGTAAGGACATGGGTGGCAGAATTTTGGATGACCTCAAGTTTATGGAGGGTAGAGTGTTGGAGACATACTAGCCAGGAAAGCATTCAAATAGTCAAGCCTAGAGGTAACAAAGGCATTGATGAGGATTTCAGTAGCGGATGACCCGAGACATGGGCAAAGTCAGGCGATGTTATGGAGCCATGACTTTAAAGTTAAAAGAGCTAGGTTATGTGAGGGTTAGTTCACCCCAGTTCTCTTATCTTACCATCAACTCAACAATCCCAAGAGCTAGTCTTTCCCAGGCGACTCCACAGAGTAACAGAATGTGAAAGATTTTTATAGTGTGCACCAGCAAAACAACATCATAAAGTATTGGCAAGCTTACTGGAATCTAATACTGGAGTGCCATTTGTTAAAAGGAATACTGGACAAATAACCTTATTGTTTGGTTCAGAAAACAAAGTTAAAGATAGCGTGTCACAAAAGAATAGCTTTTCCAGTTTGCCTGACAGCTACCTACCTATTCAGAATGTTTTAAGAATAACAAATTGTGTACTGATAATTGTTTCTACTTAGAAGTGTGGCAGCATACATAGCTTTGCAGTGTGATAGTCAATATATTCATGTATGTATCTCTTATTATCTATTCAATCATTGTACCTCAGTGTTTTCATTAGCTGCACGGTAATGCTTTTGTATTAATCCATTACCAATAACACAGTCAGTATCAGCAAATGTAGTTAAATTTGCCATTTTCTGTGATATAGGCAAAATATCTGAGGATATACTCCTTACTATTATCCTATGTGTGTACTTCATTTGCACAAATGGTTCTGTTTGGCCTGTTTACTGATGATGCGCAAATGTACGTGTTATTTAATTAGCTTCTTTAGCTGAGGCACTGCATTTAAATTAACCATGGACTTCTACAAATCATTATGAGGACTAATTGCATAGAGAGGGTTTGTATTCCGTTAAAATAGAAGATGACGGGGTGATCTTTTGAGGTGTTTACCATGATTATCGTGATAGAGAAAAACTATTTTATCTGGTGGGAGAGTCCAGAACGAGGGGATATAACCTTAAAATTAGCGCTGGACTGTTCAGGGGTGATGTCAGGAAATACAATTTCCACACATAGGGTAGTGGAAATCTGGAACTCTTTTTCCCCCTCAAAGCTGTGGAGGCTGGGAGTCAACTGAAACATTCAAAACTGCGATTGAGTGATTTATTTTGTTAGGCGGGAGCATTAAGGGTTACAGAACCAGGGTGGGTAGATGGAGTTTATGTACAGGTTAGCCATGAATCTAATCGAATAGCGTCGAACAAGTGCAAGGGGCTGAATGGCCTACGTCTGTTCCTATGTTGCTATATTCCCATATTTATGTTTTTAAATTCTAAATCCATTAATCCTATTTCTCAGCATGTTCTTTGTGGCACGTGATCCAGTTCTGCTCAAGAAAATGGTGTCATCCGGTTGTGTTAAGATTTTGTCATACTAAGAATTTCTGTCCTGATAACTCGATCCCTGAATACATGGGGAACATTAAGCTGCGATGGGCGAGCGTTCTGTACAATTGCTGGCCAGTCACTATATTTTTGAATGTGCTGTGGAGGTGGTGGTATGTTGCTACATCTTTCACACAAGCAGCCTTGTATTCTACTACATCTATTTCAGAATTTACTCCAGCTCCAGAACTTCAATACGCTGATGGCTGTCGTAGGAGGCTTAAGCCATAGTGCCATATCCCGCCTGAAGGAAACTTGTTCACACCTTGCTCCTGAAGTTACAAAGGTAAAGTAAAAAGTGTCATTAAAAATACAAGAAAGAATGGGAAGGAAATTAGCCATTTGGCCCATTGCTTCTATTTCTTACTATCTGCCCTCCAATGGATTGTGCCAAGTCTGATTAATCTCCGACTGCTAATTGATACAAATTTCAAGTCTCCCTTGGATATTCTCATAAATTCAGAAGTTTGTTCGTTACTGGCCACTATCTGTCTGGTTACATGGTCACATAACTCTGAGGGATGTAACAATAGGGTTTTGTTATATTTACTGGATATCGTGATTTTATTACACGTTTCCATGTGTCCTTCAATCTTCTGCACGGAAGTTATACAAGGTGAGACCAGGTTGAATCCACAAACTGGTTTATTTACAATTATTATCTGAACAAATGGATAAAGATTTGAAGTAGTTCTCGCCACAGTACGAGCTGATCTTGTATCCCCTTTCATAACAAGTATGATAGAAGGGAAAAGGTGGTTTTATTTTTAGCCCGATAGCAAATTATACTTTTCTTGGACGGTATTTCTTTGAAAGCTGAGTCACTGTCCAAGCCTAGACTGGCTTTGACCTTAAAGAACACATGTCTCCTCTCTATCTCACTTAGCAATCTTTGGATAGGAATTTATCATGAACATGTTTCCCTTTTATTTTATTGCTTTTGAGCGCAGAAAATTAAGGGAAACACATCTCATTTCTCCTTCTTCCATGAGTTAGAGTAAGTCTATCAATTAAAGTGGCTTCTGCCCAATGGGCTGCAGGTCACTTTGTTTTGCATGCATTAATTTGTTCATGTATTTATTATTTAAAATATGTAATTAGTTCCTTCCCACTGCTTACATGTGTATACCTAATGGAAGCAGCTGAAATGAGATAACAATTTCTCTATTCATAAGAACTACATGTCCAGAATGTAATCCCCTGCTCTATCCATGTTTATATACAAAATCAGATGTACCCATAATTGGGGTGTTTACAGAAACGCTGGGAATCTTTCAATATGTAGGTCTATCTGGCAAACTCTGCCAAACTATTTAAAATGGATAAGTTCCCACTTGATTTAATGTGAGCTTATATATTTAGTTTTTTTTAATATAAAAAAAATACTTTTCTTTACCTACTTCCACATTTTTGCCTCCATTTTCTTTACCAGGTCTGGAACGAAATGACTGAACTGGTCTCTTCAAATGGAAACTACTGCAACTATCGAAAGGCCTTTGCCGAATGTGAGGGCTTCAAGATTCCAATCCTGGGCGTTCACTTGAAAGACCTGATTGCTGTTCATGTAGCTTTCCCGGACTGGATAGATGATAATAAAGTGAACATTGTTAAAATGCAGCAATTGTATGTTACATTTAATGAACTGGTTTCACTTCAGGATGCAAATCCTCACTTAGAACCAAATATGGATTTAATACACCTCTTGACGGTAAGTTTGTATCAGTTAAGAGTGTGTAAATGTATGTATATATCTGTAAGTGTGTGATATCTATATATCTGTGCATGGGTGTATGTATACATGTATGCACACATATAGACATGTGTGTCTGTGTGCATGTATCTATATAGGTGTAATATGGGACTATAATATCTGAAGCTTAAGCTATTTTGGATACATTGGGGCTGATTTTTCACTGCCCTCTTTTCCGCACCCCCCCCCCAACCACACCCACTCCTAAGCAGAAACAGGGTGGTAACACTCCACAGATTGTGGCGCTGAATTTATCCATCCCCCTGCCCCCTTCCTGCTCCTCGTGTAATTTCAGGGTGAGTGCATAGTTAAGATATGCAAATCGGGGATTATAATTATAATGATATTGTGTGATGTTTAAGTGACCCTTAGAGACCCTTCTACTTGTGTGTTTTGCACAGCTTTCCCTGGACTTATATTATACAGAGGACGAAATTTATGAATTGTCATTACTCCGAGAACCCAGGAATCCTAAAGCTATGGTGAGTAGAGTTTCCATTTTCATGATCACCGGACATCTAGCAGCACTTTGCAGCTAACAGAGCACTTCTGAAGTGCAGTCACTGTTGTAATAGGGGAAACATGGCAGCCAATTTTACACACACAAAGCTCCCACAAACAGCAATGTGATAATGACCAGGTAGTCTGTTTTCATTGTGAATGTTAATTGAGGGTTAAATATTGGCCAGGACACTAGGGATACCTCCCCTGTTGCTCATTGTGCCATGGGATCTTTTACGTTCGCCCGAGCAGACAAACTGTACCCCGATTTAATGCCTCATCCGAAAGATGACATCCGCAACACTGCAGCACTTCAGTACTGCACTCGTGTCAGCATGCATTTTTGTACTCAAGTCCAGGAGTGCAACTTGAACCCAAAACCTCTGTGACTCAGAGGCAAGAGGGCTACAATGATGTCCAATAACTTAGATGACCATCAATTAGAATAGGCTTTCTGACAACAGTCAGCCTTGGTTCAATGGGTTGCACTCTTGCCTGAGTCAGAAGTCGCACAAATAGCACTGGGGATGTTTTTCCAGTGTCTGCGTGCCCCATGTAGCTGTAGAAACCAGCCAATACCTGGCATTTGGGGAGAAGTCCTTCCTTGCCCCTACAACACCTGTTTCCCAACTGACCCTGTCCTCTGTGTGAGGAACAGATGGAGAAAACTTAAAAGAAAACATGTCCCCTTTCCTTAGGGTTGTTTCCCTGGCCCTGGCACTCCTGTTGGGACCCACTTTTGTTTGGCACATCTCCACTCACTTGGCGTTCCGACGTCCAGAAATTAGCTGGTCCTGAGACAGGCTAGCTGGAGCTCCTGGGATGGGGATTCCCCCACCACCCACATCTCCCCTCTTGATGACATTTGAACTTTAGTCCTCCCTCTTATCTTCCCCCCCCCCCACCCCCCCACCCACCGCTGACAGCCCTTGGAAGCAGCAGAGACCTTATGCAGTTGCCTCGCTGTCATTTCCAGGGGCTTTGCAAATCCCGCTCATGGGGACCTCTTAAAGTTGTTGATTGAGTCAAATTTTTTTTCTTTTAAAAAGAGCTGACTATTCTGCTTGCTCTTGGCATAAGTAGAGCAGAGTGTTGCATATGTCTGGAATTAAAACGAAAGATGCTGGAAATACTCAGCAGGCCAGGCAGCATCTGTGGAGAGAGAAAGAGTTTCAGGCCAAAGACATTTTGTACCAGCATCCATCAAAGATTTGCAGCATTTTGCTGTTGTATTAAGTAAACGAGACTGTGTTGCCACCATGAGTGTAGTTTAATGATGTTACAGTGACCAGAGTTAGAAGGGGAAGGGAAATAAGTGCATGAGAGAGAAAGGAATAGAAGGATATATTGACTGAGGGTGAGATGCAGTAAGATGGCGGGGGTGGGGTGAAGATTCAATGGAGCAAAATGCTTGCATTGAATGCCCTGTTTCTGTGCTGAAATACTATAAGACAATGTACTGTGATGCTCTGCATGGGATGAATTTAACGTATTGTGTTTGCAGCCCAGTACCCCTACCACCCCGAACAAACATGTGGCACTTGTAGATTGGGCACCTGGACTGACACCGAAGCCAGATCCCACTGTCATCAATAAACATATCCGCAAGATGGTCGATGTAAGTGTATTTAAAAGACAACAGTTTCAGGAATGCTCTCATACTTAGTATCGGTTTAAATGTAAATTTACATCTACATTACCGTGTTGGTTGTACAATTTATTGATGAACTGTCGAATAGAGTTCAGATGCACAATTTCTTGTTGAGGATCTGAAGCAGATCAGTGCTCCTATTCTATGCCGGGAGGAATATCTTTCAGGGCTGCAAATCCTTCTGTTGGGATGTGACTGGGTCTCCTAGACTCCTGAAGGTGCTGTGGTATCAGTCTGTTTACCAAGCCCTCCAGGGATTTATTCTTGTGTGAACCAAAGCAATGACCATCGGCATGGTGGGGGGGAGAGGAGCCGAACAGCACATGTCTGAGCCTGACTCGATAATCAGCAACAACTTGCATTTCTATAGCATTTTAAAGTCCCCATGGCACTTCACAAGGACATTGTCAAACAAAATTTGACACCGAACCACATCAAGGAGATATTAGGACAGGTGTTAAAAGCTGAATCAAAGAGTTAGGTTGTAAGGCGTGTCTTGAAGGAGGAGAGTTTGGTAGAGAGGCGGAAAGGTTTAGAGAGGGAATTCCAGAGCTTAGGGCATCACCACTCGCCCTCCCTTCTCGATAGCTGGTTTGTGATCAGGAGTGGAAAGCTTTGCTCATTTCTCTACCCCTCTGTCTTACTACCCTGAGAACGATGTGATGAATTATAGCACCCAGTGGTGGGGAGCCTACTGAGGCCAATTAAATTTAATTATAGGGCATTTTAAAGGCCTGGTTTCCATGTTGACTGGAATCTCCAATGTGGTGGGTTCAGGATTTGAGGGTGGAGGGGTGGGTTGCCGATGGACATGAGGGACACCCCCCCCCCCCTCCCGCATCCCAGACCCATAACGCCAGGTCACAGCTGCCAGGCAGCTGTGCCTTTTTAAAACATAAAATAAAGTCACTGTCACTGCTTCGCCGATTGAACAGTGAGCCCTCCCCCACTCGGCTGGAGCTCCCCCACCCAGCTGGAGTACTGAAACGTGTGGTGGGTGCGCCTGAAGCACGCCACGTGGAATTGGGATCCAGAACTTGCTCCCATGTCCAGTTCCTGAACCCTGATTGAAAATCCAGTCCCTGGTCTGTAGGACTCGGTAACCTGGGTGATCCATTGACCCATTGGGTTGCCTGGAAAACAAGTTCATTAATGAGTATAATGGATATTTCAAGCTAGTATTAACTGTTAAACACATTAGGAATCCTATAATAATAAACCATACTCATTAATAGTGATTTTATCATATCACCTGAAAAATGTCTGCTTTCAGCTATGACTCCATTAACTATTGCTGACAAAAGAGACAAGTCGATGCTTTTAGTCTTGCACTCATTAGGACACTTTGTAAGAATACCAATGTGAGAGGAAAACAACAATTTATACTGTATGTGAAGAGAATGCTGAATGATTGGCAAGTGCACTCTGATTGGTAGAGGCATTGCCATGGAGAATGACCTGATTGGTCAAGGCATTGCCCTGAGGAATGAGTCAGCGAATGGCTGTCACTTATTTTGTTTATCCGAAACAGGTGCAATGTGTGTACATGTTCTTCCTGTCTGCAAAGAACGGGGCCCCGTGTATTAATATATTTAGCTTCCAGGACATACAAATGCTCCACACTGCGAGCCCAACTGACATTCTTAAATTGGTTGTTAGCGTAATTCTTAGCACATTGAGGATTATTTAGCAAATGATGTCCAATTGTGAAATCGCCTCTAATGTTGAACTCTGTTTTGAGTTTTGGAAGCACAGGCTGGTTGGGTACGGCCTGTACCTTGCCTGTTGTGAACAGCAGCTGGTACATGCCATTTGATATGATTCACTAGTCTTTGGGACATTTGGCCTACAGACATAGCATCACACTGGCATTAAAATTCATACACCATCTTACTCGTTTGTGTGATAGGCAGAACTTCTTTTTGGCTTAATGGCAGCATCTTGTTAGTAGCGAATACCACTCATGTTGTTACTGCATAGTAGCAGCATGAAACAGTTAGCTTCACGTGTTGCTCAAATTCTTGAGATACCTCTGGATAATCTGAGGTAGACTGGGCCGAAAGTGGTAGCCTTAGGCCCATTCATGAGTTGGCACGATATACAGGGTAGTCATTATCCAGCAGGATCCTTTGTGCCCTATTTCAGGCATTCTTGCAAATTGCCCTGATGATGGAAAGCTTTGACATGTCTCTTTTTCAGCAATACTCATGTTCTGTACTACCAAACAAACACCCCATTAACTAGTGTCAACTGTATGTGTAGCAGTTGGGAGGTATACTGGCCTAGAAATGTGAGATGCTGTGCCCCTTTTACTGGTGCAATAAGGATTCAGAAGCATCCAATATGGCAGGCTGGAGGTGTTCAACCCACCATATTGGTTATGGAACCAAAAAGGATGCCTGGAGTTCATGCCTGAAACCAGTTTGTCTTGAACAGAACCTGGATCCTCAGTACTCCCCTCCCACTGCTGCTCATTCCCCCCTCTCGGTCAACTCATTCTTAAGACCCACCCATGCCACCAGCAGTGACCGCAAATTCTAATGGTCTTCACCAGCGAGTTGCCCCGTAGGCATCTGTGGCTTGTCAGTAAATGAGGCCCGAGACCCAATGTTGGATGGGCATCGGGCCTACCAGTTCCTGGGTAGGTATTAAATCCTGTGCCCAGTTTGTCAGCTGGTACAAACCAGTTTCTAAGCCACTGTGTGTTATATATCTGATATATATAAATATTTAATATTATTCATTCTCAAGACCTCTGGTTGTCTACCTAGTTTCCTTTTCAAAATGGCTTATGTAAACAGTGAAGATTTAACCATCTCCCACAATCCATCCATTTTTGTTTTCTATGGAAATGACTGACACCCTCTTTCAGTCCCTTTTACATGCCCCACGCTACTCAGTGAGTGGACGGGTATCCTACTCTGCAGCGCAATGTTGCTGAGGGTAGAGAGCAACAGGAAAGGAGATGGATTGTCTCATTTGATGTTTTATTTTCTGGTTGTGGGTTGGTATAGCCCCTTCACTAAACTCTTGATTTCCCCTGATGGCCTCACCTCAGACTGAACACTTGCCCTAGACGTGGTCTTGTGTTTCGGATCTGACCTGCTGCAGTGTCTGAGTGAAATTTTAATTGGAATGACCGCAGAAGTGTTGCCAGCGGTGCACTTTGATGAAAATGTACGGACTTTCTCTGAGAATCGAGCCATATTATCAAGCTTGCCTCCACTGGGCAGAGTTTCACTGGGGCTGTAAAATGCGGTGAGCCATTCAAAAGTCCATTGACTTCAGCAGGACTGGAAGCTCCTGCCGGCAGGAGGAGTCATAAAATTCCGCCCATTGTTTCTATCAGCCATTTTATTAAGAAGCTGGTGTGTTTGTGTTGTATTGTTTCCTTTTATTTGTTTGCTCTTGTCTCTGCTGAAAGCTTATTAGAGTTTTTAGTCTGTATTTAGGAACTATGACCACGATCATGATGGTTACATCTCCCAGGAGAACTTTGAAAGCATAACTGCCAACTTCCCATTCTTGGATTCCTTCTGTGTGTTGGATAAAGATCAGTAAGTGCAAGAGCTGGGTGGGCAAATTGCTACATTATATTTTCCTTTGCTTATTTAACCGCTATAACCGCTCGTAGATTACGATGCACTCATCCTTTAAATGGGATGACTTCACACAGTCACAGTTCACAGTGAAAGACTGTCCCTAACTACGAAATCTTTTCCTATACAACTCTCAACTCTCCTGCTCAGAGCCATTACCCTTTGCAAGGGGGTTTCTTACTGTATCCTTAATGCAGCCACCTCTCACCAGAAAAGAAAGACACTTTAATCTATTGAGCAGTCATAAGATAGAAATTGTCTCTGTTTCACAAACCCCTCTAAAATAGTAATTGTTAACGGTCTGAAGAAGTTAACAGAACAAGGTTGAAGATAACAAACGTTTCAAACAAACAAAGCTCTTACCAGTCAAAGGGTTTTTGTAAACAATTGAATCTTTCATGTGAAGATTACCATGTCGTTCACTAGAGGGGTTTGTTGTATAGTGGTTATGTCACTGGACTAGTAATCCAGAGACCTGAAGGTGTTAGGAAGACTGATCTGTAGTTGCTGCATTTATCCCTCTCCCCTATCTTAGACAATAGTGTAACATTTGCAAGCTGCCAGTCCTCTGTCACCATTCCCATACCAAAGGAGGATTGGAAGATTGCGACCCTCTGCCATTTTTCATCCTTACTCCCCTCAGGAAAGCACGATGCATTCAATTTGGACCAGGTGACTTTTCTACTTGGAGCACTGCCAACCCTTTAAATCTCTCCTCATTTTCCATTTTTATCCTATCCAATTTCTCTACTACCTCCTCCTTGACAATGACTTACATGTTCTCTACATGAATTGCCCTTCCAAATCTCATCCAATCTTCATTGTGTATTTGGCCTTTTTCTGACAATATTTCCCTTGAAAACGAGCTCTACTGCATCGGTGTTTCCACTTTGAATTTTGAGTCTTTGGAGTAATTTTTTTAAATCATTTATTCTTGCCAGATGGACATCACTGGCAGGGTCAGAACTTATTGTCCATCAATCCCTAGTTGCCTTTTGAATGACAGAGGCCGAAACTGATAACTCGGTGAATATGAATTCAAATTTCACCACAGCAGATTGAAAATTTCAATTTGGTCTCTTTGAACAAAAGCTCGTATCAGTGACCATGAAGCTGTCAGATTGTAGTAAAAATCCAACTAGTTCAATGATGTCCTTTTCGGGAAGAAAACCTATTGTCCTTATCCTTTCTGGTCTATATGTGAGTCCGGTTCCAGACCAATGTGGTTAACTCTTAACTCACCTCTCCGTTCCCTTCAAAAGGCAACTAGCAATTGATGGGTAGACACTTCAGCTGACCTTCCTAAAATACATGTTTTTCTTTATGCAAATATTAAGGGGGGCTGGAAAAGCAGCAAAATAACATGTTAAACATCCTTTCTTCCAATCTTTGCTGCTGGGTGGGCCTGATGTTAAACTCACTGCCAGTTCTTGTTTAGACCATTGAAATTGCAGTTGGAACCCAATGAAGGCAAATGTTAAAAATGATCCAGTTAGGTTTTGACCAGTATCCTTGCTGCCTGTGTGGGGGAACTGGCGAAAATTATAACCTGTCAGTTCCAAAGTGGGTAATTGCGCCATTTCAAATTGGTTTCTACCATGGAGGTGGGGTTAAAATCATGCCCATAATGATGCCATTTAACCTTACTGCCAATAGTGTTAAACCCTTTTAAATAAGGCAGCAGGATTGTTCAGTCATTAATGGATAAATGCATTTCTTGGCGGCCTTCCGTCTTGTCAGATGATGCTTTGTGCCATGGTGGTCAACTCTGTGTTAAATATCCCCTAGTATGGCTCAGTATCTCCACTCTGACATGGCAGTCTTTGCTGTGTTTTCTGCAGAGGAAGACAGTGGGCTAAGAAGGTGCATGATTTGCTGGCCTCTGTTTTCTCTGGGCCCTCTTCTCAGCCATCTGAGCTTTCTGCTTCACCTTGCCTTTTCCAATGTCTCTCCGCTTCCCAAGGTCATAGTCATCGGTGACTGTTTTCCAGTTGTCAGTGGCAATGACCACAATTTTCATATCTCGCTTGCAGTGGCCTTGTAGCAGAGGTATGGCACCCAGCAGGTTGTGACCCAGTGACCAGTTCACCGGTCAAAAGGTCTTTGAGTCATTGGTTGTCATCCTGTTATGTGATACTGATCTTGAGTTTTAGATGGACCTTTGACCTCTGTACCTTAGATTTGAATCAAGCTAAAACTATGCTCCAGCTGTTAGCTACAAGGTTCCTAACTGGAAAGTCTCAATGTATTCTTAGTAGCATTGGCCCACAGTTTCATATGCTGCTAACTTTCAACCAATTAAGATTAAATTGGTACTCTTGTTCCGAGAGACCACGTGATGCTGTGAAATGGAAAATATCATTCTGGAATTTGTTTGAAAGGTACCAGAGAGGGTAGATGAGGGTAACGCTGTCTATGTGGTGTACATAGACTTCCAAAAGGCATTTGATATGGTGCTGCACAACAGATTTCTGAGCAAAGTTATAGCTCGTGGAATAAAAGGGACAGTAGCAACATGGATACAAAATCGGCTGAGTGGCAGGAAACAGAGAACGCAGGTTAATGGATGTTTTTCAGACTGGGAGGAGACTTGTAGTGGAGTTCCACAGTGATTGATGTTGAGATGCTTACTTTCCCTGATAAAGATTAATGACCTCCAGGGTACAATTTCAAAATTTGCTGATGATATGAAACTTGGAAGCGTTGTGAATCCTGAGGAGGATAGTGTAGAACTTCAAAAGGACATAGACAAATTGGTTGAATGGGTGGACATGAAATTCAGTGCGGAGAAGTGTGAAGTGATTCATTTTGGTAGGAAGAATGAGGAGAGATAATATAAAGTAAAAGATACAACTCTAAAGGGGTGCATGAGCAGAGGGACCTGGGTATATATGTGCATGAGCCATTGAATTGGCAGCACAGGTTGAGAGAGCGATTAATAAAGCGTAGAGTATTCTGGGCTTTAATAGCGGCATAAAGTACAAGAACAAGGAGGTTAGCTTAAACTTGTATAAAGCACTGGTTTGGCCTCAACTAGAGTATTGCCTCTGAATCCCATAATTTAGGAAAGATGTGAAGACATTGGAGAGACTGCACACAAGATTCACAAGAATGGTTTCACACTTCAGTTACTTAGATTGGAGGAGTTGAGACAGTTGTCCACCACCATTCACGATTGGTTGTGGCAGGACTGCAGAGCTTAGATCTGATCCGTTGCTTGTGGGATCACTTAGCTCTGTCTATCACTTGCTGCTTATGCTATTTGGCACGCAAGTAGTCCTGTTTTATAGCTTCACCAGGCTAACACCTCACTTTTAGGTTTGCTGGGTGCTGCTCCTGGCATGCCCCCTTGCACTCTTCATTGAGCCAGGGTTGATCCCCTGGCTTGATGGTACTGGTAGAGTGGGGGATATGCCAGGCCATGTGGTTGCAGATTGTGGTTGAGTACAATTCTGTTGCTGCTGATGGCCCACAGAGCCTCATGGACACCCATTTAGCACAGTGGTAATGTATCCTCAGTGTGAAGGTGGGACTTTGCCTACGCAGTGTCATGGGTCATTGTCACGGTAAGACAGGGTGAGGATGGCAGATTTCCTTCCCTAAAGGGCATTAGTGAGCCAGATGAGTTTTTACAACAATCAACAATGGTCATCCTTAAGACTTTTAATTCCAGATTTTTATTGAATTCAAATTCTACCATCTGCCCTGGTGGGATTCAAATCCTGGCCCCCAGAGCATTACCCTGGGTCTCACTAGTCCAGCAACAATACCACTTCACCATCAACTCCCCTTCTTCTGTGTTGTAACCATTCTGTGATTCTATGGTTATGACAGGGAGTTCTTTTCTGATATTTATGAAAGTTATATTTACAAATGAAAACATTACTTCTTACCATCTTACTTTTTATTTTTTCTTCATTTTACTGAATTCCAATTAATTTGTTATTTTCTTAATTTTGCATTTTAATTATTTTGTTTTTCCAGGGATTGTGCAATGATTAAAAATATACTTTTTTTCCTCCGCACTTAATAGGGATGGCCGGATCAGTAAAGATGAAATGATGGCCTATTTCCTGCGGGCCAATTCTCAGCTCCAGTGCAAAATGGGACAGGGCTTCATTCACAACTTTCAAGAGATGACATACCTCAAACCCACCTTCTGTGAGCACTGTGCAGGATTTGTAAGTACTCCCAGTGAGAATGCCCTAAATGCACTGTTACCAAGGAGTAGTTCCACCTGGATGCTTTCCCTTGACTGTTTCGTTTCCTGAATGCAATTTGTAATATTAATAAACCGTTACAAATCTGCACTGATATTTTATAAGAAGTAAGGGTGGAGAAATCTGCAACCAAACTCAGAGCTGCCAAATCTGGATCTCCTTTATAACTAGGCCTGTGGTGCATGGGAAAGAGTCCACATTAGACTTCAGGGATCAGTAAAGGACACTACAAAAATGAGACAATTCCTGCAAGGTTGTTTGCCTTCCTGTCTCTTCCATCATACATTATTGGATTTGAGATCGCACCTACTGATGTTCTCCTGTGGGCCATGGGCCGTGCACCTATCTCTAGGCATTTCCATATTGACCTGCTGCTGTTGTGAGGCCAGCTAGGGTTGGGTCTGGAACGCGATCCAGGCCTGGCTCAACTCCACTGGGTTTTGGAAGGAGATAAATGAAGAAAACAGGAAAAAAAGCACGATCAGTTAGATTTCCAAGCATCTGACACGATGTAAAGCTGAGAGTCAGAGGTGGCACTACAACAGTGTGACTTCCCAAAATGCTTTCATAAGAGAAAAGTCCTATGACTCCAAAGAATCAAATTACTGCCCCGTAGAGTGAACCTCATGAGTCCAGATATTTTCTTATTAAATGTTCCTCTGTTCCGTTCCATGTGTGTTCTGGCCAAAGGCTTCACTCATTGTCTGCTGATGCTTCGTCCTGAGTTATTTTTCTTGGCAGTGTTTATCAGTGATGGTTTGTCAATTGCCTTCCAGTCTCAGGGGAAGGGCTGGTCCCAAGCCTACCTCAGACGAAACGGGAATTGAACCCACACTGTTGGTGTCATTGTGAGCCACAAGCTAGCCACCTAGCCATTACAGTTAACCAGCCCCCTGTTCAAGGTTCTGCTGTTCCTGAATATGGAATTTGACATAGCATTGAATTCACCATAATGGAGAATATTATAAAAGGTGGAGGATGCTTTAGCAAACCTGACTGTACGGGTGTTAACCCTAATCTTTCTCCAGAAGTGACCAGCCACCATTTTGATATTAAAGCTTGTAGACCTAACTTCAAAATGAAGTCAGAAACATAAGAATTTTCATAGGGCAGAAGGATGCCATTCAGCCCATTGTGTCCATGCTGACTCTCTGCAAGAGCAACTCTGTTAATCCCACTGCCCCACCCTTTCCCCCAGCTCACCAATTTTGTTTCTGTTCAGGTGCTTATCCATTTCCTTTTCGAAAGCCACAATTGAAGCTGCCTGCACCACACTCTCAGGCAGAGCATTCCAGATCCTAACCACTTTGCATAAAAAGAATAGTTTTTCCTCATGTCGCCATTGCTTCCATTGCCAATCCCCTTCAATTGGTGTCTTCTGGTACTCGACCCTTCTGCCAATGACAGCAGTTTCTCCCTATCTACCCTGACTAGACCCTTCATAATTTGGAACACCACTATCATCTCCTCATAACCTTCTCTTCTATAAGCAGAACAATCCCAGTTTCTCCAATCTACCCAGGTAACTGAAGTCTCGCCCTATTTAATATAACTAACACAAGGTATATTGTCACATTCTACCAATGCTGCTCCAAACTGGACACCATGTGAAAATGGCCTAAAGCTGACATTTCCTCCGATTTTTGCAATTGAGAAGTGCCTGGCTTTCACTTGAAAACCCCTCACCCACAACTCCCCCTAATGCCCCCATCCTAATCAACGTGACTATATTAGGAACTCTGTGAAGTAGCGATCATTAAGCAAGCACCCAAAAGCTAATTCGAGTTTCCTGCACTGTCCCCTGAAGGTTAGACCACAGTCTTGGCCATTGGTCACACTGTGCATGTCCCTGAAGCTGAATGTACTAGGTCAGTGGATATGCTGTGTGACACAGCAGACAAGAGATTAATCAGACTAGGTGCATGAGGGCTGGGATTCAAACCCCTCTCTGCTGCTCTAAAGGGATGCTGACCCTGTCAAAAATTGTTTGCTGTTTCCCTGTTGTCAGATGACATGCTGGCAGAATTTGTAGAATGACACATTACAAAGCCATTGCATTGATTGTTACTGACCAAGTTGATTCATTGTGATGGCACTCTGACACTCTGCTGGGTGTCTTTAGCCTCAGCTGCTGTATGCAACCCTCTTTTTTTTTTTTGCTCCATCGTTGGGAGTGAAGCAAACAATAATTGAGTTGTTTTCATGGTGCATCTTAATGGAAACAGCTGCACTCTGGTACAAAACAGATAAGCAGCTGGGATGTAAAATGTGGCTCAGTCATGTCCCCCAGCTTCGTCCAGCCCAATGTGGATACTTCACTGAGATGAGTTTGTCACTGAGTTTTTATTTAATCCATTGACCCTTCTTGACTTTGCCCCGCTCAAAGTGAATTTTGAAAGCAGTGTTGCATGGTGACTGACACAGGTCTGAAATAATGATTCCCTTCTCTATCTGACAGGAAGGGTGTTGTGAACAGCTACATCCTGTTTGCGCTGCAACAGGCCCCTGTGCCTTCCTCTTTCATTACTTCACCTTCTTCCGATTTCCTTCCCAAATCACTAACATTCTTTTGTTCTCTCTGCAGCTCTGGGGTCTAATCAAACAGGGATACAAGTGTAAAGGTAAATAAGAACTTGCTCTTTGTTTTAGGCACCTATTGTGTTCGAGTAGGCAAAGGAAGTTTTAGGGATACAGAGCTAAGGGTTCTGGGTGTTCTTGTAATTCAGTCCTCAGAAAACAGTCTGCCAGTTTGCTAAGACTGAATGAAAAGTCAGAATCGTTACTGCGCTAGCTATCATGTTTTTAAAACTCTTTCATTTCTGTCAAAGGTAATGGCGATATGACAGTGTTGCTTTTTTTCTTGTTTTCACGGGATGTGGGCATCGCTGACAAGACCAACATTTGTTGCCCATACCTTATTGCTGGTGAGCCACCTTTTTGAACTGCCGCAGTCTATCTACTGTAGATACACCCACAGTGTTGATAAGAGAGTTCCAGGGTTTTGACCTAGCAGCAGTGAAGTAATGTCGATGGAATCCCAATTCAGGTTGGTCTGTGGCTTGGACTGGAACTTGCAGGTGGTAATGTTACCATAAGTCAGCTGCTCTTGTCCTTCTGGGTGGTAGAGGTTGCTGGTTTAGAAAGTGCTGTCGAAGGAGGCTTGGAGATTTGAAGCAACACTTTTTGTAGGTGGTACAATGGTGTGATTCAATTTATCAGATTAATAAAACAGCAAAGAGCACCTGTGATATTCTCACGCCACCAACCACATCACTCACTGGTTTCTCTCCCATGTGAAAATTCCAATTTGAAAGCAGACTCCTGACTGCAAACGCTCACACAGAAGATACCTACCGTGGGTCAGTCTTCACCTCCATCAGCTGAGCTGCAGAACAGGCCCTGTGTATGAGAAAAGGACGACATGAAAAGGCTTCAGTATCATCAGTACCCGCCCTCCCCATGAATAGAAACTGTGCCAGTTGTAGGATTATCTCAATAAAGTTATTAAGCTGAGCATCCTCTCTTCAAATACTGCACAGGCTATGGGCCCTGACAATATTCTGCTTCTAATACTGAAGACTTGCCGCGCCCCTAGCCAAGCTGTTTCAGTACAGCTACAACACTGGCATTTACCCGGCCATGTGGAAAATTGCCCAGGTATGTCCTGTACACAAAAAGCAGGACAAATCCAACCCAGCCAATTACTACACCGCCACCGCCCTCCTCCCCCAACCCCCCCAATCAGTCTACTCTCAATCATCAGTAAAGTAATGGAAGGGGTCATCAACAGTGCTATCAAGCGCCACTTGCTTAGCAATAACCTGCTCACTGACACTCTGTTTGGGCTCCGCCAGGGCCACTCAGCTCCTGACCTCACTACAGCATCGGTTCAAACATTGACAAAAGAGCTGAACTCCCGAGATGAGGTGAGGTGAGGTGACATCAAGGCCACATTTGACCGAGTGTGGCATCAAGGAGCCCTAGCAAAACTGGAGTCAATGGGAATCGGGGGAAAACTCTCCCCTGGTTGGAGTCATACCTAGCACAAGTTGTCATTGTTGGAGGTCAGTCATCTCAGTTCCAGGACATCACTGCAGGAGTTCCTCAGGGTAGTGTCCACGGCCCAACCATCTTCAGCTGCTTCATCAATGACCTTCCTTCCATCATAAGGTCAGAAGTGGGTATGTTCGCTGATGATTGCACAATGTTCAACACCATTCACAAATCCTCAGACAATGAAGCAGCCATGTCCAAAAACAGCAAGACCTGGACAATATCCAGGCTTGGGCTGACAAGTGGCAAGTAATATTTGTGCCACACTAGTGTCAGGCAATGACCATCTCCAACAAGAGAGAATCTAACCATCGCCCCTTGAAGTTCACTGGTATTGCCATCACTGAATCTCCCAGTATCATCATCCTGGGAGTTACCATTGACCAGAAACTGAACTAGACTAGCCATAGAAATACTGTGGTTACAAGAGCAGCTCAGAGGCTAGGAATCCTGCAGTGAGTAACTCACCTCCTGACTCCCCAAAATCTGTCCACCATCTACAAGGCACAAGTCAGGAGTGTGATAGAATACTCCCCACTTGCCTGGATGAGTGCAGCTCCCACTACACTCAAGAAGCTTGACACTGTCCAGGACAAAGCTGCCTGCTTGATTGGTACCACATTCACTTCCTCCAGCACCAATGCACAGTAGCAGCAGTGCACACCATATACAAGATGCACTGCAGGAATTCTCCAAGACTTCTTTGGCAGCACCTTCCAAACCCATGACCACCACCATCTAGAAGGTCAAGGGCAGCAGATAGATGGGACCACCACTACCTGTAAGTTCCCCTCCAAGTCACTAACTATCCTGACTTGGAAATATATCGCCGTTCCTTCACTGTGGCTGGGTCAAAATCCTGGAACACCCTCCCTAAAAGCACATGGGTGTATCTAAACCACATGGACTGCAGTGGTTCAAGAAGGCAGCTCACCACCACCACCACCTCAAAGACAACTAGGATGGACAATAAATGTTGGCCCAGTCGGTGAAGCCCACATCCGGTGAATGAATAAAAAAAGTGATATATAGGGCCCCAGTATTTGGAGGGAGGCTAAAAATGACTCAAAGACCCTGTAAGGCTGGGTATGCAGAGCTCTTGTCCAACTTAATGGCAGGGCCTCATTAACTATTTCAGCTCCATTTCCTGCCGTTTGTGATTGGGTGGGTTGGGTAAGAGGATTTAATATTGAGACTGTTGACTTTATTCATATTGCAACAAATATGCTTCCTGTTGTATCTCGTTACTTGTGCGCAATGGTGTAAGTGTATTGTTCAGCTTGTGCAGAGCTTAGTAATTATCAATGCCTCTTTGAATGAAGAGCACTGTCCCTTCCTGTAGGGCTTGGAAAAGCTGTTCTTCACAGCAGAGGTCTGATATCTGTATCAGTTCTTCTGCCACTACTCAAGGAAGTTACTTGGAAATTGTCATTGAATGTCGAAGCAGTGCAGGCTGTCACCCTGCAGGATGTAACCTGATTGCCAGGTCTCTCTGCAGTTTTGCTCACCCATCACAATGACTTGTCCTTGTGCGAGTCCACACCCATTGATGGAAAGCAATTGACAGGCAAACAGTGCCCACATGCCCCCATTGCCCAAACAAAGACATCCCCAAACTGAATCGAAATAGTCTTATTAAGACAAAGTGAGGTCGTGGAGGTTGGGGGTTCCATGTAATTAGTAATTGCCTTAGAATTGGAAAAAAGGAAAATGAGGCCAGCGGACTGACGATTCATTCTAGTTAATTAACAACGGGGGGCATTGTAATGGAGTAACTACTGCGCCAGCTTTTCAGCTCAGTGATTCTGACCCAAGAGTTGAGCGTGCTCACATTGGGCTCCTTTGAGGACACTGTCAGTCATTCTGTGTAACTCTTCCCTTTCTTGTCCTGTAGACTGTGGTGTGAATTGCCATAAGCAGTGCAAAGACCTGTTAGTGTTAGCATGCCAGAAGCTTCGCAAGAGCACTTCACCACCACCGCACACCCATGGCTCCCTGCCCAGCAGCCCTGCCACGCTGTCCTGTGGAAACGGTAGGAATGCTGTAATGATTCTTGGAATGTTAGATTGGGAGTACTTGGCAAAATGTAGCGTTGTGACTCATTCTTTCTTTTTCATCCCATCTTCAGTGAACTATATAGTTTTACTCTGCTAAATGATGCAGCCATTATTGATTAGTTCCATGTATAAAGGTGCAAATTACTATTGGTGATATTAGCAGACAAGTTACTCTGTCTCCTGTTCCAATACAGATATTGACTTGTTTATTTTAAATGTATGAATAGGACTGCTAACACAGCAGACATAGGAATGTCACACCTATGCGTTAAATATGTACCCAATAATACCAACAACTGTAATGTCTACTGTGTTGTGTCTGTCATGCTTTAATGAACCTAGCAACCTTTGCTTTTGCAGAGAGCTGGAATGGGCATGATAAGCTGAATGGCCTCCTGTGCTGTAACCATTGTATGATTCTATTCTAGCAGATGCAGCAAGTATTTTCCCACTCCTTGTCAATCTCTCCCCACCGCCCTGCTAAATTTTTAAAAATTCAGTCATGTGATGTGGGCATCGCTGGCTGGGCCAGCATTTATTGCCCATCACTAATTGCCCTTGAGAAGGTGGTGGTGAGCTGCCTTCTTGAACCGCTGCAGTCCATGTGGTGTAGGTACACCCACAGTGCTGTTTGGAAGGGAGTTCCAGGGTTTTGACCCAGCGACAGTGAAGGAACGGTGATATATTTCCAAGTGGGGATGTTGAGCAGCTTGGAGGAGAACTTCCAGGTGATGGTGTTCCCATGTGTCTGCTGCCCTTGTCCTTCTAGATGGTAATGGTCTAAGTTGCCTTGGTGAGTTGCTGCAGTGCATCAGTGCTGCCACTATGCATCGGTGGTGGAGGGAGTGAATGTTTATGGATGCAATGTCAATCAAGTGGGCAGCTTTGTCCTGGATGGTGTTGAGCTTCTCGAGTGTTGTTGGCGCTGCATTCACCCAGGCAAGTGGAGAGTATTCCATCACACTTCTGACTTGTGTAGACCACAAACACCATAAAGTGTGACCAGTCCACTTGCAGGCCTCCAACAATGCCACTCTGAAACAACAGCAAGTACACGAGCGTGGCCTGGGAACAGTTCTCCTTTACATTTTTATTCCCACCTCCCCATCTCTAGCCCATTAGGAATTATTTGACCACTGTTCAGGGTTCCTCTACAATGATGTGACTGACGACCCAGGATAAAAAAAAATCCAAAAACTAAGTCCATAAGATGTAGCAGCAGAAGTAGGCCATTCAGCCCTTCGAGTCTGCTCCACCATTCAATGCGATCATGGCTGATCTGATAATTCTTAACTCCACATTGGTTTCTTTACCACGTAACCCTTGATTCCCTGATTAAAAATCTGTATATCTCAGCCTTGAATATACTTAATGACCCAGCCTCTGCGGTTAAAAAATTCCACAGATTCACTACCCTCTGTGAGAAGAAATTTCTCTTCATCTCTGTCTTAAATAGATGTCCCCTTACTCTGAGATTATGCCCTCTGGTCCTAGACTCTCCCACAAGGGGAAACAACCTCTTAGCATCCACTCTGTCAAGCCCCCTAAGAATCTTGTATGTTTCAATAAGGTCGCCTCTCATTCTTAACTCCAAAGAGTACAGGCCCAACCTACTCAACCTTTCCTCATAAGAAAATTCCTCCATACCCGGGACCAACCTAGTGAACCTTCTCTGGACTGCCTCCAATGCCAGTATATCTTTCCTTAGATAAGGGGACCAAAACTGTTCACAGTATTCTAGGTGTGGTTTAATTAATGCCTTGTATAGATTTAGCGAGACTTTCCTATTTATGTACTCCATTCCCTTTGAAATAAAGGCCAACATCCTATTTGCCTTCCCTATTACCTGCTGAACTTGTATGCTAGCTTTTTGTTATTCATGCATGAGGACACCCAAATCCCTCTGTGCTGCAGCTTTCTTCAGCCTTTCTCCATTTAAATAATATTCAGCTCCTCTATTCTTCCTGCCAAAGTGCATAACCTCATATTTTCCCACATTATATTCCATCTGCCATGTTTTTGCCCACTCACTTAACCTGTCTATATCCCTCTGTAGACTCTTTTGTATCATCCTCACCATTTGCCTTCCCACCTATTTTTGTGTCATCCTCAAACTTGGTGATAGTACATTCACTTCCCTCATCCAAGTCATTAATATATATTGTAAATAATTGGGCCCCAGCACTGATCCCTGTGGCACACCACTAGTTACAGGTTGCCATCCTGAAAATGCCAGCCTGAAAATGTACCCCTTATCCCAACTCTGTCTTCTGTTAGTTAGCCAATGCACTATCCATGCTAATATACTAGCCCAACACCACTGGCTGTTATTTTATTAAGTAGCCTTATGTGCAATACATTATTGAACATCTTTTGGAAATCCAAATATATTACATCTACTGGTTCCCCTTTATCTATCCTGTTTGTTACTTCCTCAAATAAATCTAATAAGTTTGTCAGGCATGCTATCCTTCATAAAGTCATGCTGATTCTGATTAGATTATGCATTTCTAAGTGCTCTGCTATTACATCCTTTTATAATAGGCTCCAACATGTTCCCAATGACAGATGTTAAGCTAACTAACCTGTTTTTTTTTGTCTCCCCTCCCTTTTTGAATAGGGCAGTTTTCCAACCTTCTGGGACTTTTCTAGAATCTAGGGATTCTTGGAAGATTATGACCAGTGCATCCACGATCTCTCCAGCTATTTCCTTTAATATCCTAGGATGCAATCGATCAGGTCCAGGGGACTTATCAGCCTTTACCCCCATTAATTTCCCTAGTACTTTTTCTCTATTGATATTTATTGTATTTATTTTCTGCCACCCCCATGCCCACCCCCCAATACACTGTAGCCTCTCCAATCTGGAATGCTTGGGTCCAAGACATTTCTGGGCTTTGGAATTCTCTGGATTATAGAATGGTGTTGGAATGCCTAAACATAAGCTGATATAAGTATTTACTGGAAACATAAAACAGTGATAAAATATAAGAACTAGGAGCAGGAGTAGGCAATTCAGCCCCTCGAGCCTGCCCCGCCATTCAATACAATCATGGCTGATCTCATTTCGGCCTCAACTCCTGTTTCCCGACCTCTCCCCATAACCTTTCAACCCGTTACTAATTAAAAATCTGTCTATCTCCTCTTTAAATTTATTCAGCGTCCCGGCATCCAATGCACTTCTGAGGTAGTGAATTCCACAGATTCATGACCCTTTGAGAAAAGTAATACCTCCTCAAATCTGATTTAAATCTACCACCCCTTAGCCTAAAACTATAGCCTCTCGTTCTAGTATGCCCCAGAAGGGGAAACATTCGCTCCATGTCTACTTTGTCTATCCCTTTTAGCATCTTAAGTGTTAAAAGTGGTTTTACTTATCCAAATATAGGGTGGAATGTTGAGGTGGGGGCGGGGCTGTAAAATGCAGCAAGCCGTTTAAAAAATTCTGCCCACTGTATCTTCCCTATTTCCACTCCCAAAGTACGACACCAAAATGATACCGATGATGTCGAGGGAGTGCTTGGGGTCTGCTCAAAAAATTTCCAGACGACTGGTGTTTCTGAACAATAGACTTCTGGACTGGAGAGGTTACCATGTAATAGTTCAGACTGTGCCTCTAACAGCGTACTGCATATGCGATTGTGTTCTCAATCTAGGTTATAAATGGAGCTGTTTTATTACTGGGACAATACTGCAAGTGTACAAGGCCCCTATGGAAAGCAGCCCTTGGTTATTTACACCAGTTTTCCTCCACTGAATGGACTCTACCTCAATCCTGTGTTCAGCACTCTGGAAGGCTTTAACGCATTTAGAAATAAGCTTAACTTTAATTACCAGTTTAGCCTTGTTGAGGAAAAATCTACAATGGACATTCCTTTCCTACACAGTCATCCAACTGGATAACAGCTTGATTGGACAGTTTCCAATATACATCCCAGGAAGCTATCTTAAAATTCAAGGAAATTAGATCATTTCATTATGTTTTTGGATGATATTAAGGCAAAATGGTTGTTTTATTCCTTGGTAGATTAATTGTGAGTATGATATTGGAGATTTATCAAAGCTATCACATATCCTCCACATGCCCAGCTTTCAGCGCACAGTTCCTGCTGCACAATCCACTTTCCATGTGAATCATATTACTTTCTTCATGTTCATTGACTTGTTAGTGCTGTTATCTCAACTAAGCCGCCCTATAGCAAAATAAAACATGCTGTTCTTACACGATAGCCATTCATTCAAAATGGCTTGCTTTTGGTGAAACCTCCTACACTCCTTACCTATTTAGTGACTCAGCTTGCTTTTGGTCAGAAAGAACTTGCATTTTTCTTTTTTACAGAGCTATAAATCATATCTCCATGGAATACCTTTGAAGTGTAGTCACCGTTGTAATGTAGGAAACCTAGCAGCCAAGTTGTGCACAGCAAGCTCCCACAAACAGCATTGTGATAATGGCCTGATGATCTTTTAATCAATGTTGATTGAAGGCTAAACATCGGTCAGGGTACCAGGGATCGCTCACCTGCTCTTCTTGAAAATAGTGCCAAGGGATCTTTCATGCCATCCTAAGAGGGCAGGTGAGGCTTCCGTTGAACACCCAACCTGAAAGGCAGCAGCTCTGGCAGTGCAGCACTCCCTCAATATCCCACTGGAGTGTCAGCCCAGATTATTAATGCCAAAGCCTTAGAATAGGACTTGAGCCCACAGCTTTCCTCATTCGAGGCAAGAGTGCAATCAACTGAGCCAAGTTGACACTGCACTCCAAGTGACTTCCCAAAGGTTGAAATTTCTCTAATCCTTTATCAAAAGACAAATTGCATTTGTTGTCAGGAAATAATGAGCCTGTACTGGGAGGGATGGTTCTTCCAAATTCCCAATGTAACTGTGATGGGAGAGTATTGGAACCTTGGACAAACAGTATAAGCAGCTGAATACAGTCATTGACATTGCTTTTCCAAGGGTTCAAATACTCTCCCACCAAAGTTGCAGCTTGAGATTGAAACAAATCAGGGTTAATGTATTTGAATATCCCTGTCAATGGTGCGTCTCCAGTTTAGGCCTCTTGCACAGCCCCTGCTTCCTTCATCCCTCCATTGATGGCCATGCCTTCAGCTGCCCAAGCCCTAAAGTCTGGATTTCCTTCCCTTAACCTCTCCACCTCCCAATCTCTCTAACTCCCTTGTAAGACACTCATTTTTTCTTTCATTCATTCATGGGATGTGGGTTTCGCTGGCTGGGCCAGCATTTATTGCCCATCCCTAGTTGCCCTTGAGAAGTTGGTTGTGAGCTGCTGCCTTGAACCGCTACAGTCCCATGTGGTGTAGGTACACCCACAGCGCTGTTAGAAAAGAAGTTCCAAGATTTTGACCCAGCGACAGTGAAATCCTACCTCTTTGACCAAGCTTTTGATCATCTGTCCTAATATCACCTTATGGTCACTCGATGTCAAATTTTGTTTGATAATGCACTTGTGAAGCACCATGGGACATTTTACTACTTTAAAGGTGCTATATAAATGCAAGTTGTTGCTGTCACGTTGCAGGTGCCGTTTTGAGATTGCTACCCACTTTAAGTTAGATAGCGTTGACAGATCTCAGTTACGCTGCTGGCTCCGGATTGCTGTCAGGTCACAGCAGATCTCTGTCCTCACATGCAGTCACAGAGCACCGTAGACAGGATAATTAGCCTGTTGTTAACATTAAAAATTACAGTACAGTTGTGCTGATGGTATTGACATCTACTGAGTACTATCGGGAACTAAACCTTTGAGAAGATGATTGTAGCATTTTGAGGTAGCAAAACACTTCCATTGTCTCAGCATTATTGCACAGTATGTTGATGATGAATTGTCCCGTCACTTTGGCAGATGAGTGTTCAGCAAATAAAGAAAAAGACTGGTTTATAGTCTAGGTTGATGCCTCGTGTGATGTTAGGTCAAGTCTCAATTTGCATAACCAATTGCAAATACAGCATATGATGTCAGTTTTGAAGGGATGGATGGATGGAGACTTGGCTTTGTGCCATGCTTGTTTGTCCTGAGGCACTTGACTTTTCTCCTTTTAAATGTCAAATATTAGGTCATCTTTTATGTGTAATTACCAGGTCACCGTCAACCCTGTTATTATTCATATGCATTGTTATTTTGTGAAGTTGTTAATTGAGACAGTCATTGCTGAGAATTTGTTTCATGTTTCTACAGCACAGAAGGTGGTCATTCAGCCCATTGAGTTATTACCAGCTCTCTGTAGAACATTCCAACAGTCACATTCCCCTGCTCTATCCCCATAGCCCTGCAAGTTTATTTCATTCAAGTGCCCAATCAATTTCCTTTTAAAATCACTGATCATCTCCTCTTCCACCAGCCTTGTAGGCAGCAAGTTGCAGGCCATTATTACTTGTTACATAAAGTTCTTCCTCGCATCCCCTGCATCTCTTGCCTAGTTACTTTGACGTTTTGAGCTCACAGTTTAGGATAAATAAGTTCCTCACCTTTAGTTTATTTCATGCTCGTTGATACTTCAATCGTGGCTCATGTCCCTCCTCAATCTTCAGTTCTCCAGGTGGACTTTGGCGAGTCCCTCAATAATTTTCAATCTGTATTTTCTTCATTTGCAGTTCAAGATGGAGCCGTGTTTAATTTCCCCCACAGTACCAGAAACCAAGCCATCGACGGCAGGTCAATCACACTAATGACTGGTTCCGCTCAAAAGATCTCTGTGCGGTTACAGAGAGCCACAGCCAGCCAGGCCACACAGACAGAGCCCCTGTGGCAGGAGAGCGGGTGGGCCGCTGGCGACTCGGGCTCGCACACCTTCCCAAAAATGAAATCAAAATTCCAAGGAAAAGGGGGAAAGGACAGGGGCTTTGCCAAGTGGGAAAACGAGAAGGTCAGCACATGTGCCAAAACAGAGGAAGAACATGAGCCACTCCAAAATGGGACAGACACAGATGAAGAGCAATGAAAGTGCATAACTCAAGGTAAAAATTGAGCGAACTCAATACAGCCCCAAGCGATATTGGAATGAATAACTGACTAGCGCTACTAAGTCTATGAAGTTGAGGTTATTATAGATGGTTTATTTAATCATTGATTTGTAACTGCTTTGTTGTATTTGTCATTTTTCATAAAACACATTTCTCAAACCTCTTTCTGGCAAATGTCATTAAAGTGATAAAGCATTTGTATAAAATACCATACCTATTGTTCCTTCACTTGTGTTGTCTACCAAAATCTTCACATGCCTGTGCCCATCACACCTCAGCTCTGTCACTCCTGATATGTAAAGCATACACCACACACTGGCAGTTGATTGCTCTGCTATAACTACAAAATTGATCAAATGATCACAATTCAACATGTTGGAAAAGCACCAGTCAAAACCATGAAGGTGGGCGCATGAATCTCAATGAGAATCCCACAAGCAATCCAGCAAGTGCTACTAATAAAAAGCAAGGTCAACCAGGAAAATGCCTCCAAATTAATCAAAATCCTTGTAGCTGCCATTTTTGATCTTCTATTGAAAGTAACTGGAATTTATTATTGTTTAAAACTTGGAGCACAGGCATCACTTCTTTATCTTTTTCTGAGGTAGTTTTGCTGAAAAATAACAATGCCAATTACTGTATTCAAGTGGAGCATATTTAAATGTGATAAATAAAACTTTAAACAATACCACATTTAAAGTGGAATTGTTATATTTTCACATTCTAAATTGTTTCAGATACCTCTGTAGTTTGTCGTAACATCAGGCAAACGCTAGTGCGCAGGTATATCAAGCAGGGCACTGAGGCAAGGGGGCAAAAAGCTTCCTTCACTGTCCCTTGGGAAACGATGATGAGGGGCATTACAATTCTTCGGGATTCTCTGAAGTCTAAGGTTTTATTTAAGGGTTCCTAATTGTTCCATTAATTGTTCAGTTGGTCAGAAATGGGCAGCAAAATATCATTCAGGTCACTGCTCATGCTGTGCAGCAAGGCCAAGCCTTACTTTAAGGCAATCTGCTGTGCTGGGATTAGGAGAGAAATGAGGAATGGTTCCTGTGTTGGACCTGCACGATGACAGGGAGCTGCCCAAAACACAATTTCCCACTATTGGGGAAGCCAATCTGTTCAATTGCTGCTATTTATAATTCAGCTGAAAGAAAATCTCTGGACTATGTTGAGCTAAAAAAGGCTATGGGCAGGGCAGAAGTTTCTCTTTGCCACAGCTGAGCCAGACTGATTTTTTTTCCCCCCAGGTCAAGGATTTTAAGTGATTTTTGGGTAGAATCCAGTAGCCTTTCTGCTCCGGTTGTCCACCTTTAGAGGCAAAGAGTGGGATTGATACAGTACCTGTTGCAACACAGCACTGAGTAAAGATGTACAGGAACACTTTTAATAATGGAAAAATGGATTTTCCTGCTTTGCTTAGTGTATCTGTGACCAGTTACACTAGGGTGAGATAGGCCTTTTAGGTTACCTGCCCCCCACCTCCCTGACAGCAGGACATGAGGCTATAGTGTTTCTCGCATGCTCTCTCTTACCAAAGTGATGTGTTTTCCATTTTCTGCACATCCAATTACAACAGTGTCACCCGTATTTGAGGAGGTCTTGCAGCACAGTGGGTTGCACCTCTGCCTCTGAGCCAGAAGCTCCAGGTTTGAGTTCCGGTCCAGGACTTGTAGGGAAAATTGTAGGATCGGTGGTGATTGCCAGGGACTAGTAGAAGGGCTCCCACATGATTTTCCTTCCATGCCCCACCAGATACACAGGCTAACTCGAGGAGTTCACTGCCAGATTACTTAAAGAGAATGGCCAGCTTGCAAACAGCATTGGCCCTGCCTGCAGCAAGTCAGAAAGAAACTGGTTAAGCTGTCGATTACAAACGGACACACTGTCTGCAGAAAACAATGGTCCAAGTGCCAGAAACAAGAGACCTATCGCTGGGAAATCAAATTGCTATCTACTCAGCAGAACTCTGGTCTGGAGAGCCCATGTCGCCATGCCAGGTCAAGTAACCGTCATTATGCTGTTGTGGGTATATTTTGAAGCTGATCCTGTTTGCTGCAGGTAATACTTTGGTCTCACCAGCTTTTTAAAGTCAATACCCTACAGCGAGCTAAGGAGGTGGACATGTGGTTTTTTTTAAAAAAATAAAAATTTTCATGCTGATTGAGGTGAGAAGTGTTTGTGCTGGGAAAAATGGATTTCTTCCCAATGCAGGCACAGGCAACCAGTATCAAGCATTCCAAAAGCAAAACTGCAGCAAAGAAGCTCCTGTACTCAGCCCCACACGATCGTAGCCCTAACTGGCAACAAGCACTCTCTCTCAGCACCAGTACAGCAGTCTTTTTATTTTTCACACACCGACACCATGTGCAATCTCTCTTAGAAGTTAAAATAGTGAAAATTTTTGTTGGAACTGGACTTGGACTGTCCACATTAGTTTAAAATGGGGCCCCAGAAGCAACACAAACATGCACCTCAGCTCAACTTACAAAGATACTTAGCAGTAGACCAGATGTGTGACTGAGGGGGTGCCAACTCTGAACACATTCCTGGAGGTTTCAGCACAAGAGCTCCAATGGCTCCCGAAGTCAGGCCGCTTTTCTTTCCTGTCTTCAATATTTTGATAATTAGTAAACGAGTGTTTAAAAGGAGACATTTTTAATGCTCCTGAGTTTTCTCCTCATGCATTCAGGAAGTTAATCCTCAATTCTTGGAGATGCTAAGGTGATCATGAAGGGTAAATCTTAATGTGACTCCAGATTGCGTCATCAATTAGATTAGCTGGACTTAGTTAATGAACAATAGCTCATTGGAAAGACATTTACTCTGTGGGTCCATTTGTTGAGATGAAGAGATACAGAGTTAGCTGTACCAATTGCTGCACACCATGCAGATGCCCTGCTTAGAAACTGGGACTGAAAAGTAGTCAGGCTTTTTCATTTTGCACTGAGCATACTTTTACAAAACCTCCACTGCCTGCAAGAGATTGATGATTTCCGCAAGTGGTCCTGCCCACTTTTTTTGCCAGGTAACAATATTTTGTTTCTTTCCTCACAGGCACATCAGCCTCAGGCCAGGCTAATTTTAGTGTTCTAAATGTTCTGTGTGAATGTAGCGCAAGTGAAATTTGCACACACCATCTCCTGCGAATAATTCCATATATTTCTCTATTTGCTACGTAGTCATGAGCAGCAGCTTGAGCATCAGAAGTGTGAGAGAAGGGGTGATCCAACTCTCCTGCACATTATAAAAGTTCATTTATATAATGCAAAATTTATATAATTTCTCAAGTCCCTGTGCCAGTCAAAATGGTGGGTTCCGAATAGTTCCAGTAACAAAAATCACTTGCCCTCTCAACTCCTAAACAGGATTTTGTTCTTGTAGTGCACATACTTCTGATGCATCAGTTAATTTTGATTCCATTCACATCATGCACCCCTCGTCTCTTATATACCTAATTGTTTATAAAAGTCAGTGCAATTACTTGCATTGGCAAATTCAAGTTAAACTGTGTGGCAATTGCATACTTTGTTATTTACAAAGTGGATGTAGATTGGTTTCCTGTGGTCTATGCTCCTTTCAGCCCATCATGCTCATGCTTTTAAAGAGCTGTTTAGAGGCCCAAGGCCTTACTCTTTCCCCGTAGCTCTGCTGATTTTCCCTTTGAAAAGAAAAGGCAGTGTCTCTTTTCAATGTTACTACTGAATCCATTTCCAGCAGCCTTTCAGGCAGTGTATTCCGCTGTAAAAAAACATTAGTTCACCAATTTTGCTAAATGATTAAATATCCAAATCTATATTGTCCAATTGAAGGTCAACCAGCCTGTCAGCTCCCTTCACCTGACTACTTAGCAATTTTTGACTCAATATATGGTATTTTTTGAAGTATAATGTTTCAACTCTAGTATTCTACAATTCCAAGTAGTTTATAAGCAGTAATAAAATGAAACAACAATGCGCACCCAAAATATTTAAGAAAATACTTTTCATTTTTCTGCCACTGAACTGTGTAATGTCTTTAAGCTACCACATTATCGTGACAATTCTAACTTTTATAGATGTTTATCGTAGTAATCAGGACGTTATACTGTTATCACAACCACAAAGGGAAATCAAATCAGTATACTTCTGCATGAAGATAGAACCAAGGATTGTCATATATCCCCTTTACAGGACACATATTTTACTGGAATATTTTAGTGATTCATCCAAAATCTGCTACTTGCCTCAGTCTCCTTCTGATAGTACCACAGCCGAACAAAAGCCAGCAGTCTGCCATCAACGAATACAACGTGGGGAAGTGTAGGAAGAATAGAGGCATAGACTATTTTCTAAATGGGGAGAGAATTCAGAAATCTGGAGTGCAAAGGGACTTGGGAGTCCTAGTCCAGGATTCTCTTAAGGTTAACTTGCAGGTTGAGTGGGTAGTTAGGAAGGCAAATGCAATGTTGGCATTTATTTCGAGAGGACTAGAATAAAAAAGCAGGGATGTGCTGCTGAGACTTTATAAGGCTCTGGTCAGACCACATTTAGAATATTGTGAGCAATTTTGGGCCCCATATCTCAGGAAGGATGTGCTGGCCCTGGAGAGGGTCCAGAGGAGGTTCACAAGAATGATCCCAGGAATGAAAGGCTTAACATATGAGGAACGTTTGAGGACTCTGGGTCTATACTCCATGGAGTTTAGAAGGATGAGGGGGGATCTGATTGAAACTTACAGAATACTGAAAGGCCTGGATAGACTGGACGTGGGGAAGATATTTCCATTAGTAGGAGAGACTAGGACCCGAGGGCACAGCCTCAGAGTAAAGGGAAGACCTTTTAGAACAGAGATGAGGAGAAACTTCTTTAGCCAGAGAGTGAATCTATGGAATTCATTGCCACAGAAGGCTGTGGAGGCCAGGTCATTGAGTGTATTTAAGACCGAGATAGATAGGTTCTTGATTGGTAAGGGGATCAAAGGTTACGGGGAGAAGGCAGGAGATTGGGGTTGAGAAACTTATCAGCCATGATTGAATGGCGGAGCAGAGTCGATGGGCCGAATGGCCTAATTTCTGCTCCTAGGTCTTATGAAATTGCACTCATTCTACTATAGCACAACCTCAAGCTGGTCCATTTCCAGAATGCCTGGGGTTCCTTAAAATTTGACTTTTCCTGGTTATTGTATAAGATAATCCATGCATATTTACTGAGTAATCTTTCTTCATAGTTATGCTGTACAGGACTGCAAAGCAACTACACCTTATGAAAAGCTCTTGCTGTCCAGAAATGTAACAAAAACAGAATTTACTGTGGACAATGCAACACTTGCATTTAATCATTATTGGACATTTGTGCCCAGTTTACATTCCTAAATGCTGCTGTGCATTGTCACCATAACTAGCTGTGGCTTCAAAAGTAAGTAAACAGATGAAGAACATAACTAGGAACATTATGGGCTGGACTTAACCTGAAGTGTACTGTAAATGACACTGAAGTGAAGCTCTAATCACCCTGTGAAGGTCAGAGTGTCCTTGGAACATCTCCAGTTCACCGCAAATTCAAAGTATGTAACTCCACCGAGATGATAGGATTTTGGTGCATGCGGTTTAAAAAAAAAGTCTAAAACAAACTCCAATATTATTCAGGCAATTATTATACACAGGCCCTGAAATTTGTGTCATATTCTCTGTGATCATGCAGGATCTTGGCAGACAGTGCCCTCTGCTGATCATGCCAGAGTTTGTAAGGTTAGTAGGAAAGCACCACATTCCTGAGTCAAAGCGCTGCAAATGTCACACGCAGGACACTGGCCCTCAATTGCTTTATCAACATGAAGTCCAGTCGTGCTTTTTGGATGAGGGTGCAATGAAGGAAAGTAGGTGCTTTCGCCCAACCCCAGCCATCATTTATAAAAACAAAAAAACTGCGGATGCTGGAAATCCAAAACAAAAACAGAATTACCTGGAAAAACTCAGCAGGTCTGGCAGCATCGGCGGAGAAGAAAAGAGTTGACGTTTCGAGTCCTCATGACCCTTCGACAGAAATCAGCTCTTTCCTGGACTCGAACTCAGGTTCTGTCGAAGGGTCATGAGGACTCGAAACGTCAACTCTTTTCTTCTCCGCCGATGCTGCCAGACCTGCTGAGTTTTTCCAGGTAATTCTGTTTTTGTCCCAGCCATCATTTGCTTGGAAGGGGTGGTTGGAGACGTCACCTCTTGTAAGTCAGGAGGAAGCTTCCCAAAACAGAGAATGCAGTGGTTGGATGAATGAATTAATGCTGCTTTTAACAATTATTAGGTTGTAACCTGCTACGACAGCAGCTTTTTGTTCATGGTGGATGACAAATGCTTTGTGCATCTAATTAAAGTGAAAGTTAATATTGTTAAATATGAGATAAAATTCATGGTTGATTTGGTAAGAAAGAAACTGTTCCATTGGAGACTGGAGCCTTTTCTTCAGTTAAATTTGCTTTCCAATCAGTTCAAGCTTGTAGCTTCTTGGAGTTTAATATATATCACTTAGAAGCAGTGTGTTGAATGGGTGGGAAAACACATCTCACTTTTTCTTCAAATCGTGCCACTGGATCTTTTACAAGTCAACCATAGAAGGGACTCTACCTCTTAGTAGAGGATGGCATCATTAAGCATCACTCCAGTACTGCACTGGAACATCAGCCTACATTATAAACTCAAGTCAAGACACTTCTGCTGCATTATTTGAGATGGGGGAAAGCGTTACTGAAGCAGTACAAAATAAAAGCAATCTGGGTGAAAGCAAAGCACTGATTCACAACCTGCGAAGTAAAGACCCTACTTAGTGCCGAAAGCTACAGGGGCTGTCCAATAGGGAAATCGGGTCCACTGACAATTAAAAACAGCTCATCCCCAACTGACACAGCAGATTGAACTTGGCTTGTGGAGAGGATGATGCCACAGACAAAATACACTATTCTGGCATTGCTGGATCCTGGTTCAAACACAACACAAACAAATGGTATGTTATCTAAGATTTTTTTGTCAAACACATTTACTCACTGTTGTTTTTCTATCAGACAGGCAGACTGCCATCCATAACACTGAATACAGTTAAAGCTTCCAGTCACCCAACAGGAGGGTATTTCCATTGTTGCCCCTAAATGTGCACATCTCAGTTTTGTCTACAGCCTGATGTAAATTATTCCGTTCTGACGAAGAAAGGATTTGTGAAAATAAGCTAGATTATATTATTTGAACAGCCACATACTGTAGCAGAAACCCAAGAGCTCAGAATTCGGCAGCTGTCTATCTCAAACATGAGAAGATCTGAGTGCAGAAGCCACTGGAATAATAATTTATTAATCCAGGAAGAAGGACTTGGTTGTGAGTTCAAAAAACAGAAACCTAAGCAGAGATGGGAGATATCTTTAAGACAGAGGTAGATAGATTCTTGATAAGCAAGGGGGTGAAGGGTTACCGGGGGTAGGCAAGAATGAGGTGAAAATCAGGTCAGCGATGATCTTATTGAATGGTGGAGCAAGCTTGAAGGACTGAGTGGCCTACTCACATGTTCATATGGATAGTATCAAGCTAACTACATCAGCATGGTTTCAAACAAAGAAAATAAACTGAACCTATGGGTGTTACTTTTACAAGTTGCAAACACCTTAGCAATTCACATAATAACCACAACTAGCACAATATTAACTCTAAGTAAATGGGTTTCCAGTGAGATAAAAATGATGCCCAGCATTTCTGGTTGTGGTTCTTTTGATGGTTTGAGTAGACTCAGAAAGGGAACTGGTCTGCAGAGGAAACAAGCAATTAAAATTCCTTCCTCAAAGTTTAAAATGGTATCGCTATGGTTGTATAAAACAAGGATGAAAACAGTGGATTTAAGTGCATCAGGACAACTGGAATATCTGCACCACAATTATTAATGGGAAATATCAGGAAAACCCAACATACCCATTAACGATTGTGCTCAAACATCAGCCTTTCTGACGATGCGTTAAAAAAAAGAGTGGATTAAGTACAGATCAATAATTTTGCATGGTAGCCCTGCTTTATGCCAGAATCAGCATTGTATGCATGATCTCAGTAATGAAGCAGAGCTGGGTCAAAGAGTTGCTCTCTAACTCCCATAGTCACAACATACCCAACTTAGTCACGTGAAGTGGGGCCATCATTTTTATTTTAAAAGTGCTAGTACAGTACTTGAAAATTGCTGGAGAGAGAAACATGTTACTGAAACTTTTCAGCTTGCTTTTTATCAGGATAAACACAAGAATGCCAAATTTCAAACAATCACAACTTACAGTACAGGAGAAAAAGGGTGCTGATTGGTTGGCGAGTCAACTCTGATTGGTCAATACATTATCATGGTGAAAGCAAAGAACTATAGGATCCCTATGCTTCCAGTAATTCAAGATAATTCATCCAAGTTTTATTTCAAATTAAGACTAGTAAGATTAGGCAGAAATCAGGTATATTTAGATCAAAACACTGGAGTTTCCCTTTAATCAAACACTTTTAATTTCTGCAAACTTCCATCAAGAGCCAAAATAATTTCTCTCATTCTGCTTTACAAATTCTTGTTACTTTAATACAGCCAGTTGATTATGAAATTATTAATTTAGTAATGCTCAACAACCTTAAGTTTTCTGATTTTAGACACCCAAGTTTTAGCTGTGGTGTCATTACTTATGCTTTGAAGCATGGCATCTTTAACTTCAATGTTTAGCCTAAGGCTGAGCGTATGCCCCAATTGAAACTTCTTTGTCTAGGCTTTTAAAGTATTTGTAATGCAATAAAACAAGTTATAATTTCGAAGTTGATGAAAAGTTGGCACCTTTTTAAAATATCTGTTTATTTGAATTGCGTTCCCTTGATTCTTATGCCTTTATGCAGTTGTCAGACAGCGAGTCTCCTTGAACTTAAAGACACAATCAGCTTACTGTTTTGTAGTTGTACTTGCAGCTCAGTGTGATAAATACTGTCACATTTCTTCTCCCCCCCACCCCCCACCAAGGTTTGCTTGAGCATGAAGTGTTTAACCCAGAGCCCTGTTCACATTGTTAAACTCATTGTACAGGCACACCCAAATGTGAAATGTGCAGCTTTTTAAGTGTTTACTTTTTAAAACTTAAGCAGTCTCCACACTCAAGGTCACCCTCCTAGTAATTAGTACATTGTCCTTTCAACTCATGAAGACCTGGAATTAAAATTAAATCCAGATGACAGGAGGACATTTTTGTTTCATTTGCCAGGTTTAAGGGTGCTTTGTGAAATAAAAATTTGGATTATCTTCTGATGGGTCCTTACAGGCTCTTCACTCCAAGTTATGTTATGCCTGTGCTTGATATGGGTGGCCAAAATATTCTATGGCCCAGTACAATCATCAACCCATTGAGCCCAAGAATTAATCACAAAACAACTTGGATTCCTTTGCAACATGTGCTCAAGCTACAGTGTATATACATTCCCAGAAGAATTTGGACAGAGAACGCAAATGGCAAAGTCCATTTAGCTCGAGTTACTTCCCCATCATAGAATTCTATGGAAGAGGTGCCCAAATTCCTATGACATTTCAGTTTTCTGGTGTTCAAAGCAAAACCTCAAACAGATCTTTTTACAGTTGCAAAGATCATTTGGAATTAACTGTGGTTAATTTTGGAATGTAGCCAATTGAACTGTTCTGAATAAATTTACAGGAATTTCAGCACTCTATTTGAAATTCATGGTAATGAACTCCTAATTAGCAAGTCTGTGCCAAAATAAACCTGAAAGTGACCACCTGGGCATGAAGTTTGCACTGTAAATGCTGTGGAACTACAGACTTTCACGTAAACATTTATGCTCACAATTGTGTGAAGCTAATTATCTAAAAGGGTACTACACCTTATTGGAATTTAATTTTAGATGTTGGTCAAGGGAGGGATGAGAGAGAGGAATAAGTTATGGGGACTCAGGACAAATGTGATAATAATTAAAAATCAACAATCCTATGTTTTAATACCCCATTAAAATTGACCATTTATACATTAACATAAGATCCACAACAAGGATCAGAGATTATTGATCAGGACTGGAAATCCTTGTCAAACTCTCTCCCATAGCAGCCAGTTACAGTGCTCCTACAAAATTAACTCCCTGTTAGAAAGCTTTTGAAACCTAACAGTTTAAAGCAGAGAAAGAGTCCATTGCACCTATGCTGGCTATTTCTGAAAGCAATCCAAAACTACTTCCATTGCCATTCATCTTCCTGTGTTTCAACTACTTATACATTTAATTAATTTATCTTTGTTTAGCTTCAAGAGGAGAACTTTGATATTGCTGTAGTTAGAACCATTAGTCTGCCCAGATTACTCACTGTACACAAATCAAACAAGATAGGAATGTGTTCATTTTACAATTGCAAAGGTAAAAGCTAAATAAAGTGGGCAAAAAAGCTCCCCCTTATCAAAACTACAACCACTTGCATTTATAGAGCACCATTAACGCAGTAAAAAGTCCCAAGATGCTTTACATGGAAGGTAGAGTTAAGAGCAACTTATTACTACTAGAAGGAACTTACTTGATCCAAAAGTGTGGAAAACAACACATTAAAATGATGATTTAAGAAAAAAATCCATTTCTTGCTGCAGTTAACAGTAACACAATGGTCACAGCATTTGTTATTTCATGGTGTTGCAGCGAGTACCCATGTCCCTTCCTCAAAGCCATGAAAATCCAAAGAAAGAACAGTTTTTGGTTGGTTTTTGAAGCAATGTGCCCCAATTCAAAATGGTGGACTTGAGTGTTAATGTAGATATTACAAATGCAAATTCTCCCTTTCTGTTGCTTTTCAGACAATATAATCCAATTAAAAGACCAATTTGAAAACAGTATTAGGATAAGGGTGATACTTCTGTAATACAAACACCAGATAAAGGGTAGTTGAAATCTGACAAAAGTAGAACCTAATTGTGTAAATCAATGACAAAAAACCCTAAAATGTAAGGCTGTACACAATTTTAGAAACTATATTACAGGTAGCATACAGAACTTGAGTATTGCTGAAAAGAAACCTGCTGTCTGAGCTTTTCATCTTGCATTCATCAGGTCAGATTCCCAAGAATAACAAATGTAAAGGGAACAATTTATACCACATGAGACGAGGATGTTGATTGGCAGAGTTCTCTTGCTAACCAATCAGCATCCTCTCATGCAGTATAAATTGTTGTTCCCTTACATTTGGTATTCTTGCAAATCTGTCCTGACGAGTGCAAGACAAAAAGCTTCGAAAGCAGGTCTATTTTTTCAGCAGTATTTCAAAAATATAACTTCCATATTCTCTATCAATACATTATACCAATTAATCCACGCTGGACAAAGAATGCTGGTTCTCCCTCTCGCCCAACACAATCAGATGTTCTATCTTTAGGAAAACGTGAAACATATAAGCAGCATTGTACTGTGAGGATGAGACAATCACATCAATTGTATTAGTAATTTTTAAAAAATCCAATGCATCCTCCTATCCTCTGAAATTGCATTAATACCTTACAGCCAGAGCAGCACTGTATTACATTAAGAATGTTTTGAAACCAGGAGAGCTATGATTTTGTGTTGCTCCATTCAAAGAACTTGCTTCAAGTATAATGCAGATTACTTGTGATGAGGGGAGAAACTAATTATGCATTTAAATTTTAAGCACAATTTTTAGCACCAGGATGAAATGTCCTTATGATGTTTATAAGCAAACCTTCTACAGAGAAGCCTACGGCTACACCCGCACCCAGGGAGGGCCTGTAACTCTGCCTGGAGGACTGGCCCCTCAGCCTGCTGCTGCGTGCCCACCTCCAGGCAGTTTAAAGTGCCCAACCCCTCACCCCTGGGAATCTGGAGGGCCAATGGGAAAATCCTAGCAAGCTTCCTTTCAGGCCCTTAATGATTCCAATTGGCTGCCCAATCTGCAGGAATGGGTAAAAATTCCCAGCACTGTGAACAGGGCCTCCAATTTTGGCACACCTGCCATTGCTGTTACTTTCAGGCCTCGTCTGGCTGGCAGGCCTGAAAATTCTGCCCATGATGTCCTTCATTAAAACTTCTGGGCTTTTGTTTTGATGTAGATAGTATGCCATGGAATCAAATACAAAATCTGAAGAGTGATTGGTAAGGCTAGTGACTGTCACAGGAAAAACTCGACCCAGGTTCAAGCAGGGCTAGGGGGCAACTTGCCCTCTGCTGGTTCTGCTGTCCAGTTATTCACATTCAGACATTACTGCTCATTTCCACCCAACCTCTGACTTCAGTCTCTATGCCAGTTGAGCTCACCGACTACTAACTTTACCCGGAGATAAAAACAAAAAAACTGCGGATGCTGGAAATCCAGAACAAAAACAGAATTACCTGGAAAAACTCAGCAGGTCTGGCAGCATCGGCGGAGAAGAAAAGAGTTGATGTTTTGAGTCCTCATGACCCTTCGACAGAACTTGAGTTCTGTCGAAGGGTCATGAGGACTCGAAACTTCAACTCTTTTCTTCTCCGCCGATGCTGCCAGACCTGCTGAGTTTTTCCAGGTAATTCTGTTTTTGTTTTACTAACTTTACCCAGTAGCTTTTAAAATAAATAAAAATGACTTTTATTGGGGGAAAAAACTCTCTTCACAATGGAATATAAAAATCGCAGGTGGCCATACCACAAGCAAATCATTTGCTGACGCTGGGCAAGATCTTTCATTTAGATAGCATTGTATCAATGTTTAAATGTTCCAAAGCTTCAAGCGTACAACGGATTCCTTTAGCCAAGTGATTTCACTTCTCTGATGAAGAGGTCCTCTACCCTAGCAAGCAGTTATATCCCCTAACATTGTACCTTTAAATAAGAGTTTAAATTCATAGCTATTTGTTGACTTCTGCTGGTTGGCCCCCTGCATTTCCCGCCCCAATTGATACTTTGTTAAATAAACATTTGCTATGTATTAGCCGACACAGCAAGTAGAGAGAAGTCACTTGATTGTGTGCACATCAGTCTAGCCTGAATCTGTCCTCAACAAACTGAGTGTGCCTGTGAACATGTTAGCTGAGAATTGCTGGATAGCAATTTGAAGAGGGAACCTGGGCTGACTTATGTTCCTCCAGCCCAGGCCTTTCCACTACAGTAGTAGGTATCTCTACAGGCCACCCAGCTGATATCAGTTCACAGCACAAAAGGGGCAATTGAACAAATTTCTGAAGCAAGTTACAAGTGCTTCTGTGTACTGAGCAGGAAATTAGTTCCCACACAAATAAATTATGCAAATACACCTGTTAAATAACAAAGTTTTATTCAATTATCTGTACTACATTAGATTAGATCTACATTAGGTTTCACTGCATTAGAGAAGCAGTTACGTTTTTTTTCAGACAAGTGGAATCACACTGCCCACTGGGTCAAACATTGTGTCAATCCCTAAAATCAAGGTCGAGTCTTAACAGACAATCTTAACAGGTGATCTTTAGACTTAAATGTCATTTAGATTTTTAAACCCTTTTAAAAACAGAATGTACAATATATATACTGCTGATTTAAATATCCTTAGCAGCTTATAATTTTCCCCACTGCTTTTGGGCAAAATAGTGTTAAATCCTCGATTTAAATAATAAGCTTTTTTTTAAAAAAAGCACGTTACATTACATACAGACAAAAGATGATTCTAATGGTTGACAAAACACTTTGCATGTGCTTTTGGTCCCTACAGAGAAGCCTGTGGGACTTAAACAGCAGTTTTAGCCAAGATAACCATTTAAATAAGCAAGATAGAAACCAGTGTTAAAGATCTTTTCAAGATGAGACACAGTAACTGAAGTGAAAGCAAATCAAAAATGCCTCCTATTGAGAACAGCACCAATTGGCAGTCAGTTATGTCAACCAAGAGCCTGTTACTCCCAGCTTACAAGAGTGACCTCTAGTGTGCAATAAGTGCCAAAAAAAGGCAAAAACGAGCCAGCTGTGTGTATAAGATGACCTTTCTGTAACCTATCCAGAATACAATGTCAACTATGTCTATATTACTCAAAAGAGGTCACTGTGGCTGCAATGGTTGCGGATCAATAACGAGTTAACAGAAAACAGATACATATCAACTTACACTTATGCTCAAACTGAAAAGAAATCAGCATCAAAATCACAACACAAGAATGTGTATATAGGATAACTTGTTTCACATTCGCTTTTATTTCCAGCTCTTTGACCAGGGGTTAATATTCAGCAACTGCCTCAACTTCCAAATAACGAAGTGTGTGCCATATATGATCTGGCCCATGCCAGTATTTCAATGGGAACAAAAACAATTGAGTGTTTACAAACAGTCAGCCGTTCTTGGCCAATGCTCTTGCTTGTCTGTACAATTATAGGCATTGTGCATCATAATTTAAGGCTGAACCCACACATTAGCCCTTTCTGTGCTGAAAATCCTTTGCAGCTTTTAGATTACACAATTTTGCAAAAGCGATGACATACAGTAAACTTCTCAAACATTATAAATTAGAAATATGCAAAAACCACGGGTGACACCCAACCACAATTTCTCATTTTAGTGTTTGGGTAAAAATGCAGATATGCACACGTACACATACACACACTTTAAATAAATGGTGCTGAAATCCTCTTTCGATACTCAAAGAATTCCTCCCATCATCTGTAACCGAGTTCAACAAAAAACCCAACAATTCCAAACAGTAAAACAGCACACAGATACTTTATCGCTCATCTCTCACACCATCATTCACTCTGCTTGTGAAGTTTACGGTTATGTGCAATTACTAGCCAGCAAGAAGTTACCATGCGGCTTAATCTCTAGAACTGAAGAGAAACATTAGCTCTGCAAATGCTTTTGTTGAAAGGGCCAGCTAATAGAAAGGGGTCTCCAGGCTCAGTTTGGGCTCATATGTTAGGTTTGTGGTGCACTTTCAACAAATGAAAAGTTTTAACCGTGCCAGTGACAGTTACACATGCAGTAAAGCAGAACTCTGCCTTTTTTTTTGCTGCGCTTCAAGTACAGTTTTAAGCCTAAAACCCATTTTGTGAAGAGTGGGGGTAGGAGGTAAAAAGAGAAAGATCTAGAATCACAAGCCTTCACTCCTGCTGAAAGCAAGGTATTTCTGCTTCCCATTGTTTGCAAACAATCTGCAACACTGCTGATTCAATACAAGGTATTGGATTTTAGTGGCATTCAACAGTTGGTAACTATTATATGGCGGAGTCTGTGACTCTTGTAGGAAGAAGCCAATGTTCAAGACTATCAAATTATTAGCTAGAATACTGCCTACCTTGATAGAAACCAGAAGCATTATACTGTTGGCCACCTTGCTGGAAATATTGTTCAAACTGTCCTCCCTGATTGTAGTTTAGTCCACCTCTGCTGACCCACCCACCACCCTGACCCCCACGCCCTCCACGACCCCCACGACCACGACCTCCTCGTCCTGCACCTCGTCCTCCACCCTGATCATGGCCGCCATCCTGATATCTGTTGTCTTGATGTCCTTGGTAACCACCTCCTTGATAGCCACCCCCTTGATAGCTGCCACCACCTCCATGGTAGCTACCTCCTTGATAACTGCCAGTGCCACCTTGGTAGCCACCACCATGGTAACCGCCACCATGGTAACCACCATGCCCCCCTTGATAGCTAGAATCTTGATGACCGCCACTTCCATCTGACCATCCGCCTTGAACTTTTCCTCTGCCTCCTCCACGTCCTCCTTGTTCTGTCCTATCATATCCACCACGGCCCCCACCTCGCCCGCCTTGGTCATATCCGCCTCTTCCTCCACCTCCATATGAGCCTTGGTCATATCCGCCTCTTCCTCCACCTCCATACGAGCCTTGGTCATATCCGCCTCTTCCTCGTCCACCACTGGGCTGGACATTGTCTGGTCTCTTCTGCCATGGTGGCATCTCTGGTGGAGGGGCCTCAATTTCATTTGGCCTGCCGCCTCTGTCTGGCACTCTTCCCATAAGTACCTGCAAAATGATCAAACCAAGGAACCGAAGGTTATTAGAGCTTTGGGGAAGTATCTGAACAATATTATTTCTGGTCATTCACAATTTCAGACATCACAACGTAAAGCTTTTATATAAAACAGCTCATATTTCCAGCACACAAAATAGATGTTCAAGTAGCCAAGACAGATCATGGAACAATACAGAACAGGATGCTACCATTTAGCTCCAAAGAGCTATCAAATTAGTCCCATTCCCCTGTATTTTTCCCATTGCCCTGTAAATTTCCCCTCTTCAATTATTTATCTAATTCAACATTGAAAATTATTGATGTTGCTTTCACCACCCTTTCAGCAATGCATTCCGCATCGTACCAACTCACCGTATAAATTGTCTTCCCCGCATGTCTTTTTGCCAATTACCTTGTCCAGTATCCAGTGGTTGGTAACCCTTCTGCCACTGGAAACAGTTTCGCTTTACTTACTCCATCAAAACCCTTCAGGATTTCAAACCCATCCTCTGCTTTAAAGGAGAGCAACCCCAGTTTCTCTTGTGCCTCTATGTAACTTAAGTATTTCATCCATGGTATCGTTCTAGTACATAACCCCTGCTTCCTCTCCAAAGCTTTGACATCCATCCTAATGTGTGGTGCCCACAATGGCTCTCAATACTCCAGCTAGGAATTACCTAGTCTTTTATAAAGGTTTAGCACAACTTGCTTGCGCTTGCTAAATAAAGAGACATGCTGTCAAAACTTTTCATCTTATATTCATCAGGATGCTAAATTCCAAAGGGAACAATTTATACTACACGAGAAAAGGGATGCTGATTGGTTGGCAAATTGGCTTTGAATGGTCAAGATGTTGCCTTGGCAAATGCACCAGGGAGCTACTGTCCCTTATATTTTTGTTTATTCAAAAAAAAGTGCACTGCCTGGACATATTCCTTTTGCCTGCAGAGGACAGGTCCCTGCATATGAATATATATAGCTTCCAGCAAGCCTGATAATCATAAACTGGTTGTTAGTGTAATTATAGTGTAATTATTAGCATTTGGGATTGTTCAGCAAAAGCTGCCCAATCGCAGAATCACATCTAACATTAGACATTATGTTCTGAGCTTTGCAGGCAAGGGTTGGTTGAGAATGGACTGCACTCTTGTCCATTGCATTGACATGCTGTTTAATACAATTTCCAGTTGTTGGGATGTACAGCCCTACGTACCTGGCATCGCACCGGCACTGAAACTCACATATATTATTCATTTGTGTGGTAGACAGAACATCTTTTCGGCTTGACAGCAGCATCCTGTTAGTGGAAAACACCACTGGTGCTGCCACTACATTATGATGCTCCCTTGTGCATTTGCCATGGCAACATCTCGACCAGAGCTGACTTGCCATCCAAACAGTACCCATTTTCACATGCAGTATAAACTGCTGTTCCCTTTCAAATTTGGCACTCGTGAATCTGTTCCGATGAGTGCAAGATGGAAAGCATCAACAACATGTCTTTTTCAGCAACACAAGTTTTGTACCACCAAGCAACTATTTGCTAACTTTTATATTCCATTCTTCTATTTATAAAGCCAAGGATCCAATATGCCTTTTAAACTGCTGTCACAGCTTGTCCTGCCACCTTCAGACTGGTGTATGTGCATGCCCAAACCTTTTCCTACATTCTTTTTAAAATTATACCATTTGCTTTATAATGCCACTTATGATTCATTTTGTAAGATAAATGAATGTACGTTCTCTGTGTCAAATTTCATCTGCCATGTATTTACTCATTTCAATCTGTCTATACCCTACTGAAATCTGTTACTATCCTCCTCATTGTTTACCACATTTCCGGGTTTCATGTCAGTGCAGTGCAGACATGATGGGCCAAATGGCCTCCTTCTGCACTATAATGTCATCTGCAGGCGTTGAAATTATCCCCTGTAGACTCAAGTCCAGGCCATTAATACATATCAAAGAAAGCAGTGGTCCCAACACTGACCACTGGGGCACACCACTGCACTGTGTCCTATGGCCCATTATAAATCCAAGCAGCCGCTGCCCTGTTAATCTCTCAGGCTTCAATTTTGCAATTACTTGGTACTTCCATTAAATGCATTTTGAAACTCGATATAGAGAGCATCAGTTGCACTGCCTCATCAACTCTCCCTTTTACAAAGAACTCAATCAAGTTAGTCCAATATAATTTGCCTACAACAAATCTGTGCTGGCTTTTATTTAACTTACATTACATTCAAAAATAGATAGGAGGTATAGTATTTCCATTGAGGAACGTGAGCAAAAGAGACGGCTGCATGTACTGTTTTATTATGTTCTACCATTGTTAATAAAAGAAAGTTGCAGACAAACAGTTACTTATTGTTGAATTGACACAGCTGCTGATTGTACTTGCTCACTGCAGGACTAAGCGCTTGCCACATCAGCAGACATTCTAAAATTGTGGTCACGCTATGGTAAATTTTGAAAGAGCTCCTATCATTTTTTTAAAAAAGAGAAAGGAATTCTCCTAAAGTCTGGGCCAACATTCCTCCCTTAACTTAGAGAAAAAAAAACAATCAGATAAACCAGGCTATTTATCTCATTGTTGTTTGTGGGATCGGGGAGAGCCACATTTGCCTGTCTAAGTTACTGCAAAATATTTCATTACAGGAAGTGTTCAGGAACATTTTCATAAGCTGTTACATAAATACAAACTCAACCAGAAGCTCTAACATTAAAAATTGCTCTATTACCTACCTGAGAGTCAAATAATTGAATCTGAAGTTCAAATTGATAACCACACCCATAGTTAGGAGGCATCACAATTAGCAGATCAATGGCTTTGGAGACATGACTCACCTTTGTTATGGTGTGCATTTGGTGGAACAACGTTAAATAAGTCTAACTTTATTTTACCTTATTAACGGCACACGCAGTCTTCTCCCGGATCGAACCACTGCTGGTTCGCATAATCTTGGACAGGTCCTCTCGAGCAGCTAACAGGTGTGCAACACAAACGGTGCTTCTCGAACTCAGAGCTGCACGCTTGGGCTGGTAGACCTTGGCCAATTTTTCAGTTTGGCTCTGTGCAAAGCGGAACACAAACAAACAAAATCAGTATTAAATGTAAAAATGGCTGGATCACAATTTGTAAATATGCATGCTTAGAAATTAACCCAAAATTCCCTGCATATTCAACTGGCAACATCATTTCTTGGCACACTATCTCCAAGATGCTGCGCCGCAAATAGTAACTAGTAGGTCCATGTTCATTAGTCACAATGTATAATCAGTTCCTGCGTCAACTGTACCAATGCACTAAGATGACAATCTCTTCAATATTGGGAGGAAGAGGGGATAAATGACAGTGATAATTCTTTGAGGAGCTCCCAAAAAGCTTCTGTGGATTTTACAACATTAAATAAGGGTTCAGTTTTTCTTCATTTGCCAAAGCAAAGCCAGTTTAAGACAACAAGCCAAATTTAAGAAAGGCCAGCATTAGAGAAAGCTGACGCTGTGGTAGCACCAGCAAAATCGGATTGAAATGGAGTTTTTAAAAAAAAGAAATCTGATCGCTTGCAAAGATCCTGTAGCAGTTAAAATGATTTCAAGGTGTCAACATATTACTGCTGGCTGCTCTTCCACCTTTCAGACTCAAACACAGAATTAACTCAAACTAGTAGCATGAAATTTTCCTTTCCAGTTGCCACATTGCTAAATGGAGAAAGTTTGGGGGGCTCCAAACCTGTTCCTGTTAGCAGACTGCCTATAATCTGCCGATTCCCACACCAGCTATCTTTATCAGAAAGTGAAGTTTCTAATTTACTGATTAAAGTTCAACAACGTATGCCAGAAGTGGGGAAATTTTCGTTCTCAACCATTGATTTTTCTACTCTAGATATGCACGGACAGTCCATGCAAATATTTCCAACCATCACAAATACATTCATTTATGTACTGTTTACAAGTTTCTTCTTTTAAAAATGGAAGCAATTTGAGCTTTCAATGATATCCAGGATCTTTGTCAAAATTGAGTAAAAATACTTAGTATTAAATTAATGGATTGTTTTCCTGCAGTGAAGTCTCTGAACCCATACACTATCAAACAGTTGATGATAATCCAAAATTGCAGAAGGACAGTTTTTATCTGTAATTACAATCTTCTTGGGAAATTATTTTCTTAGCAAAAGCAACTTGCTTTGGAATAAGAGGAAACAGGATTACTCTAAGTCTAATACCTTAGCTCGGTCAGACCAGCCAAATGACTGAATGGTTACATCCATTCGCTTCAGCAACATCTTTCGTCGAATTTCATATTCATTAACCAGGACTTGATTGATGGCTTCTAATTTCTCCTGCAAGTAAACAGAAGATGAATTTTTTCCTTCGAAATACCACTGCAGCTACAAAGAAGAAGCTTAGCAGCAGCCCCAACACTTGTTTTTCAAATAATTTTGGAAATCCAACTTGTTCTACTCAAAAAGTCAAATGTCAAGTAAAATTGAAGATTTTGTATGCAAAGATTCAGCAGCATCGTTCAAGCGCCAAGAACAGGATAAACAAATACAGCTGGACATCAAAACAAGCTCTTATGCACAAGAGGTATAGGGAAGCAGATTAGTTGGCCTCTGCCTACCCCACCATGAGGTATCATGACATTCATTTGTACATTGGAATAGGGGTGGAGTTCAATTTAAAAAAAAACACAATGGCATTTAGTCTTAAATTATTCTGTACTGGACTGTCCTTTTGTAGCTAACATGACAACTTTTTACTTGAGCCTCCATAAAGTTCTCAAATTAACCACTAAGAGGAGAGAGACATTGGCATGGGACAACTATTAACAAAGCAGCCATCACTTACTACCTTCCACAGCAACCAGAGGCCACGGGGGAGGTGCCAGAGGACTGGAGAACAGCTAATGTGGTTCCGCTATTTAAGAAGAGTTGTAGAGATAAGCCAGGGAACTACAGGCCAGTGAGTCTCACATCAGTGGTAGGGAAACTATTGGAGAAAATTCTGAAGGAGAGAATCTATCTCCACTTGAGAGAGGCAAGGTTTGATCATGGCTTTGTCAGAGGGAGGTCATGCCTAACAAATTTGATTGAAATTTTTGAGGAGGTGACCAGGTGTGTAGATGAGAGTAGTGCAGTTGATGTAGTTTATATGGATTTCAGCAAAGCCTTAGACAAGGTCCCACATGGGAGACTTATAAAGAAGGCAAATGCACATGGGATACAGGGTAATTTGATAAGGTGGATTCAAAATTGGTTTATTTGTAGGAGACAGAGGGTGATGACAGAAGGATGCTTTAGTGACTGGAAGCCAGTGTCCAGTGGCGTACCACAGGGATCTGTGCTGGGTCCCCTATTATTTGTCATTTATATAAACGACATAGATGACTATGTAGCGGGTAGGATTAGTAAGTTTGCGGATGACACAAAGATTGGCTGGCTGGTTACCAGTGAGGTTGAGTGTCTTGGGCTACAGGAAGATATAGATGGGATGGTCAAATGGGCAGATAAGTGGCAGATGGAATTTAACCCTGAAAAGCGAGGGGTGATACACTTTGGAAGGAGTAATTTGACAAGGAAGTATTCAATGAACGGTATGACACTAGGAAGTTCTGAGGAACAAAGGGACTTTGGCATGTGTGTCCATAGATCCCTGAAGGCGGAGGGGCATGTTAGTGGAATGGTGAAAAAGGCATATGGGACACTTGCCTTTATCAATCGAAGCATAGATTACAAAAGTAGGGAGGTCATGTTGGAGTTGTATAGAACCTTGGCGAGGCCACAGCTGGAGTGCTGTGTGCAGTTCTGGTCACCACATTTTAGGAAGGATGTGATTGCACTGGAGGGGGTGCAGAGGAGATTCACCAGGATGTTGCCTGGGATGAAACATTTAAGTTATGAAGAGAGGTTGGATGAACTTGTGTTGTTTTCGCTGGAGCAGAGAAGGCTGAGGGGCGACCTGGTCATGGTGTATAAGATTATGAGGGACATGGACAGGGTGGATAGGGAGCAACTATTCCCCTTAGTTGAAGGGTCAGTCACAAGGGGACATAAGTTCAAGGTGAGGGGCAGGATGTTTAAGGGGGATGGGAGGAAAAACTTTTTTATCCAGAGGGTGGTGAAGGTCTGGAATGCACTGCCTGGCAGGGTGGTGAAGGCGGGTTGCCTCACATCTTTTAAAAAGTACCTGGATAAGTACTTGGCAGGTCATAATATTCAAGGCTATGGGCCAAGTGCTGGTAAATGGGGTTAGGTAGGTAGGTCAGGTGTTTCTCACGTGTCAGTACAGACTCAATGGGCCGTAGGGCCTCTTCTGCACCGTGAGATTCTGTGATTCTGTGAACAGGCTAGATCAGGATCCAAATGGTCAGCAGACTGAACTATTATCCTATTGCAAAGGGCTAGAATTCCAATACTGGATTTAAAAAAAAATGTAGGTTAGATCTGGGAACACTCAAACACGCCCCCACTTCAAAACCTGATGCCGGGGCAGCCAGCTGCAGTGCTAAGTTACTACCAATTATTGAATTAGTTTTATGTTGTAGGCCCATGCTTGATTGTGATTGGGTTCAATCTGCCCAAACCCACAACACATTGGGTTTTTGCAGCCAGCAAAGAAAGCAGTCAGTGTGGCCAGGATTTGAATCCAAATTCCAAGAAGAAAATACTAATCCATTGTGCAATATGGCTCCCAGTTAAGATGCATTGGTTGGTGGTCTAATTTTTGTTGCTTTTTCAGGGTTGGATTTGGAAATATTATTTCCATTCACCAACAAATAAAAGTATTTCATCTGTGCACACTAATTTTCAGAGACAATAAACACTCAGTTTGGAAAAACAGTTATCTTACAGCACAGGAGAAGGGCATTCAGCCTATTGTCCTTGTGTCTGCTCTTTGAAAGAGCTGTCCAATTTAGTCCTACACTCCAGTTTAACTATAAACTTGCAAATTAGTCCTCTTCAAGTACATGTCCAGTTCCCTTTGAAAATTCCTCTAGACTCTGATTACACCACTCTCAAATAGTGTGTTCCAGATATTAACAACCCACTGTGTGAAGAAATCTTCTCCCCATTAATCTTCTGGTTCATTTCTTTATTTTAAATCTATGACTTCTGGTTACTGACCCACTTGCGGAAGAAACACTGTTTCTTCCTACTTGCTCTATTTAAAATAGAATTGAGAATACCTCCACCAGCTCCTTCCTTAGCTTTCTAAGGAGATATATCCTAGCTTCTACAACCTCTCAACATGATTGAAGTTCCTTAGCCCCATATCATCATGGGAAACTTCCCTGTACCTGCTGCAAAGTCTTGACGTCCTTCCTAAAGTGTGGTTCCCAGAGTTATATACAATACTTCGGCTGAAGCCTAACCAGAGATTTGTAAAGGTTTAGCATGACTTCAGTGTTTTTGTTTTCAATGTCCCGATTTACAAAGGCAAGCATTCCATGCGCTTTCTTAACTAATTAATAGTTAACTTGCAACAATACAATTTGTGATTTGATAGTATTTTCAAATAAGATGGCTGAAAACAGGATTCAACATCAGAAAGTGGTCTTCTAGTTTCTTTGGAAGTTGAAAGAATGGTATTGTTCAACACTTTAAACAGTTAAGTAATATCTATTTAATACTACCCAAGAACAAAAGGATTGATCATTTAATCCATATGGAAATGGTCACAATTCATTCTATCGTGTGCTTCACAAAAAGTTAATGGTTTTATTACTCACCCAGTGAAGTGGCCCAAGTGCTTTTTTCATCAGAGGCTTTCCCACATGATTTCGGGGCACCTTGGACAAAGATTCTTTAAGCTAAAGAAGAAAAATATATTTAAATCAAAATCAAGTAAAAGTGAAAATAATTAGCGCAATCTAACTGAACAGGTGTTTTTTTTCCCTATTTAAGGTCAAATCATAATTAAACAGCCATTTGAGGACCATCAAGCTAAAGACGAAAAAGCAATCTAAAAAGAAATCATCCATCACAGAGCTACAATTTCTGAAATAACCTTCAGACACGGAATGGATGCCCTAATAATTTTCGGAGTGGAAATGACAACAGTCACTGCAGTGAAGGGTTTAAATAATAGGAAATAAGGTGAAAATTCGGAAGTTAAAAAGAATGAATGCCAGACATTGCAGTTTTCCACAAGAATGTCTAATAGTCTTGACAATGTTACTAGAGAAGGAAATTAAAGCCATCCAAGTGGTTTCAAGAGACAATTAGTGTTTCTGGACAGAGATGGATTAAAGGTTATGGCATGGTTGGCTAGTAGCTGTGCATTTACCTGCCATTTACAAGGCCAGCATGTAGACTTAGCTGATTAATTTGCATGCACGACATACAATGCCATTTTTTTTTAAACATAATCTAACAATTCTGATATTAATCCAAATTTTAGTTCCTTCTCCACTTATGTTTATTGAGTGCTGACCCACAGCAAATGAAAGGGGAGCTTTTATTTAATTAGTTTTCAGGATGCGTGGCATGATTCTGTGATCCTAATAGCTTTTCATACTTCTACTTTTATTTAATAAATTTGCCACTCCAATAGACTTTTTATACTCTGACCCCTTTACTGATCCACAGGGAATACCACCAGGTCCAATAAATTGAACAAACTTTGATCAAGTGTAAAAAGCAAAAGGTCAGGGAGCATGATCTGTTCCTGAAAGCATTTTATATTTATTCTGAAGCCAAAGGCAGCTTTATCATTTCACTAATATTGTTTCATAAGAAAACCTTCTGGATTAAAACTAAAGTGATTTCAGCTTTTAATCGGGGTTTAATACAATACATTTTGGGGAGAGGCCACTCTATTGACTGGTTGCTATTTTTAATTAATTAATTTTAGAATTATGTTTCACAATGATTTGCTCCATTATTGCTGCTATTGGTTTAAGGATGGATGCCGGTCTGGATACCTGGCGAACTGCTTACTTTTCCTCAAAAAGTACATAATATTTTATGACCACGTAATCCAAGGTTATGTACAGAACAGATGTATTGTACACTATGTTCTTACACAGTGTACTGTAGATGAATGCAGTATTCTTGTTCATTACTTCCTGCAAATTTGATATTTATTCTTATCGTACTTAACCTGGCACACTCTCTTGACTGACCCTGTTCAACATCATATGTGATCAGCAATTAGGGTATTAAGTCCTTGAACACTGCGCAATGCCTAAATCTTGTAAAACATCACTATTTGTCAGACACACTTGCATTAGGCTCTCTCTCTTGTTGGAGATATTTTATAATAACATAATTAAATTTACTTAAAAAAAGGGACTGCAAATGGGTTAGGAAAGGAGCTGATGGTGGGTGAAGTCAACCACAGTACAGGCATTCAAGAATACAATTCTCCTTTCATTTGATTACAGAAATGTGGATAATCTAAAAACAATTGCTTTCAAATTATTAACATCGATGAGTCTTTGTTATCCAATCTGTAGCAGCTGCTCTAATTTTGCAATAGCAGTACAGGGTATGCTGCTCTGTGTCTATATCTCCAAATCTTCCAAACTGCTTTGTGCAACTTATTTTTCCAGGAAAACAGTTTTATCAAGTTGAATTCACTTCTGAAGATATAAGCTCATCTTTAAAGTACTCCTGGCCATAATTCCAGAAACATCTTGTCCTCGACAGAGTTTGAAGCAAGAGGTAACAGCGCCAGGTTTTTGAACAATGACAATTTAACCGGTTTTGGATGTACTGGAGAAAGACCATCGAGAAAGGATCATGTAAAATGTGTGGACCCATATGAAAATTCAGGTGACCACTTCTCATCAGAAACATGAAGGCAGATTTCCCAGACTTCCCTCAACATGTGAAGTGTGCTGCCCTTTCCTCAGGTCCTGAATTTCCGATGCCAGTTCATGACTCTATTGAAGCACTAAAGTAGGTGCAATTCATTGGATGAAATATTAAATAAAAGCTCTTTTGGTCTGTTGAGATGGATGTCAGTAAGAATTCATGACTCTATTAGAAGAGAAAGAGCAGGCAGTTCTTCCAGCTTTCTGTCTGACATTTCTCCTTCAATTCACACCACCAGAAACAGCTTAACTGATCATTCATCCACTATTATCAGTAGAACCAGTGTGGACAGTAAAGATAGTTTGAAATAATTGTAACTAGGACTTTTCTAAGTAACATTATAAAGTAGTTTTATAAATGCAAATATCCTTCAAGTCTCCTTGTAAGGCCAATCTCTTCAAATAGTGGAATGAAAATCCTAGTTACAATTGATATAAAACATATTCCTTGATGAAAGTTCTCTCAGCTGCTGGGCTGCTTAGTAATGTCAGAATTTTTGCTGTTTATTGTTTCTTTTCAGTTCTACCAGAACTATTCTATTTGGAAGCCTGGTTCCAAATTCCTCCACCTACTAAAATAACACCTGCTGTTCAAGTCAAATGCTCTATCCTCTTTTCTCAAGTGCTGGAAGCAGGGTTTTTAGATCGCTCTTGCATACAAGTCTTGCATGCGATGACCGCTGCCATATTGCTCATGCATAACCTGAAAGAATATACCAACCACCTCGCCAGAGTGCTTTTCTATCCTTCATGATTGTTCTTTTATTTCCTGGGACATGGAAAAGGCTGGCAAGGCTGCATTTACCAAATCTCAGATGCTCCAAGGTGGTGGTGATGGGCTCTCAAGTGATTACAGACACACTATGGTGATAAGTAGGGAATTCCAAGATATTGAGCCAGCAATGAAGGATCAACACCTGTCAAAGCCAAGATGGCATAGGACTTGAAGGTGATGATGTTCCTGTACCACAGGTGCTCTTGCCTTCCTCGTTGGTAGACATCAAAGCTGCTGGCAAGTTTGGCAAGTTGCTGTAGTGCACCTTGTACAAAGGATATATTGCATCCACAGCACTTCTGTATAAAGAGGTTGGATGCTGAGCGAAATGGCAAGGCAGGACATAAATCAAGCAAATTTCTCTATCCTAGATGGTGCTGATGCCAAGAGTGCACAAAAATATGTCTGCAGTCAGTATTCCATCGCACTGCTGACTTCACCTGTGTAAACTGTGGAGTGGTATTGAGGGATTAGGTAGTAATCCACTCATTACAGTGCTGTCCAGATCCTGCTGCAAATTGGCATAGGTTGCTTCGTGATTAGAATACTTGTGAATAGAGCTCAGAAGCCAATAATCATTTTTGATTCTATAACAGAGGGAAGGCCATTGATAAAGCAGCTGAGGATGGTTGCGCTGGGGATTAAATTTAAGTAAAGGTTACATTGACATGACCTGAATTCCCTTGAGTTTTGCAGGTCGAGAGGTGGGAACACACAGGCTGACTTTTCCCACATTGGGACTTTGTGCACAGTATCCACTTTAAAAATCCCAGGATTTACCATGGGTTAATTAGTTAAAAACTTCAACCACATAGCAGCTGAAAATGCAACAAATCTTTACTGTTGGTCATGTTAACAAAAGTGCTCAGCACTTAAGTAATTCTAACACAAAGCAAAGTTTAATCAATGCTTTTGCATTTGAAAATTCATGCTTTAAAACAATTTGATTCTCATTTGTTGATTGGAAAGTCTTCCACACACAAATGAGTATTGGGATGGAGAAGTTTGATACCCAATTGTGTGGTGGACGCCTGAGAATAAGGTACAATAGGGTGAAACAGTGCCAGTCAATAATCTGAGAGATGCTGGAAATGCAGTTTTCCAATTTCAATAGGTAGCTTGATCACTGGGGCTTTTAAAATAATCTCAAATCCCCAAGTAAATGCCTCTTTGCACTTCCTCTCCTGGAATAAACAGACTGTTTTAAGGTGAAATTGTGGAAGTCCCTCAGTCCTGATTCACTATAAAATACAGTATTAAAATTGCTCCTTTATACATGGAGGATAGAAACTTGAGTTAAGGTGCAACTCTTGCTAGATTTTACAGCAGTAGTTAAAACTTCAAGTCAAAAGGCATGACCAAAAGAAACTTCTGCTCAACTGATCTGTACTCTTGTTTCTTTTAAAAAATTATGTATTTCCTGAAGCAGAAACTCCATCAATAGATGTTTAAAAATAATTATTTATACCGAACCAGTTTGGTTGAGTGATTTAAGTTTTAAATGCTGCAGATTAGGACAATTTTGTTCTTGTGCATGTACCTTTTTCTCAATCCCACTGAAGAACTGGAACATGGTGATGTTATCTGGGGGCTTGGACATACCCAGGGTGATGCATATGGATTTCAGCTCCATGAAGGACTGGCTGGTTTTATCTGGTTGCTTCTTTGGTGGGTTGTTCACACCAAGCATCCGTGAAGATTCAAGCTCAGAAATCAGGTAAGCTACAGGAACAGAAATCAGCGGAATGTAAACACAAGAGGTAAATGAACTACAAAATTTTCGGCACATTACTGCACACAATTAATTTCCTTGCCCAAGGCATTGAATTGCTCAGGTATAGCCCTATTATATCAATGGTATATTAAACCATATCAAATCGTATCAACTAGTCTCCTTTCTACATGAGCCTGTAAGGCGGCTGTCAAAAGGTTATTCGACATGGAAAAAGAGGGGATCATACTTGTCAACCCCAACCAACAGGTGCACATCTGGCTGCCGACATGCCTTTTCTCCAAATCTGGAATGCAGAGATGCCAGGATCAGTTATAGTCACTAGGGACTAAACACAGAATTTTACTGATCGATATAATTCAGTGCTGTACCACACCAAACAGTAAACTGAATCATTAGGAACAGCATTAAGCCACCTCAGGAGAAGTTGTAAAGAATTTGAATATTTTTTCATTTCAAAAAGAGAAGAGTTTTAGGGCCACATATCTAGCCATTTCCTATTATTCAAGAGTTGCCATCTGGCTGCTTTAGAACATTGGCATCAACATGGCTTTGCAAAAAACCTATAAGCATTAAGTTTAATGTTTATATGCTTTTGCACAAGATTTTAATTTCATTACTTCAAACTGCCAACACCAAAGATTGACTTGTTTTCTAAGGCATTTAATGGCTACTGGTTACAAGTTGTTCTTTAGAACTGAAGCAATACATCTACACAGCACACTAACAGAAAACGGGAACTCAGACTCACTAGCACGAGGTTCTGGGCTGTAATCGAGTTATCTACCCCAGATTAAATTCATGTTACTTATCAACCAGCCTCACTCCGGAGTGGTGACAAAGAAGGTAAACAGTGAAGTGTGCTGCACTGAGGTCACAAAAATCCACGTCAGCACAGCTCTTTCATGATCTCATGTGTAAAATTGACAGCAGAGTTCGAGCTAGATTTCCCATCCAGACTACAAATGGGCAAAGATCAAAACTCTGCCTCCAGAAAGTGTAAACACAAAATCGATACTTGCATTCCTGTTTAGTCACAACCTTGAGTGAACAAATCATGAACATTTCAAATTGATATATTTTACAACAACATGAACATTCATATTGTATATGTTTGTTCTCTCTCTCAAACTTATAATGATGTGGGTACAGTGGGGTATTGGCAATGTTACCAGACTGGTATTTGGGAAATGAGTTAAAATTCCACCATGGAGGTTTGAGAATTTAAATTCAGATATAAAAACCTGGAAACAAAAAGCTGGAGAAGTGACCATCAAACTTCCAGATTGTCATAAAAATCTAACTCTCTTTCTGGAAGAAAACCTGCAGTCTTTAAGCCAGCCTAGCCTATATGCAATTTCAGTCCCACAGCAACATGGTTGACTAACTACCCTCAAATAGCATAGCAAGTCACTAAACTATCAATCCGCTACCAGTAGTTCAAGATGGCTGCACGCCACCATCCCAGGGCAACTTGGGATTAGCACAGTTTAGCCAGCAATGATCACATAGGAAACCATTCAGCCCCTGGAGTCTGTTTTTCCATTCAATTAAATTATAGCTGATCTGAATCACTACTCCAATTATCTGCTTTGGTTCCATATAACTTAATTCCTAACCTAACAATTAAAATTTTACCAATCTCAGTTTTAAAATTTCCAACTGACCTCATATACCATGAATGAACACAAAAGTAATATACATTTAAACAGGAAAGAACACCATAATCAAATTAAACAATTTTGTCATCTACAGTTTTTCAACCTGATCAACTGTTGGCTATGCTCCTTTTGGCACTACATTCCCATCCTGAGTTTCTGGTGGGTATACAACTCTGCCAACAGTATTAGAGGATGCAAACAACTTCAGCAAGGAGCACATAAGTGATTCCCAGTTTGTGTTCTGTAGCTGATCTCAACCAGGGCAGCAATATGTAAACTGAAAAAGTTGCCTCAATATTCCTCAACTAGAGAGCTATCTAGTAACTCTTGTTGAAAAGCCCATGCATGGAAAGCAATGATCAGAACCAGTCTCAATTGTCATCTCGTCTCCGACCTCCACCCTAGTCAAAGCCTACAAGCTGGCCCTCAGCAACAACATCCAAAAACAGTGTCAGTTTTCACACGTGTTCTGCCAACACCCAGCTCTACCTAACCACCACCTCTCACAACCTCCCCACCATCTCTAAATTGTCACACTGCTTCGACATGAGCAGAAATTTTCTCCAATTACTGGGAGGACTAGTCATTGCCTTCGGTTCCTGCCACACATCCTGTTCCATAGGCACTGAGCTGATCTGTCTGCCTGACAACTGTCTGAGACTGAACCAGGCTGCTTGAGATGAGCTTCAGACCACATACTTGCATCAAGACTGACAATTTCCACCTCTCTAATATCCAACTCTACGCCTGTCTCAACTCAGCTGCTGCAGAATCCTTTACCATCCTTTTGTTAACTCCCGACTTTACTATTCCAATGCACTCCTTGCTGGCCTCTCATGTTGTACCCTTTGTAAACTGGAGGTCACCCAAAACTCTGCCCCAACTCGCCCGAAGCCCTATTTACCCATCACCTGTGTTCACTGCCCTACACTGGCTCCTGGTTAAGCAACTCCTCAATTTTCAAAGTTCTCATCCTAGGTTTTCAAATTCTTTCATGGCCTCACCCCTCCATATTTCTGTAATCTTCTTCAAGCCTACAATCCTTTACATGGTATCTGTGCTTTCTCAGTAATGGTTGCTTGACTATCCAGGTTTTAACCACACTACCAGCCATTCCTTCAACTGCCAAAACAGTAAACTCCGGAATTCCCTCCTTAAACCTCTCTCCTGCTTTAAGACATTCCTTAAAACCTACCTCTTTGACCAAGCCTTTAGGGCATCTGCCCTAATATCTCCTCAGGTGGTGCATTGTCAAATTTTGTTTGGTAATACTCCTGTGAAGCACCTAGGGACATTTTACTATGCTAAAGGCACTGCGTAAAAAAAGTTGCTGTTGTGATTCACTGCCTATACTCATCCTATGAAGGTACTGGAGGATACTGAGCATAACGTGTTATGGTGTCTTCTGGGGAGGAGCAGAAATTATTGTTTTTATGTGTGTGCATGGTCGGGGGTGGGTGTTTGGAGGGGGGGGCGGGGGAATCTGTAGTTGCTCGCTTTTTTAAAAAATCCCCACATGCTCATCAATGATGGCTTTATTTGATTTCGATACTAAAATCAAATACTGGCAGCAGTAATTGCCAGCCATAGTCCTTATGTGAAACAAAGGCAGATGTGGAGTGCCAAATGTGAACCATCATGAATTCTCAAGTATATCAAGGGGAAAAATATTTGCATTAAGCATCAGAAAATTGATTTGCATCAGAGGATCCACATGCTTGAGCAACAATTAGTCACACTCTGCAGTAGAGGTCAGCCTAGTAATTAGCTGGAACAGATAAATTGGGCCAAACTGGCCCCCTTCTGTGCAGTTAGAGGTATCATTTCTTTGGTTTGCACCTTGACAATTTGGCCCAGGAGGCGATGCAAAACTGAGGCTATTATCTTCTGTGTGACAGAGATGGTGGCAAACTACTGCGACAATATTTAAAAATTGGAATGGGACAAGAACGATGACCATCTTGAAATAAAGCAAGCCATTGTAACCTGGCATGCTGATCATTTGACATCAGTAAGACACCTCTGTAAAACCCAGTGCAAGAATATACAGCTCACACCCCAAGTGACGTATGCATCTGCACCAATATTTTACAAATGAAACTTGTACAAAGCAACCAGTGCACAAGATTCTGCAGCGCATTTTAATGTACTTAAACATCGCACACAGCTCCAGACATTTATCCCCCAGTCTTCTGAATAGCATGGTTGCAGCCAGCACTGGAAAGGTCACATTTATTTTCTACCCCTGAAGTCATTAAAAGTCAACCAGTGTGAGACTGCAGTCATATGGCGGCTAAAGGTAGGTTTCCCTTCCTGAAGGATGCTAGGGAACCAGCTGGGTTCTGTAGCTTTCAGTCATTATGGCATAAAAGAAGGCCTTTCAGCCCATCAAGTCAATGCCAGGTCTCTGTGGAGTTGTACTGCTCCTTAATCTAGGGCCAGCAACAAATCAAAGATGCAATCAATTCCACTTCCCAACTTGCCATGGTAGGCACCTAAAGTCACAACCTCTGGATTGCCAGTGGATAACCATTAGGCTAGCATACTCATGTACCTGCACACATGTATAAATTTTGGGAGAGAGTGTATCTTTAACACTGAACACTGCCAAGCATTGCAACAGTGATTAAGTTTCATATCCAATAATTAATCAGAAAATGGCTCAAATTCTCCTGCAACTTACTGAGCAGCAAAAGGCAATTATTTTTGTTGAGAAGGCGTTTAGTGACATCTCCAGTGGTTAGAACAGAATAGGGACAATTCATCTCAGCCAGCAAACCGCTCATCTCCAGCTGAAACTCTTCAGCTTCTGTGGGGCCTATAAAAAGTGAGTTAAAAAAAAAAATTAAGTGAGGAAAAATAAGATCAGAGGAACTAAAATCTTACATCCAGATAATAGTCAAGATTATTGAGATACATTTGCATTTGAATGGAAAATATTTTATCCAATCAAGCCATTTACCATATGAATTCCCTCCTTTCCTTCCAGTCAAGACATGCAAACATGACCAACAGTTTACAGCTAAGTAAAAGCTTTATGGATGCAATATCTCTTAGACACTGGGGTAGCATGGATGTGGTTTTCTGGCACCATCTATTTATTTTTTTTCTTTATTCTTTCATGGGTTGCAGGCATCGGTGGCCAGCATTTGTTGCCCATTCCTAATTGACCCTGCTAGCCCATTTCAGAGGGCATTCCCTAAAGGACATTAGTGAACCAGATGGGTCAATGATAGTTGCTTGGTCACCAGCATTGAGACTAGCCTTATAATTCCAGATTTATTAATTGAATTCAAATTCCAATAGTTGTCATGGCGGGATTTGAAGCCTGGGTCAATGGATTACTAGTCAAGTGACGTTACTACTACCCCACCATCTCCCCCTTATCTATGCCACCATCTTCAATAATGCAAAAATGAGATTTTAAACTCCAAATATTGATTAAGCACTTAAGATTGATTTGGCAGTTTGAACGAAACAGACAGTCATGCTAACTAAAAGCTCAAGTAAGCCATAAGTAAGAGCAGTTCCTTTTCAAGGTGCCAAAATACATATTTTTAATTGTGTGGGTTGAAATTGCGTGTAATTATTTCCAAATACTGACTACTTTATGTGTAGACTGGATTTAAATCATTCTATCAACTTGGGTAATGCAATTGGACATTGTTTAATAACAAACCATACTTACTAGTTGTTGCATTGACATTTTCTACCAGTTTGTAGAAAGCTTTCAGTTCAGATACAAGCCAGGCACATAATTTAGTATATTCTGGAGAAGCTGCCCCATCACCAGCTGCCAACTCCAGAGCACCATCGTCCAGTAGTGGACCCTTGTATCTACAAAATGAATGAGATTGTATGAACATTCTAGAAAGTCTTTGAATCCCTCGATTGTATCTTAATTACTATATCCAAAAGGAGCCCCAAATTCCACAACGTACCAATATTCCTGGCTTTTGAACTGAAGCTTCATGTTACACTTGCCAACAGAAATAACAATCTGTGAAAATGTTTCAGCTCTACATGTCAATTCCAGAGGTGGGAATTTATTAATTGACTGCAGTCTGACAGAATCATGTCTCAAGTGAGAGATCTTGTTTTTTTTTAAATAGACAAGCCAATGTTATTTAAACACTGCTGGTTGCTTTCCTAACAGTTCTTTTTTCTTTGAAGGGAGTAACAGTACACAAAATTATCTAGAAATACTGTTCACCCTTCAAGGCAAAAATGACCATGCACATCATCTGAGCTGTTTGGTTGGAATCCAGTGGGTACGCAGGTGACTGCTAAGGCCAATCTGCACCTGGAAGGTTTGGATGCAAATGGGACAGGATACTGCAGACAAAAGCAAAATACTGCAGATGCTGGAAATCTGAAAAAAAAACTGCTGGAAAAACTCAGCAGGTCTGACAGCATCTATGGAGAGAAAGATAGAGTTAACATTTCAAGTTCATATGACTCTCCTTCAGAACTAGAGAAGTAAAATGTGGTGCAATATATACTGTTAAAGGGGGTGGGACAGGTGAAGCTGGATAGAAGGCCAGTGATAGGTGAAAGCAAAGGAGAGATTGCAAAAGATGTCATAAACAAAAGGTCAAAGGGCTGTTGATGGTGGTGCTACTAGCTAAAGGAGGTGCTAATGGTGACATAAAGAGTAGAAAGCAGGATGAGCAAGTGACAGATGGCCCTAGTGGGGGTGGGGTGGGAAAAAAGATCAAAATAGGCTAAAAGGTGGGGATAAAATAATGAATGGAAATACATTTTAAAAATAATAGAAATGTGGGAGAAAAAATATATGTATAAAAGTTAAAAAATAAATATTAAAAAAAGGGGATCAAAAAAGGGGTGAGGATGGAGGAAGTTCATGATCTGAAGTTGCTGAACTCAATGTTCAACATGAACATTGGAAGATGAGGTGCTGTTCCTCCAGTTTGCGTTGAGCTTCACTGGAACAATGCATGAGGCCAAGGGTGGACATGTGGGCATGAGAGCAGGATAGTGTGCTGAAATGACAAGTGACAGGCAGGTCTGGGTCATGCTTGCGGACAGACTGAAGGTATTCCGCAAAGCAGTCACCCAGTCTGCGTCTGGTCTCTCCAATGTAGAGGAGACCGCATTGGGAGCAGTGAATGCAGTAGACTGGATATTGCAGACGATTTGTTTGGACGAATTGCTGACTTGATTTCCTCTCCTTGCATTTTCTCACTGCCTCTGACATGCGCGTGCTATCAAAGGAGGTCACACCATTGTTTATTTGGTTGTGCCAGGTACAGCAATCCTGGGCGAGCTTCTCCAGGACTCAAAGTCGGTATCAAAACTCTTAAGTAAAGCCTTCAAGTATCCATGTAGCGCCTTCTTTTGACTGCGATGAGATTGTACCCCAGACTCAAGCTCTCCATAGAAAATTTGCTTTGGTAAGTGAGTGTCAGGCATCCGAAGGCAGCTCAAGTGAAAGTTGTTATGCTTCTTGGCATGGCACTGATACACACTGGATGCGTACAAAAACAGAAACAGAAATACCTGGAAAAACTCAGCAGGCCTGGCAGCATCGGCAGAGAAGAGTACAGTTGACGTTTCGAGTCCTCATGACCCTTCAACAGAACTAGGTAAAAATAGGAGAGGGGTGAAAAATAAGCTGGTACCAGCTTATATTTCACCCCTCTCCTATTTTTACTTAGTTCTGTTGAAGGGTCATGAGGACTCGAAACGTCAACTGTACTCTTCTCTGCCGATGCTGCCAGACCTGCTGAGTTTTTCCAGGTATTTCTGTTTTTGTTTTGGATTTCCAACATCCACAGTTTTTTGTTTTTAAATCGGATGCGTACAGCAGACTTACTCCTCTTCGTTCCCTCTTCAGCATGTTTTTTTTACCACCATGCTCTTGGATACCTTCCATGATGGTAATCCAGGATCAAAATCAGACATCACATGGATGGTAGGCTGCTCAATCCGAGACGACTCCAAGCAAAGACCAAGGTTTCCAAGACATACTATGCGATTTCCTGTTTGCTGATGCCTGCGCACTGGCTGCTGGGTCAGATCTGAACATGCAGTATGCAAGGACTTGTTCTCCAATGTATGTGACAACTTTGGCCTTGCAATCAGCTTGAAGAAAAATGAAATAATGTACCAGCCCACTCCAGGAAAGCCCTAGCATGTGCTCAAGATTTCAGCTCACGACCAGGACCTGAATGGATAAGTTCACTTATCTTGGCAGAATACTCTCTCGAGCTGTCTATTTTGATGACGAGACACATGCAAGAATCTAGAAGTAACAATTTGTTTCAGGGGAGATAGCTAACCATGTGTGCTGTCGTGATTAGAATTCAAATCAGGTCAAGTCTGTGACATTCCCACATCTTTGGAATGTTAAAAGGAGTGAATCTGCAGACATTCTTGTGGCCAGGTATTAATGATGTGAAACTTATAGAAATGAAGAGACAACTATTCACATCTCCCCACACTCCTATACGCTTCAGTGACTTGGACAACCTACAGCTGGCACCTCAAAAGCACTGGAGAAGTACCACCCGCGATGCTTTCACAAGATCCTCCAAATACGATAGCCAGAAAGGCCGTCCAATAGCAGTGTCCTCTCCCAAGGCAACATGCCTAACATTGAGGTGCTAATCATTCAAAGACAGCTCCACTGGGCAGGACATGTCATTTGCATGCCTGATACCAGTCTCCCAAAGCAACAACTCTACATGGAACTCAACTGCAACAGGATACTACTATGAGGACAATGAAAATATCTTTAGAATTGTCCCCAAAGCATCCCTGAAGAGGTCAAACATCTCCCAGGTGACTCCTGGGAGTCCCTGGTTTGTGACCAAGTTCATTCAGGAAGGTACAGGACACACAGAGACTTCGTCAGAAACACACAGAGGTGAAGTTGAGGTGTAGACAGCACACAAGACCTCTCAACAACTCATCTATCCGTCCTTCTAAGCACCACCCAGATGTGGCAGAGTCTGCAGATCACACATTGGACTTGTCAGCCATTTCAGAACCAAACTGGAATGGAAGCAAGTCATCCCTGATCCCAAGGGATTGCCTAAGATGGTTCACACTTTGCCCCTTTGAATGGTGTAAGTTAATTAAACTAATCTAGATTGCAAAACTACCGAGATGACATGAGACCTTCAAATCTACACATTTGAAGCACAGAAGAGCTGTACAAGAGATATGGGTTTTCCCTATCACTCCATTTCCCTTTTTTGACAGCCTGGTTCTTTACTGAGGTGGCAAAAGGAGTTCCATTATCAACCTCATTATGTTTCAGCTGAGGCACGATTCAAAAGTTACTGGAATGGATTTCCTAAAAATTAAGAGCTTAACAGTTTATATAGTATGTCAAATATTATACTGCTAGTCCCTCGCTGTGCATAGTTAAGTTGCTTGCAAATAAACTTCAACAGTCAATTTTAGCCTGAATGCTGTAGTCTGACAATGTGGTATTTTCCTCCTTACGGAGTGGACCCCACTTCCCTGATAAAAGCTCCCATTTCTGTTCTGCTTAAGCACTCCGCCATGTCCTAAACACATACTGCATGAAAAGGTCTCTCTCTCAATCCCTTCCTTTGCCCTTTCGATCGTAAATGTTTACCTCAGATCAGAGATTTTTTTTCTCTATTTACCTCAATAAAATTCACCAGTTTTAAACATCTCTATTGTAACTCCTATTAAGCTACTCCATTCTACTGTCACCTAATTTCTCTGCTCTCCCCTCGCCCATGGTATTGTGTTCGTAAATCTCCCCTGGACCTTCTCCAGGGCTTTGGTGCCCTTCTTAGAGGAGGGCATTAAAATTTGTCACAAGTCTAATTACATGTTAATCAATGATCTGGAGAGATTCAGCGCTACCTCTGACTTTTGTACACCATGCCCCTATTTACAAAACTCTTATAAAGACTTTTGCCAATGTGTCCTTCTATGCCAAGAAGATCTATTTAGACGAATTACTAAAAGTGTTTCTGCTCTTTTTAACAATATTTAGAAACCTAGAGGTGTTTGCATGCAATATTAGGCGAAGGCTGGCACTGCAAACTGCTTTTGTCATTCGTACTTCAAAAGTTGCTCAAGAAAATGTTGAGTTACAATCCATCAATATTGGCTCGGGAGCATTGGGGAGCGCAGGCTTATGCAACTGGGTCAGTCCACATGGTCGTGTCCACCCACCCTCCGCAATACTGCATCGGGTGTCCTGAGGCTGGCAAGCACCAGTTACGGGCAATACGGTGCAAATGATCGAGGGTGAAATAAAATGGAGGGGAGAGGGGCAGATGAATTACAGCTGCTCTTTGACAGGGAGCGGAACATGTGCCGGCAGCGATGGGGAGGGAAACGCTTTGCCTCTGGAGCCAGGCCCAGTAGGACTGACAGGGCCAGGCCCAGCTCAGCAGGTTATTTATAACCAGCACAGGGTCAATTCACTACCACATGTCCGGGTGGGCGGTCAGCACCTCAGCCCTCGTTAATATACAGGGAGGGGGTGGGGGGCCCGGTCGGGCAGAGAGAAACCACCGGATAAATTAAAACGGGGCCGTTCCGCCCCGCCCGCCACCTACCCCAGATCCTCCAGCGAGTCGAGGATGTCGTTCTCCATGGTGCGGCCCGGGCTGACGTGCCTGTTGGCGGTGAACGGCCTCCCCCTCGCTCCGCCGCCCGCACTCAGCCCCTCCCCCGGCTCCTCCACCGTCTGCACTCAGCGGCCTCCCCCGCTCCCCCCCACCCCCGGCTCCTGCACTCAGCGGCCTTCCCCCACCCCGGCGGTTGCGGTTGCTGCTGCTGCTGCTGCTGCTCCACCGCCACCGCCCGCACTCAGCGGCCTCCTCTGCCCCTGTCCGCCGCCCGCCCCTCAGCAGCCTCCCGTCCTCTCGCTGCCGCCGCTGCGCGGCTTCTGCCCGGTTGGCATGTCCAGGGGCCTCGCTCCACACCGGGCAGCCCCGCCTGACGAGCGGCCTCTGACAGGAGCGGACGTTTATAAAAGGATGAGAGCAACCCTTTCCGAAACTAAAACCCATCTGTATGGTTAATAAAAACAAATAATGATGGAGAAAAGGTCTTTTGTTCATTCAGGCGGGCGATTGGACACGAAGGCCCCCCTGACCGTTGCTGCCGTTGCCATGGTGATTATTCAAACTTTCTCTGAGGGTCCGTTCTAGCGGTTTTTTTTACATTAATATATCCCCATCCCCATCCCCACCCCCATCAGACCTATTAACTTATTCATTTGGTTTAGTTTTGTTTTTGCGCCTTTATTCTCTTAAAAAATGAACCCAATTTTGACTCACACACACAAAGATGTCTCTCTCCCTCCCTATCTGGCTGCCCCCTTTCCCCCCTTTGCATCCAATTTGAAAACCAATCCCATGGGCCAAGCCACAACTAATGCTTTAGAGAACCTTCCAACTTGCAGCTTTGAGAGAGGAACCAGGCCATATACTTCTAATAGAATACCTTTACGTCGAATTTACAGCACAGGAACCAGCCATTGCGCCAACATGGTCCTGCCCGTGTTGATGCTCCACATGAGCCTCCTCCCACCCCTCTTCATCTAACCCCGTCAACACTTCCTCCTATTACTTTCTCCCACGTATATGTTTATCTAGCTTGCTTGTAAATCTATCTATGCTTTTACTTTTCATGGAACGTGAGTGTCACTTGCAGCATTTGTTGCCCATCCCTAGCTGCCCTTGAGAAGGTGGTGTCGAGCCGCCTTCTTGAACCGCTGCAGTCCATGTGGTGTAGGTACACCTACAGCATAGTTAGGGAGGGAGTTCCAGGACTTTGGCTCAGTGACAGTGAAGGAACGGCGATAGCTCCAAATCAGGATGGTGGTGATGGTATTCCCATGCATTTGCTGCCTATCGCTTGTCCATCTTGGTGGTAGAGGACGTGGGCTTTGGAATGCACACTTGAAGGAGGCTTGACGAGTTGCTGCAGTGCATCGTGTAGATGTTATACGCCTCAACTGCTCCTTGTGGTAGCGAGTTCCATATTCAAACCACTGAGTAAAAATATTTCTGTTGCATCCTCAAAGAGCAGGTGCTGAAAATATGTCCTATGGGATGACATGTAGGAAAATGAGGTAGAAGGCCAGGGCAGCTCCATCTCAATAACATCTCTGTGACAGGACTAGGCCTACAGTCAACACAAGCCTAGCTCCACTCCCAAGATAAAGAGATGGAGATCTGACTAAACAGGCTTACACTCTTACTTCTCATCTTTGCAACAAGGGAATGAATGTACTCCAGGGGTAAAAGTTAGTAAAATTGGCCCCACTATTTCAACTCCAAATAAGCTGAATGCCTGGCATTCTTAGCATCAGCACATTGTTTTAGAGCTGTGTTTTCATTGGAGCTGACAGGAGAGAACACTTGTATCAGCTTGTACTGATACTCTGGTTTCCATTGTTAAATTTATGGGAGCTTTTCTTCCTGCTGTGTCAATCAGCACTGAAAGCACCTACAACCCATTAATACAAAAATTAGGAGCAGGAAGAGGCCATTTGGCCCCTCAAGCCTGCTCCACCATTTGATAAGGTCGTGGGTGGAATCATTTCAGAATTGCACTAAGCACGATAGCAGGTGTGAAAAACGATGTCTTACCCACCAGCTGCAATGGCGGATTTTTGCACCATATCATTCCCTTCCTTCCTCCGTCATAAATTATGCAGTCATGGGTAACACACCGTCTTGCTGCCAGGTGGCTTCTGATTTGCCTGCCATGCTGTTAACTCGCCACTTCCTCACTCTGGGCACCATATTTAAACTGCAGTTGCGTGCACATTTCTCAATGCCTGCAGCCCAAGACTGCCCCACTGAAGGCATGGTCCCAAAAGACAAGAAGTGTGCAACCCCCCGATTCAGAGACGCATCCCTGGAATGCTTTTTGGACACCATGGAGGCCTGCCGCGATGTCCTCTATCCCCGTTCTGACCACAGGATGCCCATCAATCTCACCACTCTGGCTTGGGAAGCGGTGGCAGCGGTGGTCAGTGCCAACACTGCATACAAGAGGTCAGTCATCCAGTGCAGAAAAAAAATGAATGATTTCATCTGTGCTGCCAGGGTAAGTCAACCACCCACTCAGAAGCCCATCATACATTCACTGGCATCTCACTCACTGACAACTCAAGGGGCATTACCACTCACTCTCACACACAGCCTCACACCTCCATCTGGCCTCATCTCCTCTGGAGATTGCCTTCTCATCCTGCCTATAGCTCCACTCTGCACACACGCATGCCTGGCATCCTTCTCATTTGGCCTGGCATGCGCCTTGCTCACACTCTCCATTTATCTTGATGCAGGACAAGATTGCACACAATCAACGGGAGAGGTCCCAGACGTGGGGGGTGGAGTGCCGGGCATCAAGGTCATCACTCCATTCAAGAGTCGCATGATGGATCTGGCCGGAGAAGACAAGGACTGTTCCAGTGGTGACGGTGAAGTCAGCGGCAAGCATCCACGTGAGGATCCTGCACCAGATCATCCTGCTGTCAACGCTACTCTGAGTCCACTGTTCTGTAACACAGCTGCCAAGCACTATAATCTCCACTTTCTCTCCTAGACACATCTGATGCATCTCCCTCAGGCAACCTTGGCCCCGACTCCAGTGCCGAGAGCACTTCAGATGAGGATCCTGAGGGCAGCACCAGCACCGTTGAAGGCCCAGCACAGCATTCACCCACACCCTCCACCAGCACAGTGACACACTCCACGTTTGGACCTAGTTCTAGAGCAACCTTGGGATCACAATCTGGTGTGCACAGTAGGGGGGGATGATTCTGGTGTGCGGGCACAATGATGAGATGCAAATACATTAGAACCATTGAACCATGGAAAAGTTACAGTGCAGAAGGAGGCCATTCAGCCCAGAGTGTCTGCACTGGCCAAAAGGAGAAAAAAATAAACTAGCCGTTTAATCCCTCTTTCCAGCACCTGGTCCATAGCCTTGCAGGTTACAGCACTTCAGATACAGATACAAATACCTCTTAAATGCGTTGAGTGTTTCAGCCTCAACCACCAACTTAGGCAGTGAATTCCAGATGCCCACTACCCACTGGGTGAAAAGGATTTTCCTCATGTCCCCTCTAATACTTCTACTAATCACCTTAAATCTATGCCCCTGATAATTGACCCCTCAGCTAGAGGAAACAAGTCTTCCCTGTCTACCCTATTTAGGCCCCTCATAATTTTGTACACCTCAATTAGATCACCCCTTAGCCTCCTCTGTTCTAAGGAAAACAACTCTAGCCCATCCAATCTCTCCTCATAGCTGCAATTTTCAAGCCCTGGCAACATTCTTGTAAATCTCCTCTGCACTTTCTTGAAGCAATTATGTCCTTCCTGTAATGTGGTGACCAGAACTGTACACAAAATTCCAGCTGTGGTCTAATCAGCGTTTTATACAGTTCCATCATTACATCCCGGCTTTGTATTCAATACTTCGCCCAATAAAGGAAAGCATTCCATTTGCCTTCTTGACCCCTTTTCCACTTGTCCTGCCACCTTCAAAGGTCTGTGGACATGCACTCCAAGGTCTCTCACTTCCTCAACCCCTCTCAATAACTTCCCATTTATTGAGTATTCCCTTGCTTTGTTTTCCCTCCCCAAATGCATTATCTCACAATTTTCTGGATTGAATTCCATTTGCCACTTCTCCGCCCCCTCTAGCAAACCATTATCATTCTGGAGTCGACAGCTATCTACTTCACTATTTTCAAATTTCCCAATCATGCCTCTCACATTTAAGTCTAAATCATTAATATATATGACAGACAGCAAGGGCCCCAACACTGAGCCCTGTGGAACACCACTGGAAACCGCTTTCCATTCGCAAAAACATCCATCGACCATTACCCTTTGTTTCCTGTCACTGAGCCTATTTTAGATCCAACCTGCAATCTTTCCCTGTATCCCATGAGATCTCATTTTCCTGACCAGTCTGCCATGTGGGACCTTGTCAAATGCCTTACTGAAATCCATGTAGACAACATCCAATGCACTACCCTCATCAAACCTCCTTGTTACTTCCTCAAAAAATTCCATTAAGTTAGTAGGGCATGATCTTCCCCTGCCAAAACCATGCTGATTATCCCTGTGTCATGAAAATGTAATAATTTTCATAATATTATTGTCATTTACTGAAAAAATTATCGACAAGCGACTCTGGGTCTGGCATTAGCATTGCAGCATTTTGAGATTTATGTTGCAAACAATTCGTCAGAAACAATTGTTTATACAGATCACAATCCTTTAAAGTTTCTGGACAAATTTTGAGACAGAAGTGCAAGGCTATTCAGTTGGAGTTTATTACTGCAACCATTTAATCTACTAATTATACATGTGGATGGACGAGAAAATCTAATTGCAGATGTATTGTTAAGAGTTTGAAGCTGGAATGGAAAGTTGGACATTTGAAAACCTGGACCCTGGACTGGAATGATTTCTGTTGATACGAGGGAGTCGTGTATATCTTGTTATGTTAATGCATGCATCTGGTAATGTAATAGTGTGAGTATATGGATAAGTATAGGAGGTAGTGTAAGATAGGTTAAGAAAATAAAACTGTCTTTTTAAATTATGACGGTTCATTTTCCAGTAAGGAGGGGGGTGTCATGAAAATGTAATGAATTTCAAAATATTATTGTGATTTATTGTGAAGGTAGGTTAAGAGTGGGGTTTGGATTAGTTTCTCTGTGTGGATTTGAGTCCGGGGGTTTTAACTGAATTGCAGACAGCTAGTCTGGAGCTTTTGAGTTATCAAAAGAGAAGCTAGGTTTGAAATGCTAGGGGAGAATTTTGTCCCTGTTGGGGGGTTGGGCAGGAGTGGGCGCTGGCGGGCACGCAATAAGAGGCCTGCGATCGGCTGGGCTCCGCCATTTTGCGTGGGCAGGCCAGTTAAGGTCCGCCCAGTGTGACACACACTCGGAAGCACTGAGCACTCCCTGAGGGAGAACTGCCTCAGGGAGATTAGTTTGGTTTTTAAAAATTTTAATGAAGAAAATAAAAATTTTAAGACATGCCCCCTTATGTGTCGGTGCCTCATGAGCTGGGACATGTCGATGAATTTTACTGAAAAAATGAATTTAATTTATAAAGCCTTCATGAAACCTCATCCCGCCCGTGGATGAGGTTTCATGATAAATGCGAAGGCCGCCTGGGCTCTTCAACTGCTCGCCAACCTTAATTGGAATCTAAATGGCCTTAAAAGGCCTTTGACCATTCGGCAGTTGCGCAGCTGACTCCGCTGCGTGCCCACTGAGCTAAGGATCTGAATGATGCTCAGTGATGTTGGGATGCACGCCCGACATCACCGCGCATCATTTTATGCTTCAGCGAACAGGGCCTGCCCCTGCATGCCGACCAGAGGATTCTGGCCCTAAATACATAAATATGGTTGAAGTTTCAAGATGTGAGGTGTGAGGAACATTTGCATTTTTAGAGAAACCAAGGTAGTTTGAATTTCAAAGAGATGATGGGATGTTATGTTAATATGGCAATCAACTTGTTCATACCAATTGCTAGTTAAACAGGTGATGGGCATTGATTATCCCATCTAAATAGAATAATAAGATCCAGCTGGAACACTTTGTGCGAAAGCTACTTGGAAGTCAGTAGCACTGAGGAGTTGTCTTGAAAATAAACCAGCTTAAACCAAAAGACCAGTCTGGATTAATTCTTCCACCACAACCTCTTATTGTGAATAACATGTTACACCTAGCCATTAGAAGTTAAGCCAAACAATATGTTTATTTTTCCCAGAGATTACTGATAATATGAGTACTATGAAAGATTTATATTATGGAAAAAGTAAAGTTGTAAAGACATATTGGAACAATGGAATTTACATTAAAAAGGGAGAAACCTGTATAAAGGAGATGAGGTTATGTGTAAGCAGAAGGCATTCTAAGGTCTAACACAAATGTGAAAATCTTCCAGCTTATATGCTTCAAGCTGTTGTCTACAGAAACCAAAGCTAAGAAAACTCGTTGTGAATATCCCTGTCCAGGGTATTATGTGCTTTGCCTGGGTCTGTTTAAATATATTTGTTTTTACTATTGCCTTAACAGAAGTGTAACTGGGAGTCAGATTAATTAGGGGATTTAAGTTATTCTGGTGGTAATTTGTATACCTTTTATGTGTTTAACATCTCTTATTAATAAATGTTTAATTTAGTTTTGTAAAAAACCTATAAGTATTGGTGGACTCATTACTACTGAATTCAAGGCACATCTCTCAAAATAAAATACAAATTGCAAAAACAGCAGTGGCAGCTGTTTCAAGTTTCCCTCTGAGATTTGAGCACCTCTGTATTTACCCTCTGCCATAACACCCTGATCAATCCGAGCCTTTCTAAGTGACAGTTTATCCTGTCTCTCAGAATTGTTTCCAATAATTTGTCCATCACTGAAGTCAGACTGACCGGTCTATAATTTTCTGGCCTATCCCTTGCACCCTTTTTAAAATTAAGGCCCCAGTGTTGGATGATGGGAAACACGGCCTGCAATTGACGGGGGGAGCGGACAATCGCAAACTGGTTTCATGATGGAGTAAGACCAATTTTTGGCCTTCTTGCCGTATTATCCGTTCACGTTACCAAACACGCCTGCTGCCAAAGGGAGCAGAGAATTCCAGCCCACGACTGATCTAATTGTAGCCTCAACTCCACTTTCCTGTCTGCAGCCCCCAATAACCCTTGACTTCCCTGCTGATCAGAAATCTATCTAACTCAGTCTTGCACATATTCAATGACCCTTCTTCCACTACTTACCTTTTAATGAAACCAATTAAACTAAACTAGGAAAAACGAGCCCCTTAAAGAGACACTGCAAACAAAAAGTCAAAAGTCAAAGGAACCTTATAAACATTAAACCAAAATGTGATTAAAAGGGCCTACAAAACACCCCAGTCCCCGCGGTGCCCACCGAGCATGGAAGGCCGGCAGACACCATGCGATCCCTCTCCAGGGACACCTGGCCACGAGCCTAGCCCCGGAAGAGGGGCAGACAGTCAGGCCGGATGATCCCTCCGGTCACTGCTTGGACCAGCCTCCACTGCTCTCTGACAAAGTGAATTCCACAGATTAACAACACCCTGAGAGAAAAAAAATTCTCTTTATCTCAGTCTAATTTTTAATTTGTTTCCCCTGGTTCTAGACTCCCTGACAAGAGGAAACATTCTCTAAGCATCCACCCTGTCAAATCACCTCAGGGTCTTATAATATAAGTTGTACCATTGACAGATACTCTTTCCCATGAGAATCTGTCATGCTTTTGCCAGTATCAGTTATACTTCCTCTATCGTTACTGATTCAATAGTAGCTAGAGGATTTGGTTCTATATTTTGTGATGATAGCTTAAGAACCTTTTCGTATTAGAGAAATCTCTTGTCCATATAATAGACCTCAGTTAATCTTCAGGTAAACAAGTTTTCGAATAGTTCAGCTCTGGAGAGAAGATTTTCAACTACATTTTCCAGCCAGTCCCAAATAAGTTTTCCTTTCTAAATTTGAACTCTGACCTCTTTTATTAAGAGGTAACTAAAATGACAATTTCTGTCTTTTATTCACAAACTCCCAACTGAAACTACAGACGTGGAGAAAATTCACCAGAAAGAGAAAGCTCCAGAGAGAGAAGAGCCTGGAAGCAAAAAGGTGGACGTTTTACTCCAGCATAAGACTCCATTGACTATCCCTTGGAAGTCCAGCTTCAGCACACAGTGTTCATAGACTGCAAGGGTGAGATCCTTTTCTTCAAATTCCAGGTCAGCCAGTCCTGAGGAACCCCCTTTTCGTTCATTCGGTCAGAAGCACCGTCTGAAAGAATCCCATTGCTAATCCTGATCCCTAACTCCGAGTCTCAACATGTGGCTCCTGAGTTCGGAAAAAAAGTTAAATCAATAATTAATTTTGTCTACTTCAGGTACATTACGACCATCCAATTTCCTAAACAGCAAGCCTGCAATTCTTTTTGAAGCATCCCGACTGGCAACACTATACCACTGATTAAATTATGTCGGCAGTCAGCCGACCCACGCAGTATATTGCGGACCCTCCTTCTCTAGGCAGAAGCGCTCCGCCACCACAGTGGAAAACCCGCCAAAAGCTGGCAAGCGCAGGAAGATTCATTGTTTGGCAACGAACAGCGATGCCATCTTGGAAGCCTGTAATCTCTTAAAGCTGTACCCACACTTTTGAAAATCTTCAAAGTGGATCACAATTCCACATTTCCAGCTTCACTGGGATTCATCCATGGCCCAGACCAGTCAGAGAATTGGAGTCCCATGAGGGAAATATTTTTATGGGACAGCGTTGCTCCACACTTCAGTAAAATTTCGGCAGACCTTCAAGCTAGAGGCTATCTTACCCTGGACAAGGCATTCCAGCTAGTTAGACTGTCGGAGCTACGTGAGCGATATAGGGCCATCCTAAGGGGAGGGATTGCAACATGGGGTGGAAACCAAGCCTCAGTCTAGCCTATCAGGTCACAAAGACGCGGGGATGATCCAAGTCAGGGAAAGCAATTCCTGAACCAGCCAGCAGAGCGACTTTGACAGCGCTGCAGTGTGAAGTGCCCTCACAAGGAAAGATCGGGGTCCTGTGAGCACGGCCCAATGCTTCCACTGCAACTGACAGGGCCGCTTTGGTAAAGTGTGCAGTCAAAACCCAAAATCGCACAGACATCCCAAAGGTCATCCATGAGGTCGAGACCAAAAACCCTGAAGACATACAACCACACTACTTGGGGAACATCAGAGAATGCAGCTCTTCATTTTTGAATGCTGACATTTTTTTTTTATTCGTACATGGGATCTGGGCATCCCTGATTGGCCCAGCATTTATTGCCCATCCCAAATTGCCCCTGTTCAGAGAGCAGTTAAGAGTCAACCACATTGACGTGGGTCTGGAGTCACATGTAGGCCCAGACCAGGTAAGGACGGCAGATTTCCTTCCCTAAAGGGCATTAGTGAACCAGATGTGTTTTTACAACAATCGGCAATGGTTTCATGGTCATCATCAGACTTTTAATTCCAGATTTTTACTGAGTTCAATTTTCACCATCTGTCCTGGTGGGATTTAAACCCGGGTCCCCAGAACATTACCCTGGGTCTCTGCAATACCAGCCCAGTGACAATGCCACTATTACATCCTGGTAAATGATCATCTAACAAACTTTAAATTAGATGCAGGTGCCAGTGTGACAGTCCTGTTAGACGACGATATTATTGTGGTAAAAACAACCACTTTGAACCTGTGAGCTTTCAAATAAAGACTTTATTTCAAGCATATGCTGGAGAGAGAGAGAGAGTGAGAATCTCAGCCTTCCAAGGAGCCAGGCCAGATTGGTGACTCTGGTGGACCTCCTGCAGCCACAGCCGGGGATAGAGAACATTGACAGCAGCCTTGCACTGCATCCAGCAGGTGACCCAGAGAGGCGTCACTAAATTTGGGGGCTGCCATCTTCTTTGCTTTTAAGGCCATCTGTGACCTGGAGCAGTCCTGGTCTGTAGGCATGAAGTAGGCTGAGCTCAGGAGCACTTTAAATATGGCACCCGGAGCAAGAAAGCACTGAGGTTACGGTGGGGCGGACAAACCTGAACCCATCTGGAGTGTTTCCCGTGAATGCATTGTTAACGAAGCGGGATGCACCAGGAATGGGACGGTATGGTTTGAAAGGCCGCCGTTGTGGCCGGCGGCTAAAATGTCCTTTTCCCTTCCCGTGACTGCACTTGGTGCAATTCTGCGATGGTTCCCCCTGTGTCTGGATGGCCAGAAAGCCGATCCCCACCAAGTCCTGTTTTCTCAACTCTCCAAAAGTCAAGGTTCCAGGGGGAGACCAAAGAAAATGCTGCAAAGGCACTCTGAAGCTCTCCTTGAAGTGGGGCAGCTTTGACATTAATGACTGGGAGGAGCTTGATACCAATCGTTCAAAATGGCGACAACTTGTCCATCAAGCTGCATCGGGGGGAGGTGGTGGCGTGGTGGTATTGTCACTGGACTAGTAATCTAGAGACCCACAGAAATGTGGTTGACTCTTACATGACCCGGAAATGGCCTAGCAAACCACTCAGTTGTAACAAACCGCTACAAAGTCACAAAAAAGGAATGAAACCAGACGGACCAACCGGCATCGACCAAGGCACTGGAAACGACAACAGAAATCTCAGCCCTGTAGACCCTGCAAAGTCCTCCTTACTAACATCTGGGGGCTAGTGCCAAAAATGGGAGAGCTGTCTTTCAGACTAGTCAAGCAACAGCCTGACATAGTCATACTCACGGAATCATACCTTACAGATAATGTCCCAGACACCACCATCACCATCCCTGAGTATGTCCTGTCCCACCGGCAGGACAGACCCAGCAGATGTGGCAGCACAGTGGCATACAGTCGGGAGGGAAGTGCCCTGGGAGTCCTCAACATCGACTCTGGACCCCATGGATTCTCATGGCATCAGGTCAAACATGGGCAAGGGAACCTCCTGCTGATTACCACGTACTGTCCTCCCTTAGCTGATGAATTAGTACTCCTCCATGTTGAACACCACTTGGTGGAAGCAACTGAGGGTGGTAAAGGTGCAGAATGTACTCTGGGTGGGGGACTTCAATGTCCATCACCAAGAGTGGCTCAGTAGCACCACTACTGACCGAGCTGGCCGAGTCCTAAAGGACATAGCTGCTAGACTGGGTCCGCAGCAGGTGGTGAGGGAACCAACAAGAGGAAAAAACATACTTGACCTCATTCTCACCAATGTACCTACCACAGATGTATCTGTCCATGACAGTATCGGTAGGAGTGACCACCACACGGTCGTTGTGGAGAGGAAGTCCCGGCTACACATTGAGGGTACCTTAAATCGTGTTGTGTGGCACTATCGCTGTGCTAAATGGGATAGATTTCGAACAGGTCTAGCAACTCAAGACTGGGCATCCGTTATGCACTGTGGGCCATCAGCAGCAGCAGAATTGCGCTCAACCACAATCTGTAACCTCATTATTCTGCCATATGCTCCACTTTACCATTATCATCAAGCCAGGGGATCAACTCTGGTTCAATGAAGAGTGCAGGAGGGCATGCCAGGAGCAGCAGTAGGCATACCTAAAAATGAGGTGTCAACCTGGCGAAGCTACAAATTGCACGCCAAACAGTGTAAACAGTATGTGATCGACAGAGCTAAGCGATCCAACAACCAACAGATCAGATCTAAGGTCTGCAGTCCTGCCACATCCAGTCGTGAATGGTGGTGGACAGTTAAATAACTTGCTGGAGGAGGAAGCTCCTGACCTCATTACAGCCTTGGTTCAAACCTGTACAAAAGAGCTGATCCCTTGAGGTGAGGTGAGAATGACTGCCCTTGACATCAAGGCAGCATTTGACTGAGGAAGGCATCAAGGAGCCCTAGCAAAACTGGAGTCAATAGGAATCAGGGGAAAACTCTCTCTGGTTGGAGTCATAAAGGAAGATGGTTGTGGTTGTTGGAAGTCAATCATATCAGTTCCTGGATATCACTGCAGGAGTTCCTCAGGGTAGTGTCCTAGGCCCAACCATCTTCATCTGCTTCATCAATGACCTACCTTCCATCATAGGTTCAGAATTGGGGACTTTTGCTGATGACTGCACAATGTTTAGCACCATTCGCAACTCCTCAGATACTGAAACAGTCCATGTCCAAACGCAGCAAGACCTGGACAATATCCAGGCTTGGGCTGACAAGTGGCAAATAACATTCACGGCACACAAATGCCAGGCAATGACCATCTCCAACAAGAGAGAATCTGACCTCCTTACTATTGCTGAGTCCCCCACTATCAACGTCCTGGGGGTTAACATTGACCAGAAAATGAACTGGGGGTGAGCCATATAAATACTGTGGCTATAAGATCAGGTCAGAGAAAAGGAATCTTGTGAAGAATAACTCACCTTCTGATGCCCCAAGCCAGTCCACCATTTACAAGTCAAAAGTCAGGAGCATGATGGAATAGTCTCCTCTTGCCTGGATGAGTACAGCTCCAACCAACACTCAAGACGCTTGACATCATCCAGGACAAAGCAGCCCGCTTGATTGGCACCACATCCACAAACATTCACTCCCTCCACCACCGACACACAGTGGCAGCAGTGTGTACCATCTACAAGATGCACTGCAGGAATGTGCCAAGCCTCCTTAGACAGCACCTTCCAAACCCATGACCTCTACCACCTAGAAGGATAAGGGCAGCAGATGCATGGGGACACCACCACCTGGAAGTTCCCCTCCAAGTCACTTGCCTTCTGAACTTGGAAATATATCGCCATTCCCTCATTATCGCTGGGTCAAAATCCTGGAACTCCATCCCTAACAGCACTGTGGGTGTACCTACACCACATAGACTGCAGCAGTTTGAGAAGGCAGCTCATCACCATCTTCTCTAGGGCAATTAGGGATGGGCAATAAACGCTGGCCTATCCAGCAATGCCCACATCCCATGAACAATTAAAAAAAATGCTTTGAGTCCAAAAGCCTGAATGATGAGTTAGAACGATGGCAGAGATGGAACAAAAAGGAAGCAAATTCTGCATCCCGATCTCACTGCCTCATGGGATGTCCTGCTCCATGTGTTCTGAGATCTGCAGGTTGAGGATTGACCTATTCGATCCCAAAGTTGCATATGACAGAAACTCGCGACCTGGAGTAGACCTCTTCCTTGAATTGAGGGACAGCCAACAGATGCTTAATTGTGAGGGCATTGGTGATTGGACATCAGCAGGAAAAGGAGGAGGAGAAAAATTACTGCATAGTGTTTCAGGATTTTTCCTATGGGGGCTGGGCTGGGCAAGAGCGGGCCTGGAGCCAATCGCCGCCCGCGATCGGCTCCACGTGGCCATTTTACACGGGCGGGCCAATTAAGGCTCGTCCAGCATAACATGTGACTGGTAGCATGCTACCTGTGTGGGTGGGGGGGTGGGGGAGGGAGAGTCGGGGCCAGCTCTGCCTCAGGGAGATTGAATGGATATTAAAACAATTAAATAAATGATTAAAAAATTTGTTTAAACTTGTCCCCTCATGTGACTGTGTCACATGAGTTGGGACACGTTTTTATATTGACGAGAATTTATTTATTTAATAAAAGCTTCAGGAAACCTCATCCAAGGCCAAGGCCACTTGGGCTTTTCGCCTGCCCGCCAACCTTAAGGTTGGATGGTTAGTATTCACAGGTGCTTCCATTAATTCCTTAATGGCCATAATAGGCCGACTACATTTCGGCAGGCGCGCAGCCGACTCCGGTGTGCGCCTGCCGAACGAAATATCGTGACGGTGCGCCACGACATCGGGACTCACGCCCGACACCATCGCCCGTCGTTTTACGTGTTGGCGACACGCCTGACAAGGGCCCACCCCTGCACGCCGAGGGAAAAGTCCTGCTCCGTGAAATGAGAAGATGATGGCATTTAATGTTAGGATACCTGAGAGTGAGTACTCCTGATCTGGGATTGAACAATCGCACAAGAAATCACAAAAAGCACAAAGTCCAGCTTTTGCAGGATGTTTCTTGCTCCTTCCTAATGCGCCAACTCCAGAGGGTCAGCGCTGCGCGTGATCTGAAATCAATAGTGTTAGCATTGCCGTGTCTGAACTCTGAGGTGTCAGCATTGTGCATTATTATATATAATCGATAGTGTTAGAGCTGTGCATTGTCTGACCCCAGAGTGTCCCTTCTTCTCCTTCAATGAAATCAGTGGCATTAGCAGTATTTTTCTCAGAACTCTATAGCCTGCTTGACAATGACTGGATCAAATTATGCATTGTAGAGAACTTGATGAGTTAAAAGCACACTGGACCAAATTACCCCTTTCAGGCAAAATGTTGGATGAGTATTGCCCTCCCATTTCCGAGTGCTGAGAATAATTTTCCCTTTATTTCCACCACTGTGGTGTCACCAAAGGCAGCCTATCTAATCAGCCAACTGTCAGGTTCAAGAGCAAAGCTTTACTCAATCACTCTCAACCATCGCTGGACAACTCCAGAAAACAAGGTTCATAAATTCAACGGAAGCCCTCTTTTATCATGAATGACTATCCCTTGTAATTTTTGTGGGTGAAGCCTGTGACCCCTGGCCTATGCTGACTCCTTGATGGTTTACTGGGCAGAGGCATTGATTTCTCAAGTAGGAACTGCAACACAAAGCACAGAAGAATATTGCCTTGTAGAAAAACGATTCAGATTCACATCTAAAGGGCAGGAGTGATCCATCTCCTTCTCCCAGATTATAGGTCCCTCTGTGTGTGATCCTTGGCTCGCCTGAGTTGCCATTTTTGCACTTCTCCTGCAGGAGGCGAAGGTTAGTTTTCACGCAGCTAACCAAAATCCACCAGCTGTCACTGCGAGTTGGGGACAAGAATGTCGTTGGGACACATAGAAGAACTGTACCCAATTCTAAATTTCCTGCCTCCAGCACTTCTTTCTTTGAGTAATTATAGCGTGTTAGCTGCAGGTCAATTGGTAGCATTCTCATTTCTGTAGAAGGTTGTGGGTTCAAGTTCCGATCTCGGACTTGAGCACAACAATCTAGGCTGACACTCCAGTGCAGCACTAAGAGAGTGCCGCACTGTTGAAAGTGCCATCTTTTGGACGACACGTTAAGATGTGGCTCCATTTACCCTCTCTAGTGGGTGTAAAAGATCCCATGGCACTATTTCGAGGAAGAGCTGCCACAGCCATCGGATAGCTTTTGACATGCACTCACTGTTATTATGTGAATAAGCGTGACAGTCAAATCACACACAGTGTGATCCCACAAACAGGGAATGGAGTAAAAGTTCCATGTGTGGAGTTTTGGTTTGAAAAACAATGTTATCAGGACACACAGAGAGGGTGCCTTGCTCTGCTCTGAATGGTGGCTGGGAAACTTTAGCACCCATCTGAGCTAGCGGTCTGGCTCAATTTAACATATGTGAAAGGTTGCACTTCAGAATTGTTATAGTGCAGAAGGAAGCCATTCAGCCCATTGTATCTGCACTGAGTGAGCATTTCACCTGGTGCCACTCCTGTCTTCTCCCCATAACCCTGCAATTTGTTGTTTTTCAAATAATCATCTAATTCCTTCTCCGATTGAACCTATCTCCATTACATTCTCAGGCAGTGCATTCCAGACCTTAACCACTGGCCGTGCGAAAAATTACTTTGACGACGGGACCGAAGGAATAGCTGCTAAATTTGCTGACAAAGATAGGTAGGAAAGTAAATTGTGAAGAGGACATAAGGAGGCTACAAAGTGACATGGATAGGTTAAGCGAGCGGGTAAAAATCTGGCAAATGGAGTATAATGTGGGCAAATGTGAAATCGCTCATTTTGGAAGGAAGAATAAACAAGAAGCTTATTATCTAAATGGTGAGAGATTGAGGAGCTCTGAGATTCAGAGGGATCTGGGTGTCCTAGTTCATGAATCACAGAAGGTTAGTATGCAGGTACAGCAGGTAATTAGGAAAGCCAATAGGATGTTATCATTTATTGTGAGACGAATTGATTACAAAAGTAGAAAGGTTTTGCTTTAGTTGTCCGGGACATTGGTGAGACCACATCTGGAGTATTATTTACAGTACTGGTCTCCGTATTTAAAGAAAGGCGTAAATGCATTAGAAACACTTCAGAGAAGGTTCACTAAACTAACACCACGAATGGGTGGGTTGTCTTATGAGGAAAAGCTGGACAGGTTAGGCTTGTATCCATTGGAATTTAGAAGAGTAAGAGGCAACTTATTTGAAACCTTTAAGATCCTGAATGGTCTTGACAGGGTGGGTGTGGAGAGGGTATTTCCTCTTGTGGGAGAATCCAGAACTAGGGGTCACTTGTTTAAAAATAAGATGTTGCTTATTTAAGACAGAGATGAGGAGAATTTTTTTCTCTCAGAGGGTTGTGAGTCTTTGGAACTCTCTTCCTCAAAAGGCGGTGGGAGCAGAGTCTTTGAATAGTTTGAAGGCTGAGCTAGATAGATTCTTGATTAACGTGGGGGTGAAAGGTTATTGGGGGTGGGCAGGAATGTGGGGTTGCAGTTACATTCAGATCAGTCATGATCTTATTGAATGGTGGAGTAGGCTCGAGGGGCCGAGTGGCCTACTCCTGCACCTAACTCGTAGGCTTGTATTTTTGTAGCTTTTCCTCATATCGCTTTTGTAAAAATGTATATTTTTTTTAAAAAAAGGGATGGCTGGGGATTGGTAGGAATTCCAACATATACGATAATACAACAAAAATCTGAATTTAAATAAAGGTTCCTAAAGCTCTCAAGGTTGGAGCACTTACCACATATAACACCCCATCTACTGCACTGAAGAATCAGCCTGAATTTAATGCTCAAGTTTGAGTAAAATTTGAACCTTCTATCCCCACAGAGTGAGTGCTACCAACAGAGCCAACCTGGCAATTGTAATATAGCAGCATCAAGCAAATCTAGTTTAAATGGATCAGGAAGAAGTAGGATAGAAACAGTTGTAGACATGGTTAACAACAACAGTTTACATATATATAGATATCATATAATATACATAGCACTGTAAAAGCTGCTTTACAAGCATAACCAAATATTTTCTACTTCAAAATTCTATCACAGAGATAAAAACAAAAAAATGTGGATGCTGGAAACCCAAAACAAAAACAGAAATACCTGGAAAAACTCAGCAGGTCTGGCAGCATTGGCGGGGAAGAAAAGAGTTGACGTTTCGAGTTCTCATGACCCTTCCACAGAACTGAGTGAATATAAGGAGAGGGGTGAAATATAAGCTGGTTTAAGGTGGGGGAGGGATGGGTGGGGGGAGAAAAGTGGCGGGGGGGTGGGGGGTGGTGTGGTTGTAGGGACAAGCAAGCAGTGATAGGAGCAGATAATAAAAAGATGTCACAGACAAAGGAATAAAGAGGTGTTGAAGGTGATGATATTATCTAAACGAATGTGCTAATTAAGAATGGATGGTAGGGCATTCAAGGTACAACTCTAGTGGGGGTGAGGTGGAAAGACTAGCAGGGCATATAAGATTTAAAAATAATGGAAATAGGTGGGAAAAGAAAAATCTATATAAGTTATTGGAAAAAAACAAAAGGAAGGGGGAAGAGACGGAAAGGGGGTGGGGATGGAGGAGGGTATTCAAGATCTAAAGTTGTTGAATTCAATATTCAGTCTGGAAGGCTGTAAAGTGCCTACTTGGAAGATGAGGTGCTGTTCCTCCAGTTTGCGTTGGGCTTCACTGGAACAATGCAGCAAGACAAGGACAGACATGTGGGCAAGAGAGCAGGGTGGAGTGTTAAAATGGCAAGCGACAGGGAGGTTTGGGTCATTCTTGCGGACAGACCGCAGGTGTTCTGCAAAGCAGTCACCCAGTTTACGTTTGGTCTCTCCAATGTAGAGGAGACCGCATTGGGAGCAACGAATGCAGTAGACTAAGATGGGTGAAATGCAAGTGAAATGCTGCTTCACTTGAAAGGAGTGTTTGGGCCCTTGGATGGTGAGGAGAGAGGAAGTGAAGGGGCAGGTGTTGCATCTTTTGCGTGGGCATGGGGAGGTGCCATAGGTAAGGGTTGAGGAGTAGGGGGTGATGGAGGAGTGGACCAGGGTGTCCCGGAGGGAACGATCCCTATGGAATGCCGTCGGGGGTGTGAGGGGAAGATGTGTTTGGTGGTGGCATCATGCTGGAGTTGGCGGAAATGGCGGAGAATGATCCTTTGAATGCGGAGGCTGGTGGGGTGATAAGTGAGGACAAGGGGGACCCTATCATGTTTCTGGGAGGGAGAAGAAGGCGTGAGGGCGGCTGCGTGGGAGATGGGCCGGACACGGTTGAGGGCCCTGTCAACGGCCGTGGGTGGAAAACCTCGGTTAAGGAAGAAGGAGGACATGTCAGAGGAACTGTTTTTGAAAGTAGCATCATCAGAACAGCTGCAACAGACAACTCCAGCATGATGCCACCACCAAACACATCTTCCCCTCACACCCCCGACGGCATTCTGTAGGGATCGTTCCCTCCGGGACAGCCTGGTCCTCTCCTCCATCACCCCCTACTCCTCAACCCCCACCTATGGCACCTCCCCATGCCCACGCAAAAGATGCAACACCTGCCCCTTCACTTCCTCTCTCCTCACCATCCAAGGGCCCAAACACTCCTTTCAAGTGAAGCAGCATTTCACTTGCATTTCACCCAACTTAGTCTACTGTATTCGTTGCTCCCAATGTGGTCTCCTCTACACTGGAGAGACCAAACGTAAACTGGGCAACCGCTTTGCAGAACACCTGCAGTCTGTCCGCAAGAATGACCCAAACCTCCCTGTCGCTTGCCATTTTAACACTCCACCCTGCTCTCTTGCCCACATGTCTGTCCTTGTCTTGCTGCATTGTTCCAGTGAAGCCCAACACAAACTGGAGGAACAGCACCTCATCTTCCAAGTAGGCACCTTACAGCCTTCCAGACTGAATATTGAATTCAACAACTTTAGATCTTGAACACCCTCCTCCATCCCCACCCCCTTTCCGTCTCTTCCCCCTTCCTTTTGTATTTTCCAATAATTTATATAGATTTTTCTTTTCCCACCTATTTCCATTATTTTTAAATCTTGTATGCCCTGCTAGTCTTTCCATCTCACCCCCACTAGAGCTGTACCTTGAATGCCCTACCATCCATTCTTAATTAGCACATTCGTTTAGATAATAACATCACCTTCAACACCTCTTTGTTCCTTTGTCTGTGACAATTTTTATTATCTGCTCCTATCACTGCTTGCTTGTCCCTACAACCACACCACCCCCACTTCTCTCCCCCTGACCCCCCCCATCTTAAACCAGCTTATATTTCACCCCTCTCCTAATATTCGCTCAGTTCTGTGGAAGGGTCATGAGGACTCGAAATGTCAACTCTTTTCTTCTCCACTGATGCTGCCAGACCTGCTGAGTTTTTCCAGGTAATTCTGTTTTTGGTTTGTGTTCAAAATTCTATCCTTGTTTAGGGCCTTGTCCTTCCCTATCTCTGTAATCTCTACCAGCCCAACAACCCGTCAAGGTCTCTGTAGCTCTGGCTCTAGTCTCTTGTACATTCTCCCTTAGTTTTCCCTACCATTGGAAACACGTGACTTCAGCTGTTCAGAGCCCACAGTCTGGAATTTCCTGTCTAAACCTCTCCACCTCCCTCTTCCTCCTTAAGACCCTGCTTAAAGCCCACATCTTTGATCAAACTTTTGGGTCCTCCTCTAATCTCCTCTGACATGATGTCCATTTTTGTCTGATAATGATCCTGTGAAGCACCCTGGAGCATTTTCCCAGGTGTCAGCTGTGGCTCAGTGTCGATGTCTTTGCCACTGAGTCGGAAAGTTATGGGCTACAGTTCCACCCCAGAGAGTTGAGCATAAAATCATTGCTGACACTCCAGTGAGCTGGCACTGCACAGTTGGAGGTGCCAACATTTGGATAAGAGGTTAAACACACGCTCCATCTGCCTTCTCGAGTGGATGCAAAAGATCCCACAACACTTATTGAAGCAGAGCAGGGGAGTTATCTCAATGTTTTGGCCAACATTTATCCCTCAACCGGCATTACCAAAACAGATTATCTGGTCATGTATCTCCTTGCTGTTTCAAGGAGTTTTCTGTATGTAAATTGACAGCTCTGTATGTTACAACAGTGATTACACTCCAAAAAATAGCTCTTCATTGGCTGCAAAATGCTTTGGGTGACCTGTGGCTATGAAAGGTGCGATATAAATATGTGATTTCTTTCTTTTTCTTTGCATGGTAGAAGTAAAAGTTTTTGACACGCCAAATACATGAAGCTAAGTCTGCTATGTCAGTGCTGTCAGATGTAAGTTATCTTTGTTGGAACAAATTGAGCGTTACTTGATATTGCCTTGGTATCTTGATATGATATTTTATAGAGAACAACTAGCTTCAGAGAGTGCTTCAGCACCCACTGTCCCAGTCCATGCAAATAGCAGTGTGCTTTTTTCCAGGTGAAGAGACCACTTCCTCATAAATGACCTCGAGGTCAACTGGCCAAATTGCAATGAAGTTGGCGCATATATTACCTTAGAATTCCAGGTGGCATGTTTAGCCTAATCCCCAGTGCAGGATAAGTTAGCTTGTGTCGGGTCTGACAGTGTAACAGTAAACCGGTACATCAACAAGCAAAATGGAATTTAATCTTGAGCCTGCTATCTGGATGCAACACAGCTGGCTCACTTGCCTGTTAAGGGGTCCTTAGCTAGGAATTTATGGTTATATTGAAAATTATTTAGATTTCATTTCATTTGCACATCATATTATTGAGACCCAATAAAACATGGCATTTAAGCTACTAATGGAGCTGGCAGAGGTCCAGGAGGAGCAGGGTAGAAGTCATTGTTATACATAGTTATTGGTTAATGAACTGTTAAAAAACACACAGCAGCTGTAGTGCAATAGAAAGTATCACATGTTGAAGGAGAAAGTGCAGTAGCAGACAGCCAGGCAAATTAGAGGACCACCTGCATTCTCCATCACCCAAAGCGATGTGTCTTCCACAGGGGAGTAGGTAAGCCTGCCTCACCCTCACCAAGGAATACAGTCTAAGAAGGCTACACCACCAGAGGTGTCATTCGAGGAGTACATCATCTGTTGGACATCACGTGCAGCTAAGCAACATCAGCCATCCATTACCAGTAGCAATGGTGACACCAGATGCAATCCAATGCTGCATTTGGTGCTTTATGCTTTACTGCTGCATTAAAGAGGCCATGCATGTTTTGTTTCAATATGTTGTGATTACATTAAATTAGCGTAGGGGTGCAACAGAAAATTGAGAAGCAGAGATAATTCGACAAAGGTCATAATATTTGCAGATTACAGGGCATCAGGAACGTAAGCATGTCACCATTCCAATTTCTGTGGGAGCTGGTTAGCTCAGGTGGCTAGAGTGTGCTGCAGATTGATGCCAATAGTGTAGGTTCAATCCCTGTACTGGCTGTGATAGTTCATGGATGGATGTTTCCTTGACTTGCCCTACATTTGATGTGGAGTTATACCCCTCTAGCTATAGAACTGCTTGTATCTCTCTAGCAGAGAGAGATGCCTATGGTCTCTTGTGGACTATGGCTTGTTGCCATTCTAAAGCCTTGGCAAAAGTTTCATTGGGATCATTAAGGATATCGTTTCTTGCATGCCCGACAAATTATGCAGATAAATAACAATTTTCCGAGCAGCGCAAGAAAATGCTAGCTCATAGTTCAATGTTGGGTACATAGGGGCAATTCTTCTTCCGGCCCTTCTGAAAGGGGCCAAGAGACATCCAGAAGTTTCTTCTGGGGAGCGATTTGTCACTCACCCCAGCACTTCTCCACTAAACTTTCTGGCCCTGAGATGTACTGAAGCCTGCAATGTCTGACAATGGTCACATTTTTTGTGGAAGATCCTGAAGATTTATGTGTCTGGAGTGAACTTGGGATGAGTCGAAGTAGGTCAAGTGGCCTACTCTTGCTCCTAACGCCAATGTTTGGATGTCAGCAAGATCAAAGAAAAATGATTGGTTTTGGAGGATTCAGATTCCAGGTAAATTGGAACCAAATCTGGGACAGAAATGGTTTGTTCAAGACAGATGGAGTCACCTAAACCAGGTGAATGTCCTCACGAATTAGGGCTGTTTGGTGAGGCTTTAAACTATTACTGCAGAGAGGGATAAAACACAGGAAACAAAAAGAAAAACAAAAGGGATAAGTAATGTTGAAAAGATTAAAGGAAAGCAAGAAAAGAACAGGGCAGGAGGTGAGAATACAAAAACAGAAAGATTAACAAATAGACAATGGATTTGAGCTGTGAGTATAATGTGTTCTGAATAACATTGATAAAAATATGGTGCAAGTTGCTATAGTGTAGTATGATTTAATAGGCGAACATCCAGGAAACAGCGACCATAACATAATTAGGTTTGATCTAAAAACTGAAAAGAGAGGGAACAATTATAGATAAATATATTTGATCAAAAAGAAAGCAAATTTCAGCTAAAAAAGCAAGTCACAAAATTGTCAAATAAAACAGCTTATAAATAATGTAAAACTTTCAAACAAGTAATGATTTTTATGGTAGTGACTGGACATGATGGGCAAAATCTTACCACCTTAGTTTTTAAATGGGCGATACCGCCAGTATCTTACCTATGGTGGGAGGTCTCCAAGCTGAGGCCAAAACTGGCAGGCTCCTGAAGCTGGCCACCTGGTGGTAGGCCTGGGACTAGTGAGGCCTTCTTTAATTTCTCCCCACCCCCCCTGTCACCAGGACTGTGGGTGCCAGAGGGCCATAGCTGAGGTCACAGGACATCCTATGGAGCGATTCCCTTTCCACACCGATGGTCTGGCTGCCGTGGCTACATATATTTATGCTGATTTTTGAAGCATTCATCTTCCTTTCTACATTGGTAGCATCTACCTCCTTGGGCTGCCAACCATCCGCAGCCTCAGGCAGTGTAGCCCACCCGCCATCCCTAAGTGGACAAGGCTCCCAGGGGTTCATTTGCCACCCCTGGGAAGATCACAGAGGAGATTGGACCTCAGAAATCACCATGGTCAAGACTCAGAAATAGCCCTGGCCAACATTTAAAAACTAAAACAAAAACAGAATTACCTGGAAAAACTCAGCAGGTCTGGCAGCATCGGCGGAGAAGAAAAGAGTTGACGTTTTGAGTCCTCATGACCCTTCAACAGAACTGGGGAGGGTGGGGAGAAATTAAAGAAGGCCTCGCTGGTCCCCAGGCCTACCACCAGGTGGCCAGCTTCAGGAGCCTGCCAGTTTTGGCCTCAGCTTGGAGACCTCCCACCATAGGTAAGATACTGGCGGTATCGCCCATTTACCCTTAAGCAGCCAATTAATTGCTGATAGTTAATTATCACTGCTGGTGGATAGCCGGTATTGTTCAGACCCTGCTTACTTCAGGGGCAGGAAAAGCGGTGAGCGGTGGGTCAGGGATGGGGGCGGTGACTGGGTGAAGGGCAGCAGCAAGCAGGAGTAAGTTATTAAGAGTTCTAAGGTTAGTAAGCGTTAGTAAGAGGATTTTCGGCACTCACTGGAATGAAATCATAGTATCATGATTGTACGTGTGTTGAGAACAGTTTGAGATTGAAATTGTCACCCATTTCTCCCAACTTTACATGCCTATGCTCCAACAACTTTACATGCCTATGCTCTTGTGTAGAGGAGCTGCCTCTACACAAGATTTTCTGAAATTCCACACCCTCCCACCTCCAAAGCTGCTTCCACGCAGCTAATAAGATTCTGCCTGACAGGTATGGTACTTGCATACTGTTAACCAAGCACTAGATGGCACCCTGATGACAATAAGGATTTTGTAACAATATCTCTTCTATCACTTTTGTTTGTTATTTTTTGATGGAATCTTCTAAAGCAATGGCTCCCAAACTTGTTTTGTCGCATAACTTTTTTCCGATTTCCCAACTTTTGTGTACACCTACAGGAAGTTTCTTTTTTAACTTCCTCTTTAATGACTACAAATTTTATTTGTAAGTCATTGAAATTACACATTACAGATCAACATATGTCTATAACAAGAATAATAATAATAATATTTTTTACTAACCATTAATGTGATGGATGAGCTCGGTTGTTGGAGCATAGGCATGTAAAGTTGGGAGAAATGAGTGACAATTTCAATCTCAAACTGTTCTCAACACACATACAGTCATGATACGATGATTTCATTCCAGTGAGTGCCGAAAATCCTCTTACTAATGCTTACTAACCTTAGAACTCTTAATAACTTACTAACTCTACTTACCTCCTGCTTGCTGCTGCCCTTCTCCCAGTCACCGCCCCCATCCCTGACCCACCGCTCACCGCTTTTCCAATCCTCCCGCTTGCCACTTCCCTCCAGCTCAGCGGTTCCCCCGACTCTCCCGCTCACACTTCCCTTCCGCATGCTGCTTCTAATGACCCTCCCACTCACTGTCTCCCTCCCTGACCCCCCTTGGCACTTTCCTCCCTTAGCCCTCCTGCTCGCAACTTCCCCCGACACTTGCGTCACCGATTCCCTTGACCCACCTGCTTGCCACCTCCCAACCCTCCCACTCACTACTTCCTTTCCCTGACTCTGCCGCTTGCTGCATCCCTCCCTGATCCCACCTTCCCACTCACAGCCTGTCTTGCCCCTCCCTCATCCACTCCCTCTCTCTTGCAATCCTTCTTGTTCCCTCATTCACAATGAGGGCTCGGAAGAGATGCAGCGAGTGGAAAGCAGTGAGGCTTCAAGAGAGGGAAGCGCTAAGTGAAAAAGAGTGGAAGTGTTGGAATAAGGGCGGCGAGTGGAAGGGAGTGGAAGGGTCAGGATGGGATGGCAAGTGAAAGGGAAGGAGTGAGTGGGGGGGGCTGGGGAGGTGATGAGCAGGAAGGAAGCAGCGAGTGGGAGGGTCGGGGAGGTGATGAGCAGGAGGGAAGGAGCGAGTGGGAGAGTTGGGGAGGTGATGAGCAGGAGGGAAGCAGTGAGTGGGAGGGTCGAGGAGGTGGTGAGCAGGAGGGAAGCAGCGAGTGGGAGGGTCGAGGAGGTGGTGAGCAGGAGGGAAGGAGTGAGTGGGAGGGTCGAGGTGATGAGCAGGAGGGAAGCAGCGAGTGGGAGGGTTGAGGAGGTGATGAGCAGGAGGGAAGCAGCGAGTGGGAGGGTAGGGGAGGTGGTGAGCAGGAGGGAAGTAGCGAGTGGGAGGGTCGAGGAGGTGGTGAGCAGGAGGGAAGCAGCGAGTGGGAGGGTCGGGGAGGTGGTGAGCAGGAGGGAAGCAGCGAGTGGGAGGGTTGAGGAGGTGATGAGCAGGAGGGAAGCAGCGAGTGGGAGGGTTGAGGAGGTGATGAGTAGGAGGGAAGCAGCGAGTGGGAGGGTCGAGGAGGTGATGAGCAGGAGGGAAGTAGCGAGTGGGAGGGTCGGGGAGGTGATGAGTAGGAGGGAAGCAGCGAGTGGGAGGGTCGAGGAGGTGATGAGTAGGAGGGAAGCAGCGAGTTGGAGGGTCGGGGAGGTGATGAGTAGGAGGGAAGTAGCGAGTTGGAGGGTCGAGGAGGTGGTGAGCAGGAGGGAAGCAGCGAGTGGGAGGGTCGAGGTGATGAGCAGGAGGGAAGCAGCGAGTGGGAGGGTTGAGGAGGTGATGAGCAGGAGGGAAGCAGCGAGTGGGAGGGTAGGGGAGGTGGTGAGCAGGAGGAAAGCAGCGAGTGGGAGGGTCGAGGAGGTGGTGAGCAGGAGGGAAGCAGCGAGTGGGAGGGTCGAGGAGGTGGTGAGCAGGAGGGAAGCAGCGAGTGGGAGGGTCAGGGAGGTGATGAGTAGGAGGGAAGTAGCGAGTTGGAGGGTCGAGGAGGTGGTGAGCAGGAGGGAAGCAGCGAGTGGGAGGGTCGAGGTGATGAGCAGGAGGAAAGCAGCGAGTGGGAGGGTCGAGGTGATGAGTAGGAGGGAAGCAGCGAGTGAGAGGGTCGAGGAGGTGGTGAGCAGGAGGGAAGCAGCGAGTGGGAGGGTAGGGGAGGTGATGAGCATGAGGGAAGCAGCGAGTGGGAGGGTTGAGGAGGTGATGAGCAGGAGGGAAGCAGCGAGTGGGAGGGTCGAGGAGGTGATGAGCAGGAGGGAAGCAGCGAGTGGGAGGGTCGAGGAGGTGATGAGCAGGAGGGAAGCAGCGAGTGGGAGGGTCGGGGAGGTGATGAGTAGGAGGGAAGCAGCGAGTGGGAGGGTCGAGGAGGTGATGAGTAGGAGGGAAGCAGCGAGTTGGAGGGTCAGGGAGGTGATGAGTAGGAGGGAAGTAGCGAGTTGGAGGGTCGAGGAGGTGGTGAGCAGGAGGGAAGCAGCGAGTGGGAGGGTCGAGGTGATGAGCAGGAGGGAAGCAGCGAGTGGGAGGGTTGAGGAGGTGATGAGCAGGAGGGAAGCAGCGAGTGGGAGGGTAGGGGAGGTGGTGAGCAGGAGGAAAGCAGCGAGTGGGAGGGTCGGGGAGGTGGTGAGCAGGAGGGAAGCAGCGAGTGGGAGGGTCGAGGAGGTGGTGAGCAGGAGGGAAGCAGCGAGTGGGAGGGTCAGGGAGGTGATGAGTAGGAGGGAAGTAGCGAGTTGGAGGGTCGAGGAGGTGGTGAGCAGGAGGGAAGCAGCGAGTGGGAGGGTCGAGGTGATGAGCAGGAGGAAAGCAGCGAGTGGGAGGGTCGAGGTGATGAGTAGGAGGGAAGCAGCGAGTGAGAGGGTCGAGGAGGTGGTGAGCAGGAGGGAAGCAGCGAGTGGGAGGGTAGGGGAGGTGATGAGCATGAGGGAAGCAGCGAGTGGGAGGGTTGAGGAGGTGATGAGCAGGAGGGAAGCAGCGAGTGGGAGGGTCGAGGAGGTGATGAGCAGGAGGGAAGCAGCGAGTGGGAGGGTCGAGGAGGTGATGAGCAGGAGGGAAGCAGCGAGTGGGAGGGTCGGGGAGGTGATGAGTAGGAGGGAAGCAGCGAGTGGGAGGGTCGAGGAGGTGATGAGTAGGAGGGAAGCAGCGAGTTGGAGGGTCGGGGAGGTGATGAGCATGAGGGAAGCAGCGAGTGGGAGGGTCGGGGAGGTGTTGAGCAGGAGGGAAGCAGCGAGTGGGAGGGTCGAGGAGGGAAGTGGCGAAGTGGCAGGCTGTTTTTAAAAATACTGAGCATATGCAGTAACTGCGTTAAAACAAAATGGAGGCAGCACTATTCGAGGAACGTCCCTAACTTACAAACTGTGCTAAAATAAAAACGTGCTATTAGAACACATTATAAACAAGGGATACCTGTAATAAAACAAAATTCATCATTACACAATTTAAGTACTCCCTAGGGACATCTGCTGTACCTCTACTTTTGTGAACACTGTTCTGGGGGGTTTGAAAAATAAAGCAGTAAATTATCGCTATACCAACATGAGTAAATTATACAAAAATAATCCAGCAGCATTATGAAGATATTGGGAGTTGGGGAGGGGCTTACAAAGACTGATGGACCAGGTGATAAATGAACGGTAGAGGACATCTCCTTGACACTATGGAAAACTTCTTCAAGTATCTCAGAAGGAACCGAGCACCTGATCTGCTTGGCAAGTTTCTCTCAGTGTTACCTGCCTCTTCGGCACTGCAAATGCATCCCCCTGACACCCAGTTCCCCACACGTTCCCCCCTCACTCCCACTCTGCCAAAATGCTACTCCTACTGGCCCCTTTCCTAAGCATGTGAGTGCAGAATGCCACTATCCACGTCCCGCACAGAAACCCATACTTGCACCACCCCGTCTTTGCCATAAGCGAGTCGAACTGTGCTGGGGCCAGCAGCGGAGGCCATGGGTGGGTTTATCCTCGCACTGAGGCCAAGTGTTGCGTCCATCAACCCCCAACTCCCACCTAACGCAGATTTTTGGGGCCTACAAATTTAAGGACAAAAGGACAAAAAAAGAGGTTAAGAGGCTTTTCTTGTTAGCAGCCAGATGTTAAGACACAGAAGGAAAGAATTCATGGGAAAGGACATGGGACTAAGTGGCTGTTTCAGCTAACCAACACTGCCATGATGGCTGTGCTTCTTGATTCTATAATGTCAGTATTTGCAGGAAATCTGCCCAATTACACATCTGGAACGATATGGAAATCATCTACTGCTTGCAACAGTTTTGGGGGAAATAGCTTTTAATTTTTCTTTATCGTCTGAATAAAATTCCACTATGATTTGTAAAAATGCTGGAAATAATTAAAACTGCTTAATTCTTTTTAACGCTAAAAAAAAAATCACACGTAGAATTAGGGAATGAGTTAATAGCCTGGAATCTAATTGAGAGGCTCAGAGGGCTTCATAAACTGCCAAAGTGATGCCTGAGTGCTTTATGGGCATCTGCTGAATGGGAGGTTTGAATTACAGCCTCAGCACAGCTCTCTACTATCTATAGTTGCTCACATTATGCATTAATAAAATGAAGGTAGGACAAAGGATCATTAAAATTACATTAAGACAGCGAGAAACTACAGCAATGTCTTCACTACAGCCAAATGGTATCAGCCTATTAGTAGAAGGTTAGAAGACAGAGAAAGAATGATGGATGTAAGTGTGCCACAAGGTGTAATACACATGGCCTGGTTCGGAGGGTGCTGTAAACCATAACAACAAGGTCCAAGCAATTTACACAGTCACCAGGCTCTTTTTATTCTTTGCCTTTTTGTATAATTTTGTATTGGAGTCTTGGCAATGTGACAAAGGAAGGTGGGGGGGTTTAAACACTGCTGTTCTGATTTTGCACAGAAACTGTACGAGACTGACTAACATTGGATAAAGAGGCAGCCAATGTGAAGCTTCTTAACGGGTTTTTAACAACATGTCAATGCACAATGTTTAAGAACTAGAGTTTGCTGTTGGGGTGGGGGGATGGTGAGGGGGGGGTCGCGGGGTGAGGGGGTGGGGTGGGGTTGGGGTGGGGAGGGTATCTTACTACAGCATGGATGGGATTCTCAACCGGGAGTCTGTGACCTACTGTGGGTGTGGGAGAGGGTTTCAATTTGTAGGTAAAGGTAATACTATTTTTTGCTGCTTCCCTCCACTTCTCTGATTCCCCCGACTCTCCCACATGCACTTCCCTTCCACCTGCTGATTCTAATGACCCTCCCATTCACTGTCTCCTACCCTGACCCCCCTGCTCACAACTTCCTCCGACACCAATTCTTAAACCCAGACACCCAGACAGTGTGCGTGTAGCATCGTCAGGTGGATAGTGGGGAAGTGAATGGAAGCTTCAGCAGCAGCATGTTGCTTGAAAGAGGTTTAAAGCTGTGCAAGGAAGTGAAGAACACACAGTGAAGACAGACACTGGCACATGGGCATAGTCCTAACAACCCACCTGGAGATAGGCCACGCCTTCTAAGCAATTCCCAGTTTCCCTTTGGGTTGATGTTTGATGCTGGTGTTTAACTGGATGAATTGCGCCTTTCCCCCTCCACCGCCCTGCAGATTTGGCATCGGCCACAGGCTCTGCCTTCTCCTGTCCAGATTCCAGATGTGCTGGCATCGTTATTTAGCCATCTGTAGTTGGCCACTCCACTAACCCGAGGCAGGAGGCAGAGGCCCAGAACTGGGAATTAATATGATGAAGGTTCACAATAACACATATCAAAGCACCCACCTTTATCGGGAGGTATAAAGCAAATTACTGCAATAGCACACATGGCAAGTCAATTACCGTCTACAGGAGGAACAACAAGCAACATTTAAAAAAATTCTTCCATGTTATGTGAACATTGCTGGCTAAGCCAGCATTTGTTGCCCATCCCTAATTGCCCTTGAGGAGGTGGTGGTCAGCTGCCTTCTTGAAACACTGCAGTCCATCTGGTGTAGGTACAGGTACACCCACAGTGCTGTTAGGAAGGGAGTTCTAAGATTTTGACCCAGCGACAGTGAAGGAACAGCGATATTGTCAGGATGGTGTGTGACTTGGTGGAGAACTTGCAGTTGGTGGTGTTCCCATGCATCTGCCGCCCTTGTCCTTCTAAGTGGTAGAGATTGGAGTTTGTGAGGTGCTGTCAAAGAAGCCTTGGTGAGTTGCTGGAGTACAACCTATATATATATGGTACACTGCTGCCACTGTTCAAAGTGGTAGAGGGAGTGAATGTTTAAGTGGTGGATGGGGTGCCAATTAAATGGACTGCTTTGTCCTGGATGGTGTTGAGCTTCTTGAGTGTTGTTGGAGCTGCACTCATCCAGGCAAGTGGACAGTGTTCTTTGGAAAGAATTGGGGCATCTGATCCTTTGTTCACCAACCTGAGGTAGATTATGCTTTGCTGATCTCTGTTCCTATGTTTGCCCATTTGAGGTTGGGGTATCATGCTTCACCATTTGTGTGAGAGCTGGGATACTTTTAATACATATGGGCAGAGCTGATATTTATGTCTGATGCAGTCGGTCCGCGTTTATTACATGCTGAAAGCTCAGAAATGAACATGTTCTCAGGTTATGTAATATTTTCTCTCCTTATGGAACACGTAATGAAGCTTTGTCAGTGAGAGCAAGATAAATTACAAAGAGCAGGAAAAATAATTGTAAATGCACCAGAATGAGTACATGATAAGGATAAATGTTTAATCTGATCATTAGCTTCAAAACAGCAAAAATGCTCAGAGCGATGACACAGAGATTCCTTACTCAAGTTCAACTTGAATGGATGAAGAACATTGAGGAGGTGGAAATGCGTGTGAAAAGAAAAGTAAAGCCAACTATTAACCCCATGAAATTAAGGAAGTACGAAGACAGCTATTTGAAAGTTGGCCTTATTTGCACTGGAAGAGGAGATATATCTCAACCCCACAAGTACTGTCTAATGGAATGTTTGAAGTCGAGTTTGGGGGATGCGGGGAGCGGCTAGTCAGGTCAGGGGGGATGGGGTTGTTGGGGGTGTGGAGGTTAAGGTTGCACTGTTAATCACTGAGTTACACCAGAGATTGAATAATATAATAATTCTAGGGTAAGCGTCCGGGTAAGTAGCTTGTATCTAGCCCGAGTCTCTATCACTGAGATCAGTGTAAAAGACATTTGAGGAGGGTGCCAGGCAGCACAAAGCTTCTCATCTGAAATTCAAACTTTCGGGGTAAGTACAGTGCATGTATATGAGCCAGGACTGCTTCAAGATCCCAATGCGCTCCAGCAACTTAAGTTCAGTGCATCACCCCTCCCGACACCAGAAGATCTGGCCCACCTATGAAAGCATGTGGACTTTCTATAACAGGGGAGGGGGGGGCTCAGAAACAAAAAGGTTGAGACTCCCTGCTCTACGGTGTACTGTGAGTGCATCTTTTAATCTGATTTGAACTTCAGACAGTTGATGTTGTTTCACACGCCTTGGAATGAGTTGAAATGGTCCCAGCCAAATCCTGAGCAAACTTCACATTACTTCCACAATTTTGTATACCTTGAACCCCTTAATCTCTTCTCTTGGAATTTTACCTTTGTATCAGCTCCTCATTAAATCTCCACCATTTTGATTTGTGCATTACCTCACTATTTGAGGTATCCTTGCACAGTCTCTGTTTTATAGCCTGTGATTTGATGAGTATACATAGACTTGATTAAGAACTATGAAATGATGATTGGAAGGAAAACTCTTTTGCATTCAGCCTCTAAGCACTGATGAGGGCTGTATAACCCTTTGTGCCCCTGAATTCCTCATTAACATCTCTCATTAGATCTTTATCATCTAGCAACAGATTTTAATTGTTTCCATGTTATAGGGTACAATATATATAATATATCTTAAAGATATATACGCACGCACACATATATATACATATAAATATATATATATTCACACGCACACATATATCTATATAGATACATAAATATATATATAGAAACACACACACATATATATGTTATACACACACATACAAATATCCTTAAATTTCTATAGCATGTCTCAGAGCATTTTACTAAAAAGCAGTCATTAAACAGTAGAATGAAGGGGAAGTTTACTTAAGCATGGTAAAGGGAGGAGAATTTTAAGAAGCCTTTTGAAAACAGAGAATAGGTTGTTAGAAAGAGGCCTTTTGCGAGCAGGTTTTTGAGGATGAAAGCATTTTGTCTGAAGGAATTGCTACTGATGATGGAGCTGAGGCAGGGGGAATAAGATATCTGACGAGTGGTTAGTATTTATGCAGAGCTAAGTCTGGAGCTGATTACAGAGCTAGGATGGTGTGAGGTCATGGAGAAATTTAAACAAAAGAGTGATCTTATATGGATTAGTTGAAATGTGTATAGCCAGTGGGTCTTGGTAAGGGTGGGGTGGTGGGACTTTATGTGGGAGAGGATGTGCATTTTGGTTAAGTCCTAGCTTGTCCTTTGCACGTGTCCAAACACTGAGGCCTTGGTTCTTCTGGCTTGTCAGGGACCAAAGTTACATTGATTAAGGTTCTGCTGGGATAACTTGGGCAGCTCTTGAGGATATCTGGTGGCAGGCTGCTCAATATCTTTTCCCAATTGAAATAAGGCAAACATTCACGTGGAAAGACATGTCCAAAAGGAACTTAAAGAACTATGGTCCCAATGTGGACTCCTGGGAGCAGTTTGCTATACAAGAATGAGATGGTGGAATATTGTTTACCATGATGGTTGTAACTTTGACATGTTGAAATTACACAAGAAAAAGAGAAAGTCTGTTATTCCAGCCTGGCAACCTGTATGGTTGCATTTGCTTCTTGCTTCTTGGATTAGCGAGATATCATTGTACATTCAATGAAAATCCACTAAATTTTTGCCAATGATAACTTGATGGATCTAGTATAATGTTTACTGTAATGGATTTGCTGATATCAGCAAAAATGGAGATTGTTTCTCTCCACATAAGGAAGCAGCTCACCAAAGCAACAAATTAGACGGACCTTTCTGCTGCATGCAATTCCTATGAAAAATGTTACTAGAGGCACCATCACTACTATAACAGAAATGTCCCAAAGAGACTCACTGAAGGATAATTAAATGATGCTGAGTCAAAGAAGGGGTTGTTAGGAAGGGTGATCCAATACATGGTCAAATTGGTACATTTAATGGTGATTTTCAAAGGAGGGAAGATAGGAAGAGAAGTGGTGGGGCATGGGGAGAAATTAGAAGACATGAGCCACAGTCAGCTGAAGGGGCAACCACCAATGGTGGGCGTCTGGTGGACATTACGGTGATTGTGTGGAGAGAGGGTATTAAGGGATTTTGAGACTGTAATGAAGCTATTGCTGGAGATGCTTTGGCTAGGATTGTTTAGAAGATGGTGGGACCAAGTGAAGGCAGAGCTAATGAGCTGAAAAACTGAGGCAAGTCATAGGAGAAGGATGGTGTGGTTGACTGGGAAAAAAGTCTGTTAGAGGGGTTGAGGAGGGCAAGGAGAGAGAATGCACCACAGACACAGATGGAGAGGACATTTCTGACTTTGGTTGGGACTTCTGGGTGTTGTGCAGGATCAGAACAATGATTTGTCTACCATGTAATAAGGTAGTTTACCATGGGACACGTTGGTGCATACCAGATCCAAACACACCAGATACAACACAGTTTGTGATCTTTTATGTAAGATGTTACAAAACAGTGAATAATTTTACAAGCTCTGGCTATTCCTGAAGTACATTTGCCAGGTCAATCTCAATAAAGAGTTGCTACAATCATGAAGATAGATTCCAGCAAGGCCCACTCAGCCTCAGTGGAAATTTGAAGCTAGGGTTGACTTAATAGCTACATTTTCGACAGCCCTGCGGAGTGAAGGCTAATGATGCCATCCAGGTAAAAATGATCATTGCCAACCTGTCTTCAATAATGTTATGGGGACCAATGCTTTAGTGAATTAGTTCACTTTTTAATTGAAAACTAAACATACTATTATCTGAACTACTTTGTAGAGCGTCTGGACCAGGTAACATGTGATAGCAGCTCCACCAGATACTCCGCCCACCCCTGACCCGACTTGGCCTACCTTCACCACCCAACTACCCCCAGACCCTTTGATTCTCGCCTGGCCCCGCCATCAGACTCACCCCCATGCAAACTGAACTGACCTCACTAGCCTACCCAGCTGCCGCCTCACTCCCTCACCCACCCTACTGCCTTACCTACTTAAGTTACCCACCCTACCCCTTTACCCCTCACCCGCCCTACCCCCTTACCCACTTACCTTACCCACCCTACCCTTTTACCCCCTCACACATCCTACCCCCTTAACCACTTACCTTACCCACCCTACCCTTTTACCCCCTCACACATCCTACCCCCTTACCCACTTACCCTTTCTCCATAGCTTTTCAAAGAAGCTTGGGAAATTTAGACTTTTTACTTGTCAGAATGTGGCAGCTGATGCTGTGAAAAGGGGGCGTGGCTTCTGTGCTGATTCTCTTTGCTGATGTCTCTGAGATTTCTGGTGCTGAGTCAGTTTGGAAGGATCCGGAAATTGCCCAGAAAAATCGGGAAGAAGGCAAGTGGATATTTTTTTTGTCTGAGCAGTGTCGGAAATAGAGGCTTTGATCCTGATCAGAAGATTTGGGCCAACGTAATTTTTAATGTTGTCCTCCTGTCAAGGGACCAGTTAAACTCTTCATTCAATGTCATTACCATCACTGAATCCCCCACTATCAATATCCTGGGGGTTACCATTGACCAGAAACTGAACTAGACCAGCCATAGAAATACTCTGGCTACAAGAGCAGGTCAGAGGCTAGGAATCCTGCGATAAGTAACCCACCTCCTGACTCCCCAAAGCCTGTCCACCATCTACAAGGCACAAGTCAGGAGTGTGATGGAATACTTCCCACTTGTCTGGATGAATGCAGCTCCCACAACACTCAAGAAGCTCGACACCATCTAGGACAAAGCAGCCCATATATGTTGAATGAGAGACTCTAGAATATGTTGAGCATTTCCCATACCGTGGCAGCCACCTCTCTCAAATGGCCACCATTGACGAGGAGATCCAACACCAGATCAGCTGTGTCAGCTCAGCCTTCTACTAAGTACAGCAGTGAGTGTTTGACAACAAAGGCATCTGCAAGTCAACAAAAGTCCTAGTCGAAAGAGCTGTTGCCATCACCACACTCCTGTGATGCATTGAGACCTGGACTGTGTATCAGCGACACATAAGAGCACTAGAGAAATTCAATCAGCAATGCATCTGCTACAACCTCATTGGACAAATGCTCGAGTCCTTCTTGAAGCCAGCTACAAAAAGTATCCAGGCAAATCTCCTGAAAAAAAATCAACTTCATCAACTGGACACAGTGGCTGAAAAGCATTGCCTCTGTCAGGTTCTGTTTTCTCAACTTTCAAATGGCCAATGTTCCAGGAAAGGACAAAGAAAATGTTTCAAAGACATTGGGCAGGATTTTTAGTTCAGTTGGCGCGCACAAAAAATCCTGACTGCGAATGGCCCCCCGACTGTGGTTTCACACTGGCCGGCCAGTTAACAACCAGGCAGCTTGAAATGCACATTCAAATGCTTAGTGCTGTCGGGGTGGGGGTGGGAGGAGGGTGGGCGCTGAAGTCAGCACAGTCACAGGGGCAGCGCGGAATGAAAGATCCTTAAAGGCAGAGAGCTGCCTCAGGGAGCTGAAAAATTTAAATGCAATGAAAACAGATTTTAAAATCTGGAAAAAATTCCCGTGCATCAGAATCAGTCACCTGAACATATACAAGATGAAAATTCTGTCCATATGTTTTTTTTTTAAATTTAATAATGGAAACCTCATCCCGCCTGTGGATGAGGCTTCCTGAAAAATGCAAAGATCGCCTGGCCGATTCACTTGCCCGCCGACCGTAACATAGACGGGCAATGGAAAATCTCTATTAATTACGACTTTAATGGCCTTAATAGGCCTCTTAATTGTCGGCAGGCGCACTTCCGACTCTTGCGAGTGCCCGCTGACTGAAATATCGCACGAGTGCGCGGTGACGGCGGGACGCTCACCTGATGTCATCATGCGCTATTTCACCCTCAAGCTGGTCGGGCACCTGCACGCCGACCGAAAAATTCTGAAGCTCTCCTTGAAGCGCGGCTACATTTCCATTATTGACTGGGACCTACCAATCACTCAAGATGGCGACAACCTGTCCATCAAGCTGCATCACCCTTTGAGTCACAACGTTTTAATGTCGAGGCGGAGCACCGGCAGCGCAGTAAAGAAAAGGAAGCAACTCTTGCACTCTGGATCTCACTACCTCGGTGGGAAACCTTGCCCCATGTGCCCAAAGACCTGTGGATCGAGAATTGGCCTGTTCAGTCGACCCATGACAGAAACTCGCGACCCTGGGTATAGATATCATCTTCGAATCGAGGGACAGCCACTAGCAGCAGTGGCTGTCCCTCGACTCGAAGATGATATCTATACCCAGGGTCGCGATTGAAAGTCAAAATGAAAGTCAATTCAGTCACATTAATTACCTTCTGAACAGGACCGTGGATTTTTGTTCTTGTTCAGTGCTTTTGACAATGGGATGGTGAGGCTAACGGATTATCAAACCTTTGACAAGCCCTTCTATAGAACGAAATGAGGAGAAGAGAAACCTCAGCTATCTCTCATGGGGCAGTAGAATTAATCATTTACATATTATTTTCAGCAAAGTTTTTTTCAAGGCTTTTTAAATTTTATTTGATGAGAGACAAGGTTGGCAGTGTATGACAATGGATCAAGAGCTAATGCATAATTATTCCATGTCTACATGCATTATTCTTTACTGTGCTAAAACTCCTACATGTGAAGTGCTCTCATTTCTTAGAGTCCTACCCCTCCCTAGCAACCCCCCCCCACCACCCCCACTCCCCAACCCCCCCACCGACAACCCCCCCCCCCCCACCCCCCCCCACCCCCCGACCCCCACACCCCTCCCTACCCACCCACACTCACCTATATCATGGAGGGAAATTACATTTCTAATTAGCTAGGTCCTGAGGAAGAAAATAAGTAATAAGTTACCCTTCTGATATGTACTAAAAGCAGGGCATGTCAGAAAGAATTACACAGAGGATTACCTTTATTTCACAGCTGGACCCAGAACAACACAAACCCCATGCAAGAGCTAACACCCAGCGATGTGCAATTTATGTATGAGAAGCTGAGGAAGATTCTTTGCTGGAATTTAATTAAGCCTGTTACCATTTGAGACTGCTTTAGGGCAGTAGTCATAGTCTGAAGTGTCTCCTAGTAAAAGCTGTAAAAATATATGTTTATATGTCTCCTGTCTGCAAGGGCATTTCATCACAGAAAAGCAGCTTGCTGAAGACATGTCATTGGCAACATTGGTCTTGGGTGCAAAATCGGCAATAGCACGAAATGGTCGATTGCGAACCATCTGTTGAAGAGTCATGCGGACTCAAAACGTTAACTGTGCTCCCTTCCACAGATGCTGAGTTTTTCCAGTTATTTTTGTTTTTGTTTTCGATTTCCAGCATCCGCAGTTTTTTGCTTTTATCTTTGATTTTTTTTTCCAACTGAAAGTGCCCATTAAGCACCACTCCCCTGCTTCACTCTAACCCACACCATGTCTGGATAGAAAGGAGCCTCTTGAGTGATGTGTGGGGCAGTCAGCTGATGGGATGACCCCTCATTCATATTGAGCAGGCATCAGCAGCACAGCCAATCACAGCACTCCAGTGAAATGAAAATAATTCAGTAGCATCCAAGATTGCTCTGTTTCTTACGGGCTGCAATTTTTAACTCAAGATTGATAATTATTCTTCTAAGGCTAAAGAAATGATAAACAAACGGTCTTTAACATTCTCTAGGTAGGGCCTAAATAAATGTTATTATAACCAGAAAATAAAAACATTCTGAAAAGCGTTTCAGCTTTTGCTACTCTACTTTTTGGCTGCATTTATTTTCAGTGTGAAGTATTGTTTAATACTCAGAGCTGATATAATGGTATTAACATTCCTCCTTCGCTTTTAAACAGATGGGGAAGTTAACAAAGCAAATACCGTGCCCAGCATTTTGAGGAGATCTGTCACTGCAGTAAGGAACTGTCAGGCAGCCGATTGGACACTACATCTGCTGCAGTGTGACCTTTCGCAAAGGCCTTTCCATTACCTTAGCTTAAAATCTTTATGTAAATTATAAAGATAGTAAGAGGTGAAGTGACAATGTCGCTGCATCACCAATCACCTGGTAAACAGTCTCGTGAGACAACTTACTAACTAATGGTGCACCTTCAAGAGGTTAAAGAACCTTTCAAAAAAAAAAGTCCCATTTTCCCCCCAAGCATGAATCTGCAACAATTCTTTTGACTTACAGGAGATGGAGCCAAAACACCAACCCTTGAAGTTCCTTTCTTTTTCAAGAGTTGTGGGAGGGAGGGGGGTGGGGAGGGGGGTTGGTGGCGGTGTCGGTTTGAGCTCCCCAGTCACATTCAGGCACTAGGAGGGCACCAGCAGAGAGCAACCTGGAGCTGTGATTTAATCACTTTGCAGCAAAAATCACTCATCAGCTCTAGCCTTGCGGGAGTGGCAGTATATAAACATTTATTAAATTGTTATTTTTAGACATCATGATGCAATGACTCAGCCCCAAGCAATGCGAAGAGAAGCAGAGGTTATCTACTTCCTTTCGAAAGAGTTAGTGCATTAGGCAACGGATCTTGTTCAAAATTGTCCAAAATGAGGGTGGGGTGGGGGGTGGTGGTGGGGGTGGGTGCAAGAGGGGAATCATGCAGGGAGGGGTTGGAAGAAAATATGAGAACTGTGGCTTGCTTTTAACTATCAAGTGGTTAGTGAGAAATGAACCCTCTACTTAGAGAGACTGAATTTCTTTTATTGACAACATAAAGGCTGCTTCATGTCCAAAAGTCTTATAACATTCTTATTCTACAAGATGTGAAGTTGACTTGCAAAATTCCTGAGCAACCGAATTGTGAATGAGCCAAATAAGGCAACCTTATGGACTGAAATTCAAAAAAAAACACAAATGAAACCATTGGGCACATAAGAAATGATGCTGTGCTGTACAATATTAATAATGAATGCTTTATCGAGTTAAGATGGAATTCTTCTGTCCACCATTTTATTGAAGGCCATAACTTCTATAAAAGGGCAAAAGGATTTAAAATGTTTATCACTCCCATTTTATTTTGTTTTCTTTCTTCAATACATTTGTACAATTTCTGAAGTTCTAAGGGTTTAGAAACAGACCACCAAGTCTGAAGAAGGGTCATACGGACTCGAAACGTTAACTCTGTTTTTTTTTCTCTCCACAGATGCTGTCAGACCTGCTGAGATTTTCCAGCATTTTCTGTTTTTGTTTCAGATTTCCAGCATCCGCAGTACTTTGCTTTTACCGCCAGGTCCTCTATCAGGTCTTGTGGAGTCCGTGGAGCATGTATACATAAGGTGTTGTAGGCTGCACTCCCTTTTTAGTTACTTGAAAAACCTTTTATTGATGTTTTGCTTGCACTTCAGCCCCACGCTCCTGATCTATGGGCACCCGGTGCGGAAGGGGGTCAGGAAGGAGGAGGACCTCCTCGTGAACCTGCTCCTGGACCTGGCCAAGTTGGCCATTAACAGGTCCAGGCAGCGGGCGATCGACGGGGGAGTCCCGCCCGATTGTTTGTCCCTCTTCCGCGGCTACGTTCACTGCCGGATGTCCCTGGAGAGGGAGCACGCGGTGTCTGCTGACACGCTCAAGGCCTTCCGTGCTCGGTGGGCACTGCGGGGACTGGGGTGTTTTGTTGACCCCTTTAATCACATTTTGATTTAAAGTTTGTAAGGTTCTTTTAAATTTTTGTCCTTGGTTTTACAGCTGACCTGAATTAGGGGCTGTGCCTGATTTATCCCAATTTTGTTGATTTGGTTTTTATTTAAAAGATTATCAGGTTGCTCTCTGGGAAGACCAGCAACCTTCCATCCATCAACATGGCTGCCAACTAACTTTATGCCAAGGTCTAAAGTGTCACATTGTTCCTTCCTCCCTTACCCCTAAGACCAACTAACTAAAATAAAAACAGAAAACATTGGAAGAACACTCAGCAGGCAAGGCAACATTGGCTGAGGGAGAGAGGGAAGCTGGCATTTCAGGTTGATGGTCTTTCATCAAAAATTCTGCAGCATTTTGCTTTTGACCGACTGCCTACCTATACCTTCTTTAGCAAGCCTTTGCCGTCATAAGAAAAACAAAGGAACTAAGATTGATGAGTTTGGAAATTATGCCTCTCAAAGCGATGAAATAATCCCTTATTTCCTTCACATTGGGCAGAATATTGTCACATGATAGGACAAGTTTAAATAATTTTTCACTTCCTTTATTAAAAAGTTTTATTATGAACTTAATCTCCCTGAGGCAGCTCCATGCCTCAGGGAGATCGCTGCATTCTTTTGCGCGCATGCATGAATGAGCACAGGCCCTGACTCTCCCTCCTCCCTGCTACCCGCACAGGTAGCGCTGAGCGCTATGGAATGCGTATTACGTCTAATTGGTCCACCCGTGTTAAAGGGTGGCGATCAGCTCTGCACCCGTCCCCTCCTGTCCAGTCCGCCCGACATAGATTCAGCCCATAATTTGACACGCTTACTGTTGTTGTCACTTTGACAAAGGAACCACAGGAGTCTCAGGTACAAGTCACAATCGTTTATTCGAACAATTGCAAGGAAAGCACCATCTCTCTGATCTGAGGTGGTTCTCTCCTTGCAATTGTTCGAATAAACGATCGTGACTTATACCTGAGACTCCTGTGGTCCCTTTGTCAAAGTGACCATAACACTTACCCCTGCATCAGTTCAGTATTAGACTTTTAATTATAATGCAAGTGAGAAGAACTGACAGTGTAGATAGGATCTGACCCTTGGGTTGAGGACCATCATAGTGTACACTGGGGGGATTCACTTTTGGCATTATCTTTTTATCGGATATTGTAGGTAAGAAGAGCTCCAGTTATGCTTTTGACATCGCCAGAGTAAAACTAGACCCTAATATTCAATAATTTTGTACGTGCTGTATATTTCATTTACAGCACAGTTGGTGTGTTAAGATGCTCCTTAACAATGTCAGAGAACATCTCAGTACCGTAGGAAATAAAAAAACCCAACATGCTTTTCTAGCAACTTTAGAATCTTTGCTAGGAATGTTGAAAGTTCCATTCTAACACATCTACAATCCGAAGGCAACAGAGAACAAAATGTTAAAGATGGAATGGATGCTGCTTCAGATTATACAACAGTTGTTCCTTCAGTTTATACGTTTGGTAAGTTTTTTTATTGAGCCTCAGAATTCCTGAGGAGGTCTGCTGTTCTCCTGGAATAACTCGTACCCTCACCCAATAAAATAGCCAAAAGTCAGTTACACCGAATTTCCATCACTGGAGTCCTATACGGTCTATTAAAGGATGGAACCATTATCCATGGCTTACTTGTGCACACATTTTGGGGGGCAGGAGGGAATTTCCATTATCGGAAGGAGATATGCAAAGAGAGGAGAGGCAGTCCAGCCTCATCCCACCGACGATAAAGGAATGGGGTGGGGCTTGAGTTGTGGGGAGGGGGTCCGCACAGAGACTGGGGTCCTGGGCCTGCAAAAGGTAAGAAGCACCTTAGAAAGGGGGCTACAGAAGACTCTGAAAGTGTTTTGTTTTGGGGGGCTAGCACCACTCCCCTTTTCTCAGATTGGCCATACATGGACTGCAAAACTGCTCATGGCAAACAGTTAGGATTTTTTGGACAGCTGGGTTTCCCTTTCCACCATCTGAGGAGTCCACAGCAAACACATTGTCACTGATACTGGCTGCCCCAGTCCCAGCAGTGCCAAGAACTGCAGTGGACAGGACTATCCATGTCTCGGGAGTCCAAGACCAGGTAAACTTAGGGAGTCTCAGCGTCGGGAGGAGAATTAAAGCCTGGTGGGGGTGTTGGGGGGATAGTGGTCAGAGGTGGGAGGCTGTTGGGGGAGAGGCTGGTGGAGGAGGAAGCATGAAGCACTCGTAGGGGCCAGACCTTTTGGGGGATGTGGGGGGTGCAGTGGTGAAGTTGAAAGGAGGCTGCTGATGGACGTGCCACACCTTCCCACCCGAGGCCTGAGCGAGGTTGCAGAGCTCTGAGATGCAGAGGGATCTGGGTGTCCTGGTGTATGAATCACAAAACGCTAGTATGCAGGTACAGCAAGTAATTAGGAAAGCTAATAGAATATTATCATTTATTGCGAGGGAAATTGAATACAAAATTAGGGAGGTTATGCTTCAATTACACAAGGCTAACATGATGAGACCACATCTGGAGTACTGTGTACAGTACTGGTCTCCTTATTTAAGGAAGGACGTAAATGCATTGGAAGCAGTTCAGAGGAGGTTTACTAGACTAATACCAGGAATGGGCAGGCTCAGCTTGTGTCACCTGGAGTTCAGAAGAGTAAGAGGCGACTTGATTTAAACATATAATATCCTGAGGAGTCTTGACAGGGTGGATGTGGAGACGATGTTTCCTCTTGTGGGAGATCTAGAACTAGGGGATCACAGTTTAAAAATAAGGGGTCACTCATTTCAGACAGAGATGAGGAGAAATTTTTTCTCTCAGAGGCTAGTGAGTCTTTGGAACTCTCTTCCTCAAAAGGTGGTGGAAGCAGAGTCTTTGAATACTTTTAAGGTAGGGCTAAATAGATTCTTAATAAGCGAGGGGGTGAAAGGTTATCAGGGGTAGGCGGGAATGTGGAGTTGTGGCTACATTCAGATCAGCCATGATCTTATTGAATGGTGGAGAAGGCTCGAGGGGCCAAGTGGCCTACTCCTGCTCCTAATTCATATGGTCGTATGTCAATTTTTGTGTTTCCCCTACCCCTGAACTCCTCCCGCCAGCCTGAACATTGAGGCTGGCTGGGAAATGGCCCTTAAGTGGTCATTAATTGGTCACTTAAGGGCCTCAATTGGAGCAAGAGCAGGAGGTGAGGGGCAGTGGGAGCTGGCCTAGGCCTCGTCCGCCCCCGTGTGAAATTGCAGAGAGGTCAAGGTGGGTGAGAGCCCAATTTGAGAAGGCCATCCGAAGAATTTTACAGCCACACCCACCACCACCCACCACCCCCACCTACAAGTCTGCCAACAGGGGAATGTAAAATACTGCCCCAGGTGTATCCTCCTACCAAAGACTTTTCATGGCCCCCCCCACCATCCCTCGAACTTCAGCAGGGTTAGTGCTGGTGGCTGTAGGTGCGAGCATCCCACTTATTGTGGTAATCTGATGTGTAATATACCTTTAAGAAGAATATTATAATAGAAGATCTTAATATCCAAGGACAGCAGCGCAGGCTACCTTAGTATTCTGTAGTTAGTAGTGAGTAGTCTAGAGTAAGAGTCTGTAATGTAGAGACAGGGTTTGAGTTGTAAGTACACAAGTGTAGTTGCTGAGTTCCTTTGTAAGTAAATAGAATGTGTTCTACATAAGAACTGTCTGCTGATCTGCTATGTCTTTGGTACTAACTCGGTCACCCTGAAACAAGAGTACAAACCGGATCCATTAGTCCAACTAAATTAGTAACAAGGATCCAATACTTATTTATCTTCAGGTCCAATGTGTTTATCAAGATCCGTGAAGAAAGTGCCAAGGAAGCGGATACATTCCTGTTTGTAGCAGCTTTTGTCAGTGTAGCAGCCTTCCAAGTCAGGTAGAGACACATGAAAGCTCCCTCTGCAATGGTGCTTCCTAGCGCATTCCACTGAGTGTGGAGTTGAAAGCCCAAAAACTTCACCACGACCTGGAAAAGCCAAGTCCTAATCTATGTGCAGTGTAATCTTTGAGCACCTCAGACCGGACCTCCTACCACAGAAGGGAGGGACCTCCCAATCCAGGCACTTCCTTTACCCTAGCCTGGGATCCTGTGGGAGACAGTTATGTTGGGAGAAAGTGGGCATACCAATCTTTACCTTGTGAGGTCTACCACAGGGCACAGGGGTGACCCATTCCTGGCCTGGACCCCTGAAGAATTCTGCCTGCCTTCTGTTATTAGGGGCAATTGGCCTTTTAAAGTGACATTCATGGCTGGGTGTTGGTGTGAAAGTAATAATCAATATTTATACCACAAGGCCCTTCCACAGTGGTCATCAGAGTGTTTAGGACAGGTGGTTTCTCTGTGCCCTGCTCCATTAACAAGGGAACTGAATATCTCAGCATGCACCCAATTATGTACCTCACATGCTGCCCACCACAGCAGTAGTTAAAATCTTTTCCAAATTGGTGGCTTCCTGCTAAATGTCATAGGCTGTATACTGTTACACCAAGTGGTTTGAAGCTTCTGTCAGAAAATAATTCTGGGTTTCCATGAGGTATGCATGATGCTTTCATTTCTAGAAAATCAAATATGGCTCATTTCTTTTGAAGTGGAGGGAGGGGATAGATGGCTGTGTGACAAATTAGGATTTTAAGTGAAGCGCTGGTTCTCCACTATTCATAGAAAGGAAGTCAAGGGAAGCCAGGTTGCGAGTGAAGAAAATTTCTTTTGATCAAGTATCAGGTAAGATAAAAAATTGCTTTGATGGCAGTGCAGTGTGTTTGAAATGTCAATGGATCCAGCTTCGATAGAAGGTTGTCTTATTTCAAGATCTGTCCGCATAGGAAAAAGGCACTGTTGCAGGCCACCTTCCAGTTGTGAAAACTGTTTATGTCTTGTTTGCTTGTTGTTTTATAAGATACATCTTTACATCAAACATCCCAATTCCAGCTGTTAGCCTTCAATCTAGCAAGGACTCAGACAAGGGTCCTTGCATATTGGAAGCGTGAGGGCTCCAATTGTAACATCTCATCCTGAAAGACACAATTCAGGAATGCAGAGTGTGGGCTGTGCAGAGGAGAAAGAAGGCTTAGCTGACTCACCTAAAGAACATTGTGTTCCAGAAAATTGTGAAACCTTTACAGAAAAATGAGCCCTGCCTCTTGTGGACTGATTCCAGTATTCTCACATATACCTCATTCTCCATCTAGCTCCTACCTACATGAATCAGGTAATCTGCCTGTAATAAGTGGCCTAACAATGAAATGTTTTGCAAGTGAAATTCATCTTGGCAGAAAAGTAAAATGGGTGATAGTGGATTATCAGCTTACTTTACACTCAGTGGCAATAAAGATCAGATGGAATGTAAAATAGGATGTCATTTTACAATACTGCTGGGATGAATTTCACTCCATTTATACCATCCAGGTTATCAGGAGGTGTAGTGGACATTGTAGGTCTTCATATGTAAGCAATATACTATAATGAGGGTTAATTGTTAGACCTGAGCTGTGCTAAACTCAAATATAGCAGGGAAAAAAGACATATGTTTTAAGTTTTTAGGACACCTCTGCTTGCTTAGTTGAAATTACTCAAGCCACTTACAGAGAAGAAGGTGTTGGGGATGGAAGAATTTCAAATGGGCGGTTCCTCAGTGATATAGTGTAAACAGCGCAGCCATGACTGACAACACCTACACACAACCCAAGCAACTCAGCAGAAAACAGAAATGACATGGCATGAGGGTAATGTCAGACTTCAAAGAAAAATTATTCAGTGTTTGTGTGCGCTTAGTTTATAGGGTGAACTTAGCAAGGTCCTACACTGCCGGCAAGGCAGTGCAAATTGGAACATTGAAGGCCGTGTCCCAATAAATTGCTGATATTTGACAGCTGCATGTGAAACTTGCTGACAATAAAGGGCCTTGTCAAATTTACCCCACGTGCTCAATAATATTATCTATTGTGGTCACTCTTGAATAGTCATGATATTTCCCCCTTTAAAACGTTTGTTGATGCTGTTAAATCCATCTCCTCCACCTTTTTCTTATTCTGGAAGAATGCACTGAAGTGCTTATCTAATTTAATCGCAAGGCTGCTCTCTGACCTGTGAGATTGGGTAGGGTTCTGCCCTGTCATAAATTTACCGGCACTATCTCAGCACTTGCATTTGCTATCAGACGCATCTCTGGTTCAACGAGGATTAGATTTCCTGCCTGCTCCATTTACCAAATGATATCACCTGCAGTATTAAAACTGTGCTCATTTTTTTAGTTCATTTTCAGCCCATGAGTTGCTACATCCGTCCTGTGCTACTTATCCTTCATTTGACAGTCACCAAAACTTTTATAGATCCAAGATGGATGCTGCTGGCACTCGGGAGGTGATGCCCCTCATTAATTGTCCAAAAACCCCATGAAGCATGTCCACTGAACAATTCCCCTCTTTCTTTAATCATTAAAGAAGGATGGCCAATAAATTCAGATCTCACTTCTACACTGTATCTTTTTTTGTTTCTCTTTCTCATCAGCCTATCAAAGCAAAGAAAAGGTTTGAATTTATATAACACCTTTCACAGCCTTGGGACATCGAACGAGTTTTTGTTAGCAAATTAATTCATTTTTTGATGTCTAGTCACTGTTAGAATGTAGGTGGCGTGACAGCCAATTGCACAAAGTAAGCTCTCGCAATCAGCAATGTGGAAACGACCAGAAAATCTGTTCAGCGATGTCAGCTGAGAGATAAACATTGGCCGGGACACTGGAGAGATGTCCCCTGCTCTTTTTTTTTGAAATAGCAACCATAGGATCTTTTATAGCAACCTGAGAAGGCAGACAGGGCCTTGGTTTAATGCCTCACCTAAAAGATGGCACCTCTGATAGTGCTGCCGCTCCCTCAGTTCTGCACTGGAGTATCAGCCTAGGTTATGTGTCCGTGTGGTCTATTTTATTCCTGGAAGACTGGTGGCAGTGGATCAAGCATTTTGCAGTCAGGAGTTTTTTTTTAAGCAATACAATAGTAGGATCTTAATGAAATCTGGTTGTTTATGCTGCTGTTGGCACAGCCTCAGACAAATGTTTATTGTGCAAGTTGCAGTGGATTTGACCTGTCACCAGCATGTTTACTACAGCCAGGCTCTGATTTGGCAAGGAGTGTTATGCTTGGAGCATGATCTCTGTGAGCAGCAGAAACAGGCAATTTCCAAGTCTTTGTACTGCAGCCCATTCAATCATTCAGCCAGCAATTCAATCCAAGCCCAAACCACTAAAAACACTTATTAATACAGTATTTTACCCAAATGCGATCAGATTGCTGAAATGTGCTACTGTCATTAGGTGAGACTTGACCGGGATGGGGGAGTGCAGGGAGTTGTTGCCTATATTTAGCACACTGAACGCTTAGAAACAGGTAATTGGATGGCAGTTTTGCTTGGATCAGGGAATTACTTTTTGAAGTTTGTTATGCTTGGATTAGAGATTTTATGGAATGGGAGTGAACGGAAAGTGGTTTGCCACATTGGAATTCTATGCTGGGATCAGAGTTATGCTTGGGTTAGGTATGTGTTTAGCAGAAGTCAATGGGATTACTAAAAAGCACTGCTCCAAACTTTTTGTTTACATTTTCCTGTTCACGCAGCCTGAAAATCAGCAAGACAATACTTAATCTTGTCCAGAATGGCTCAAAAGCAGAGTGCATAAAAGAGAGGGAGTACTTGCAATGTAAAGTGCTTCTTCCAATTTCTATTAATTTTCTTTTGGACAAGCTTGCAGCCAGACAGTTTGTTTCCACTGCTGTGTGAACCAATGATGTGTAAGAGAACATTGTACTGGCATCTACCTTGATGGCCAGCTGTTGGGGCACATCCCGAGAGTATGTATGCATCGCATCAGTTCTTCATGCTGAGAATCAGCGCAACATTTATTGTGCTGGATTTAGATTTTTCAAACATATTGTTAGTTTTTTTTTAAACAAGTTGTCAGCTGGGGATTAAACTGGCTATTTTAGAGCCTGAAGTGCTGTATTTGCCTTACAAAAGGGTCTTTATTTATAGAAAACAAAAACAAAAATACCTGGAAAAACTCAGCAGGTCTGACAGCATCTGCGGAGAGGAACACAGTTAATGTTTCGAGTCCGAATGACCCTTCAACAGAACTAAGTAAAAATAGAAGAGAAGTGAAATATTAGCTGGTTTAAGGAGGGGGGGGGAGTGGTGGGGGTGGTGGGACAAGAAGATCTGGATAGAGGGCCAGTGATAGGTGGAGATAACCAAAAGATGTCATAGACAAAAGGTCAAAGAGGTGTTGAAGGTGGTGATATTATCTAAAGGAATGTGCTAAGTAAGGGTGGAAAGCAGGACAGATAACCCTAGTGGGGCTGGGGTGGGGGGAAGGGATCGAAATAGGCTAAAAGGTAGAGATAAAACAATGAAAGTGTATTTCCATCCATTATTTTATCTCTACCTTTTAGCCTATTTCGATCCCTTCCCCCCACCCCACCCCCACTAGGGCTATCTGTACCTTGCTTGTCCTGCTTTCTACCCTTAATAAGCACATTCCTCAGATAATATCACCACCTTCAACACCTCTTTGTCCTTTTGTCTATGACATCTTTTGATTTCTCCATCTATCACTGGCCCTCTATCCAGCTCTACTTGTCCCAGCCCCCTTAAACCAGTTTATATTTCACCTCTCTTCTATTTTTACTTAGTTCTGCTGAAGGGTCATTCGGACTCGAAACGTTAACTATGTTCCTCTCCGCAGATGCTGCCAGACCTGCTGAGTTTTTCCAGGTATTTTTATTTTTGTTTTGGATTTTCAGCATCCGCAGTTTTTGTTTCCATCTATATTTATAGAATCTGAATTGTACTGCAGTCTTTCATGCTTACTTCAAATATTATCATTCAATATTGTGCCCAGTAATTTAAAGTGCAAAAGTGTGAAGGGAGGCTATTGTAAGTGTCTTACAATCTTAATGCAGTGTATGTTTATGAAACTTGCCTGATTTGTCTTCCCTCCCTTGACCCAGCAAGGTCTTTTACAATTCATCTTGCATGCGAGGTAGTTCATACAGGTTGTTGAGTTCACATTCTGTGATTCTGTAATTTGCAACCCTCACTATTCCACCTCACAGGCTCTGAGCTACCATTATGAGGGCCTTCTGCCTTTCCATTTTGAATAGGCCCTCCCACCTTCATTATCACTTATAATGTCCCGAAGGAATACCTCTGCATTCGCTTCAGAAAACCTGGGTGCTCTATGCCTTTCTGCAGACCTCCGAGATATTCAGTGCAGCAGATCCTTGCCTCATTAGCACAACCCTTTTTGGGATTGCAGGCCTTTAAAACTAGCACTAGGATGTTGGGCTCGAGTCTGCGGCAAAATAACAACAATTTTAATGCTCACACTGCTATTGTTGTTCACAGTGTCCAACAATTTGTGGAGAGGAAGGGATATACCCTGGGCCGTAAATTGCCAAAATTTCCAGGACAATTTGCGTCAATCTGCTATTAGATTTATGGAAATGGGAGCACCCCATGAATTTCAAGAAATGGCTGATTTATGCATTAATTGCCAATTGAATGTACCAAAGAAAGTTAGGGCTGGTACTTAGCAGCGTAAGTACACTTTTAATTATGAAATTTATTTTTATTCATTCATGGGTTGCAGGCGTCACTGGCTAGGCCAGCATTTATTGCCAGTCCTTAATTGCCCTTGAGAAGGCGGTACGAAGCTGCCTTCTTGAACCGCTGCAGTCCATATGTTGTAGGAACAGTTACAGTGCTATTAGGGAGGGAGTCCCATGATTTTGACCCAGCAACAGTGAAGGAACAGCAACATAGTTTCAAGTCAGGATGGTGTGTGGTTTGGAGGGGAACTTGCAGGTGGTGATGTTTCCATGCGTCTGCTGCCTTTGTCCTTCTAGGTTTTAGAGTTTACGGGTTTGGAAGGTGCTGTTGACGGACTCTTGATGAGCTGCTGTTCTCGTATGCACTGCACTGCCTCCACTGTGTGTCGGTGGTGGAGGGAGTGAAAGCTTGAGGCGGTGGATGGGCTGGTGATCAAGTGAGCTGTTTTGACCTGGATGGTGTTGAGTTTCTTGAGTGTTGTTGGAGCTGCAGTCATCCAGGCAAGTGGAGAGTATTCCATCACTTGGCAATGTTATTAGGGGAATGTTACTTGCTGCAGCGAGAGAAATTAATTGAATGACAAAATGAAAATCTAATTCCAGTTGGATTGTTATTTTATGAATGTTATTTCATAACCACCAAAGGATTTTTTAAAAAAAAACTATTTCATGAACATTATTCACATTAGTGGAGCATTACAGATATATGGGTGTGATAACAAGGCAGTGATATAATGGAGAGTTCAGTTAATGTTTTAAACATTGACAGCATGAGATTAGATCACAGCATTGAAATCACTCCCATGGTATCTGTCAGTTTTGTGGCTGACATTAATTTAACTTAATAGGATGGTTTTATTCAGTTTGGGTCTTGTTTGTGCCAACAGCAGCTGGCAGTGTACTTTGTGTCATTGGCAAATTCACACTGCAATAATAATGCATAATCATTCATGCAAGTTTATGGAGAAATAACTTGCAGCTGTTTAGCAGGAAATATTATGATCAGAGTAGATTATAAACCATTCTTTTTCAAATGGGCAGTCTAATTGGTCACCCTCTGCTGCAATGTTTATGTATATATTAGTACGTTATAAATATCACAATATTGGTACACATCCTTCACAACTAAGCATGACGCAGACGCCTAACGAGGGGACCAATCACACATTGACAAATGAGGAACCCAATTATACAAGAAGTGCCAGAGAACTGTGAGGTGATGCATTTGGGGAGGTCAAACACAGCAAAGGAATACACAATAAATGGGAGGATACTGAGAGGAGTAGAGGAAGTGAGAGACCTTGCAGTGAATGTCCATGGATCCCTGAAGGTAGCAGGACAGGTTGATAAGGTGGTTAAGAAGGCATGTGGAATCCTTTCATTTATTAACTGAGGCATAGAACATAAGAGCAGGGGAGGTTATGCTTGAACCAGATAAAACATTAGTCAGGCCACAACTTGGGTACTATTTGCAGTTCTGGTCACCTCATTACAGAAAGGATGTAATTGCACTAGAGAAGGTACAGAGGAGATTTACAAGGATGTTGCCAGGACTGGAAAATTGCAGTGATGAGGAAAGATTGGATAGGCTGGGGCTGTTCTCCTTGGGACAGAGAAGGCTGTGGGGAGATTTGATTGAAATGTACAAAATTGTGAGGGGCCTGAATAGTGTGGATGGGAAGGGCCTATTTACATTAGCAGAAAGGTCAGTGACTAGGGGGCATAGATTCAAAATGATTGGTAGAAAGATTAGAGGGGAAATGAGGTGACTTTTTTTTCACCCAGAGGGTTGTGGGGGTGTGGAACTCATCGCCTGAAAGAATAGTAGAGGCAAAAACCCTCAACTCATTTAAAAGGTGTCTGGATTTGCAGCTCAAATACTATAACCTGCAGGGCTGCGGACCAATTGCTGGAAAGTGGGAATAGGCCAAGTGGTTTGTTTATCAGATGGTGCAGACACGATGGGCCAAGTGGCCTCTTTCTGTTCCGTGAACTTTCTATAATTCTAAGAACACAAGAACATAAGAGACAGGAGCAAGAGTAGACCATATGGTCTGTAAAGCATGCTCCACCAATCAATATGATAATGGCTGATCTTGGGCTTCAACTCCATTTGCATAGCCCTTGATTCCCTGAGAGATCAAGAATCTTTCCAACTCTCATAATCAATGATGGAGCATCCGCAACTCTCTGGGTAGAGAATTCCAAAGATTCACAACCCTTTGAATGAAGAGATTTCTCCTCATCTCAGTCCTAAATAATCGACTCCTTGTCCTGAGGATGAGCCACCCTGTTCCAGAATCCCCAGCCAGGGGAAACAACCTCCAGGTGTCTATCCTGTCAAGCTCTTTCAGAATCTTGTCCATTTCAATGACCCTCTCCAGAGTGTATAAGCCCAATTTACGTAACCTTTCATCATAGGATAACTGTCTCATCCCAGGGACCAATCGCTGTACTACCTCCAATGCAAGTATATCCCTCCTTAAATATGGAGACCAAAAGTGCACACAGTACTAAGGGCCTAGTCTCACCAAAGCCCTGTGCAGTTATAGCAAGACTTCTTTATTCCCATACTCTAATCGCCCTGCAATAAAGGCCTGAATTTTCACCGAGATGGGTTGACTCAAGAGCCCTTTAAAAATGGCAGGGAGGTCCTGATTCCCAACTTCATTACCAGGCTGTGCAATTGTTAGGAGAGCCTTTAAAGGGTGTGGGCTCATTCCTGTCAAAAGCCCGCATCCAGCACTCCTGACTTAGCCAGCTCCATTGCGGAGATAGTTATCTCCTACTTCTCTGCAAGTTGGGCCAGCTTTTTAGAGGGTCATGGTTCATGGCCCTTTAGAGGCTTAGTAAACCCTAGTGTGCATGAGGAAATCCTTTAAACGGTAAGTTCAAAAGTCCCCCTCAAGCCCTTATGCCAAGTTATGTATTTCCTTCCAACCCCCCATGGCCTCTCATGTCCCCTATGACAAATTCTGCCCTCCCACTACCATGTATGGCTCCACATGCTCCCTATACCAAGCTCTGCCCTTCCACCTGCCCCCTCAGGCCCCTCATGCCCCCAAGCTATGGCACTTCCATCCCCATTGACCCACTGCCCACCTTCTAGAACCAATGAACATTATAATGCAAAGGGGGATGTGTGGATGTCATTCAGTGAGAAGTTTCTCCTATTGAAAAAAAGCCCAAAGTACAAGCTAAAAAAATGTCAATCATTCAGGCCTTTTGAAGTTTCAGAAACTACAAACCACAAGCCCTTGAAACCTCTTAACTTGTGCAAACAAACATTGTGAAATTGACCACAGAGGTCAGAGAGACAGAGCTGTGAATCAAACAATGTTTCCAATGGAGAGCAGGTGTCCTAGTATTGTAATGGATAGTTGGGCTCTCAGTCAAGCCTTATTTTGTATGCGAGAATTCGAAAGGCTGAAGGGGTTTAAACCTCATGGAAATTTTAAACTGGAACAAAGGTGGATGATTAAGGATGGATATTGGGCAAGAAGGACTTGATGTAGGGTATGACAAGGGCAGCAGGGTTTTTAATATTGAAGGTAGAGGTTGGGAAGCTAGACAACATTGGAAAACTCTTGTCTGTAGATGACGAAGGCATAGTTTTCGAAGCAGAAGGGCCGAGGAAGGGGAAGTGGGTGAAGTTACAAAGGTGAAAGTGAAATGGGGATGGAAGTGCCATAGCTTGGGGGCATGAGGGGGCGGGTAGAAGGGCTGAGCATGGCATAGGCGGCATGAGGAGCCATACATGGTGGGTAGAAGGGCAGAACTTGTCATAGGGGATGTGAGGGGCCATAGTGATAGAGACAACGTGGGCTCAGAAGCTGAGCTCTGGGTCGAATAGTGTGCTGTGGTTGCAAATTGTCTGGAGTCAGCCTGAAGCAGTAGCTTTGCCACTGATTCATTTATTTATTAGTTTGCTAATGTACCTGCTGCTGTATTCATTTATTACTCTACCTCCTGCTCTATGAATGTGTTGATTCAGTAGCGGCAGCATGGCATTCTCCTGCCAACCAAAGGAATTGGAAGAATGCAGTGATAAATCTGTATAACTCCTGATGCGTTACCTATTGGTAAAAGAATAGTTGGAGTCATTGAGGTAGGAATATGGAGTTTGTGGTGGGGGCTGAAGGCAAAGGTTTAGACATTCCCAAAATCTAGCTGAACAATACGGATTTGTTATTCACTGCTGTATACTGTTGTTATAATTCATTAATTCCTTGGTGCATGGTAATGTATTGATTAGTTTGTGGCTGGTACTTTAGCAGTTCATTAGTTCACTTGTGCCCATTTGCACATTAATGTTATTGATCTGTTACATTGTACACTATGCTTTACCTCACTGGTGCCTACTGCTCTGTCAATGTGTGAATGCACAGTTACCACTGATTCATTTATTTATTAGTTTGCTAATGTACCTGCTGCTGTATTCATTTATTATTCTACCTCCTGCTCTATGAATGTGTTGATTCAGTAGCGGCAGCATGGCATTCTCCTGCCAACCAAAGGAATTGGAAGAATGCAGCGATAAATCTGTATAACTCCTGATGCGTTACCTATTGGTAAAAGAATAGATTGAAAAATGCTAGTCCTCATTTGTTGCAGGCTGTATGGCTGGAGATTCTAGAACGAGGGTCAGGATACGGGGTCGGCCGTTTTGGACTGAGATGAGGAGAAATGTCTTCATTCAGAGGGTCGTAAATCATTGGAATTCTCTACCCCAGAGGGCTGTGGACGCTCAGTCGTTGAGTATATTCCGGACTGTGAGTGATAGATTTTTTTGATATTATGGACGATAGGGCAGGAAGCTGGGGTTGGGGTAGAAGATCAGGCATGATCTTATTGGATGTTGAATTTCTTTTATGTAAAAAGGGTTGGGTGAGAGACTGAAATGTACATTGAAAGCGGGGAATTTTGCTGCACTGTTCACAATGTTACTAACTACATAGCAACCAGAAGAAATCTTCTCATCATTGTCTTTCTCCTCATTATTGCTGCAGTGGCTAAACCTGCAGTCCAGGCAATTAGAAAGATCATAGGTTAACAGTGGTTTAATTTCAAAGAGAAGATGAATTAACCATGGTTAATAGTGATATTACGTTACATATAACAAAATCAGAGACTTCTGCCACAGACGTGTCAAATATTATATCTGATTATTGTGCTTTGCCTGGTTACAAGATTAACTTCCCTTTTAAATGGTTGCCAAAGGGATTTAAGAAACCAGGACTTAGAAGAATAACTCTTCACTTTTCTTGTTCTGTGTACTGCGGATCTCCTCCAATCTGCAGCGAAAAATAAAATCATGACACATTTGTTTGGATGCTATTCCCTCTGACTTTAAGAATGCTTCTACATTTGCAGTATATATTCCAGATGTTGCCTATATATCTGTCTAAACAATTTTTAATAACCTTAATACATCAATCTCCAAATATCCTTGGAATAACAAATGGTTTGCTTTAGGCAGTGCAAATTACAAATGGAAAGAAACTCTGGTGGATTAGCACTTCCGAAGCATTGATTCTATTTTGGGCAGCACATTAGCACTCTGGCATAGTCAATCAACTGACCAACGCGGATTGTGAATGAATATTATCACACATCAGGGTCAACCGCAAGCCTCCTAGCATTCCGTCACTGTATATTTTGCTAATTATAGCATGGAAAGAGACTATCCAAATTAGAACTGTCATGAGCTTGCTCTAATTTAATTAATGACCTGAGGGAGGCAGTTAAACACAACTATCAAATTTTAGGTAATTGGCAAAAGAAGCAGATGAGGAGACATTACTTTATACATTAAGTTATTACAATTGGGATTGCCTGAAAGATTGCCGGAAACAGATTCAATAGTCATTTTCGAAAGATAATTGGATGTATACTTAAAAAGGAAAAAAATTACAGGACAATGAGGAAAGACTATGGGAGCGGGATTGGTTGGATAGTTCTTCCCAAGAGCTGCCGTATGCATGAAGGGCTGAATGGATTCCTTCTGTGCTGCAAGATTCTATGAATCTATGACTCCCAATAAGAGAAAACTTTAGAAGTATCCTCCTATATCCTAAGGGGAATCAGATAAAAGAATGCCAATATCAGCCCAGAGGGATTGTTCTTGTTGCTTTGTGTCCTCACGCTACAAACACATTCAAAAAGAACACACATAAATGTGCTGCAGCAAGTAACCAGAGCAAGCTAGCTGTACTCTACAAGTAAGATATTTATTGATCTGATTGCTAATGTAGGAATTGAAACTGCTCTCTGTGATATTAGTGACACATGCGTTAATGAAATTTGGAATCTTGCCAATTACATTTTGGGATATTTTTTCTCAGGATGTGGGTGATATTGGTAAGGCCACATTTATTGTCCTTCCTTGGTTGCTCAACTACCTTCAACTACCACAGTCTTTGTGGTGATGATATTCCCACATTGGAAGTTGCATGGTATTGACTGCAAAGGAGCAATCATATTTGCCCAAGTCAGAGTCATGTGTGGCTTGGAAGAGAACTTGGAGACAGTGTTGTACATTGTTTTTGTCCCTGGTTCAGGTTGCAGGGGGAGGGAGGTGTTGTCGGACTTTGGTGAGTTGCTACAATGCATCCTGTAGACATACTGCAGCCATGTCGCATTGGCGGTGGAAGGGTTGGATCTTCAATTCTCGTATTCTCTCATTCAATAATCAGGGTACATATCAAGTAACCTGCTTCTATCTGTTTTATCCATGCCATTCATCACTTTCAATACTTGTCACATCTCCTTGTAAATTTTTTCTTTGCAGTAACAAGTGCAATCCCGTCAGCCTTTCCTCCTAGGATTTGGATTTGGTTTCCTGGAATCATCCTTGTCAAACATGTCGGAACTCTGTCCAATGCAGTTAGACTCTTCTAACAGTGATTGCATGCTGTATTCAAATATGGGTTTAACAGGGATTTACATAGGATTTAGATAACCTGTTTTCACTGGCTATCAATGTGGTTGAGATGGGGGAGATGGTGGTGTAGTCACTGGACTAGTGGTCGAGAGACCCAGGTTAATGCTCTGGGGACATGGGTTCAAATCCTACCATGGCAGCTGGTGGAATTTGAATTCAATGAATTAACAAATCTGGAATTGGAAGCTAGTCTCAGTAATAGTGACCATGAAAATACCATCAATTGTCACAAAAACCCATCTAGTTCAGAGAGGCCCTTTAGAGAAGGAAATCTGCCATTCTTACGTGGTCTGGCCTACATGTGACTCCACAGCAAAAGATTGACTCTTAATTGCCCTCTAAAATGGCCTAGCAAGCCACTTAGTCCAAGTGCAACTAAGGATAAGCAACAAATGCTGGCCTTGCTAGTGATCACCACAGCCCAAAAAGGGATAAAAAAAATTCAAGATCTGATTAGGCTTTGACCCATCAGCCAAAACTTTTTCAAAGTACTATCTTTGAAAGCTCTGCTTAGACAGCACCTTCATCCTTAGACAGCACCTTTCAAACCCATGACCACTACAATCTAGAAAGACAAGGGCAGCCGACGCATGGGAACACCACCACCTGGAAGTTCCCCTCCAAGCCACACACCATCCTGACTTGGAAATATATCACCGTTCCTTCACTGTCGCTCGGTCTAAATCCTGGCGCTCCCTCCCCAACAGCACTGTGGGTGTACCTACACCACATGGACTGCAGCGGTTCAAGACGCTCACCACCACCTTCACAAGGGCAATTAGGAATGGGTAATAAATGCTGGCTTAGCCAGCGATGCCCACATCCTGTGAATTAATAAAAAAATCTCTCGATGGGCAATACTTCTGAGGATGGGATCTCAATCGTGGGGAAGGCCCAATGGTGGCCATTTAAATGCCTGAAGGACACTTGATTTCAACGGGCCTCCACCACAGAACTGACGCATGCTCCTCACTGGTTCTCTCACCACTGGGGCAAGGCCCCCATTGGCCTAACAAATTCCCAGCCTCCGTGTGCAAGTCTGGGCAATAAAACCAGTGCCAAAAGGGAATGAACTGGTCACCCTGACCAGCAATGCTCTCAGGTGTAAAGTGGTCAACCATTCTTGGCTGCTGACCAGCCCGACAGGTTTTGCTTGGAGGCCTCCTAAGGGACAGGCGCGGGACACCTGTGCCGTCTTCATTTAACCCCTGAGCAACCACCAATTTGCAGCGCGCTCAGGGATAATAGGTGCCATTAGTGAGCCTAATTGACATCCCGCTGGCAGCGGCTGGGAACCTCATGTCGGTCCCTTCTTCGCCCCCCCACCACCCCCCACCCCCCCCTCCCCAAACTTAATGAGGGGTGGTTCTCCTGTGACGGGGAGACTGATACGGGGCCTCTTCCACGATTAAGTGGGCCTGGTTGCCACAGTTCCTGCAGCAACCAGCCCAAAGAGTGGCCACCTGGGAGAGGCATTGAAGGATTGCCTGTGGAACTCCATTCTAGCGAGAATTAACGCCTTCAACAACAATTTGCATTTAGATAGCACCTTTTATGTAGCAAAACACCCCTTCACTTCAGAAGCACATTATCGAACAAGATTTGACATTGAGCCGCACAAAGAGATATTAAGGGCAGCTGAGCCCCAGAGGTAGGTTTTAAAGAGATTCTTCAAGGAAGAGAGAGTGGTGGTGAGATTTAAAGAGGGAATTCCAACACTCAGGACGTTTGAAGGCATGGCCGCTAGTGGTGAAGTGACGAAAATTGGGCATGCACAAAAGGCCAGAATTGGAGGAGGTCAGATAACTCAGAGGGTTGTAGGCCTGTAGGAAGTTACAGAGGTAGAGACAGGTGAGGTCATGGATGAATTTGAAAAGACAGAGAAGAATTTTAAAATTGAGGGGTCCACGGTGAAAGAAAGGTAAGGGGAGAACCTTGGAAGAGAATCAGAAAGAAAAACAGGCTTTACCGAAAATACAGATGGACAAATTCTGTTCAGCTCGGGTTATAAAAAGAAAGTCCTGTCATTGGACTGCTGGGACTCCATGATGGTATTAGTAGACTATGCATTTCTTGGGCAGCCAGACCACCCACTGTACATTGCTAACAGCCAGCTAAAATGGTCTCTGCAGACCAGCGAGGGCTGCAGAGTGAAGATGAAAGCAGCTAAATACTGTACAAACGTCAATCCCATGGAAGGAAAATACCGGTCTTAGGTGGGAGTGGAATTTCTGTTAGGGGTTGCCAACTGCAAATGCAATTTGCTCACCCTGAGTATATAATGCATCCATTGTGGCCCAGCCTGCAGCTGGGTGGGGCTCACACGCTTGGGAAAAGGAAAACCACAGCTGTCATCTCTCTGAGCTGTGATACATCACTGACCAATCAAAGGAAGAATTAAAAGGTGTTTGTACTTCACAGCACTCTTATAACCGATTGCACACATTTCACACAGTGAGCGACCTTGATCAAAGTGAATCAACAGATTGCTGCAGGCCACAGATTCTGCTCCTTTATACCTTCCTGTTCAGGATGGGGAAAGAGAGGCAGGATGAAAGAAAACAGGTTTAGAGAGATATTTTCAGGCCGCTTCCACACCTGGGACAGCCTCGCTGTTTCAGTCTGCCCAGTGCATGGCACACTGCCAAGTTGGCACTGCAGGTACAATTGCACTGTAGCAGATGGTGAGGTGCTGCAGTGCAGTGATTCACTGAACACTTTTTCCACCTTGATCAGAACAAAAACTTAAAAAAAACTGGGAATTTCCCTGAGAGTGGCTCCAGCTCCACATAACGTCACTGGAGATATGAGGGAAACGCAGTTAACTCATGTAAAATTGGGCTTCCACCTCCATTTACAGCAAAGTGAAGGCAGCGGAGTGGGAGCAGCCTTGAGCTAACATCTGCCCCTAATACTAAACATGATACATTTGGTGTTGGGCATATCATGAAGTGGTGACTTTGTGGATTGTGTGACTCTGCTTACCAACCCAGTAAGATGCTTCACCAAAAGAGCAGGCCTCTTCAAAGCAAAATTAAAACGTTTGTATGATGTGTTTGACTGGATGTTTTTTTCCACAGTTGCTCTGATCTCCTGCTCCGAATCTCGTTATTATGAACGTCTGCTTACAACGAGCTTCTAATTATAACTAATATTTCCTTGGTCCCACGGAGACTCTATTGTAATTAGTAAGGAATTAGCAATCACCCCTTAGCTAAGGACCCCTACGCATCTGTGATAATAAGATTCAAATGTACCTCCAATTAAATGTTTACATGCCTGAAGTCAGTGAAAATCCCTGAAGTGGAAATGTTTGACAATTGTCTATCCATGGAGCCATTATATGGCCCTGTGAATCTGTCACTATTTGCATGGGGTCCTAGGGGGGTGTATCAATATTTGTATGGAGTACTTAGGATGTGTCACTATTTACACTAGGTCCCTGGGTATGTACCAAAATTTGTCAGAGGCACCTGGGAATGTGTCAATATTTGTCAGGAGCAGGAATATAGCACAATTTACATTAGGCCCCTCAAAGTCTCAATATTTGCACACACCTTTGGGAGAGTCTCAACATCTGTTGCAGGTTCCTCAGCAAATATTAAGACAACAAGGCAAAAATTGGACAGATATTACAGATCGATTCACTTTGCTTAAGGGCACCAACTACTCCCATCTTGCACTATGACCACATACTTGTAACGAGCAACAACCGTGCAAAGTCACGAAGCACTCAGACATACTCAACCCCACTCTTTTTTCATCCCAGCTCCCCCATTCTTTTTATTCTTTCATGGAACATAGGCTTGCTAGGCAACTAATAGTCAACATGCCTGTGGGTCTGGAGTCATAGATAGGCCAGATTTCCTTGCCCAAAGGACATTAGTGAACCAACAGTCAATGATAGTTTCATGGCTCCCATTACCAAGACTAGCTTTGCATTCCAGATTTATTAATTAATTGAATGTAAATTCCACCAGATGGGATTTGAGCTCATGTCCCCAGAACATTAGCTCTGGGCCCCCGAATTACCAGTCCCATGACATTACCACTATGCCACTGTCTTCCATTATTCTTAACACACGCTTATTATCTGCTAGCCTTTTTCCCTTTACCTTATCTTGTTGCAGGAGAAGTTGCCATATAATGTAGAGGTAGTTCATCTACTGAAAAATAAAGTCCCTGTCTCACCTAGACTTGTGGGTAAGCGTGGAGTCTATCTGCAGTGGCCCAAACCATTAAAATGTGCAATAAAAATAGTGCTTTCTAAATCAAAGAGATTTGATCACACAAAAGCTCAAAACCTTTATAATTGAAACGAAGAGGGTTCGTTGTTCTTAAGCCCACAGACTAACTTATGGTTGGACACGAATTAGACCCCCATGTCTTGCGTTGAGATGTGAGGGGAAGATAAGGATGACAGAACCATTTTCTTTCTCTTAATTCTTTTGTGCTTTTGCAGATCTATTGGCATCTGAAAAGAGAAAAGACAGTGTAAACCTTTCATGTGACATATGGAAAGGTTATCTTCCAGTTCTGATGAAACATCTGCTGCTGAATCCTTAACCTGTTGTTTCTCCATTAAGGTGAAAAGGCCCCTGCTATGTGTTTCCAGCATTTTCCCATCTTTGCCGGTAACATAAGCTATAGAAAGGAGTGACATCTTGTCAGTGACTTTCATCTCTGTCTCCCTATTTGTATTCAAAAAGGGGGTGATAGCAGATAAAATTAATCCAGCTGTTTACTCTGTCCACTTATTTCTGTTTTTCATTCATGCCCTGCCCTTTTTGCCCATTTGCAGCAAGTTAAAGAAAGGCTGCTTGGAAATAGGACCCATTCTGCCCACTTGGCTCACTCCTTTTAGGAACTCAATCTTGGCTGCCAAACCTTGGTACAATCAAATCCATGGGCTGACAATTAAGAGCCTTCATCAAACAGATCTTAAACAACAACTGAGGCGTGTGAATAAGCCTGGAACAGTGCAGGCTAAAGGAGTGTCACTTATGATAGTGGTTTACTGTGTGCTGCAAAATTTTCTTTGCACCAATCGTTGGAGGAGAACCTTCAGCACGATGAGGAAAAGGACAGTGATGATGACATAGAGGATGATGAAGAAACACGGGTCCACTAGTTGCCTGTAGTTTGGGAGTTGTTCAGCCTATTTTGAATATTTAAGGTATTTAAATGATGTCAGTGCATGTTCAGAGCATGGTCACCTTCGCTAGCACCCTCAAAGTAGCCTGCTAGAAAATTAGACACTCAGATTCCACCCTGTATTCTCAGCCTGCAGTGTTCAGCCTAAAGTAGACTGGATCTACACCTAGTAATTGGACTAACTGATAGACTTTGTGACTGCAGAAGTGTGCAAACTTATAGAAATACACTCCAGAACAAGATTCCTCACCAATAATCAATTATTATTTTAGCGATGTACTGATGAAATTCAGGAAATGAAGACATTTGAATAGAAGTGCCTGCTATTTCTTTCCAACAGTTTCTATTTTTAATTTCAGCCTTTGTTTATCAGCAACATTTATTGCCGCCAGCCCATCGAACCTGCCATCTAATTTCCCTTTCTCTTTCTTGAGTTATGTCATATGTCTCTCTAAAATTTAATAACTTGTGGATCCCTGGTCAAAACCAAGTAGAAAATTCACTGACAAATGAATCAGCACAGAGGGCACATCTCCAAGCATTCTGCCATCCATCATCTCGTTGTGGAAAAAGGCAGACAAAAATCAAATAAAATTAAACAGAAAAAAAGTCGTGGGTTTATAACTTTTTTGTTCTATCAGTCCCCAGAGGCCCTCAGCTCTAACTTTGATGCAAATTATACAGCTCTTGGGAGTGTGCAGCATGGTTACAAACGCAAGCTCATAACCTATTCAGGCATCTTTGCAATTGTCCACAAGTCCCGGGGGAATGTTATGTTTTCATATCCCTGCCATGTGATTATACTATTGTGAGGGTCAAGCTCTTCCTATGAGGCTTTTTTAATGGGATTATACATATGGGGGTAGATCCAAAAAGATGCACAATGCTGACTATTTTGTGATGAGCACTCTGATTTGAAAGTCTAATTGTATTCTAATCATAATGAATAACTACAGTGAGACAAAATGTATTTGAGAGTTTTTGCAAACCAGTTGCATAGACTTTCAAGACTAGGTCCACACTATAATCTCTGCGTTTCTCTATCCTGCAACGTGCAACTCAATGTTGAGCTGTTGGAGGCCCCAAGCAGCGTGGGAATGTTACTTATCTGAATAGAATGGATTAGGTTTCTTGAGTGTCATTTTCACTAATACAGATATAGAGAATTTTGAGTAACATTGTTGCTCACAGATCGTCTGGAGCACAGTTTTGCAGGTAGAAGTTTGTCTTCTACAGCAGTGCTGAATGCGCATTAACAAACTCAGATGCCTGTTATACGCCCCATTTGATATTCAGTTCTATCACAGTAAATTGGACTGACTTTCGAACAAGAAACAAAATTGAGGATTTTGGTCCTTCCAATCATATTGGAACAGAGTATAACAGCCTCTGATTCACTACTGCCTGTTTTACACTACCTTCCAAGGCAAGCCTCAATCCTGCTCTCTGACCCCAATATTTAGCTGATATCCTTGCTTGTCCCTTACTTTTTTTTATTCATTCGATATGGGCATCACTGGCTTAGCTAGCATTGCTTACCCTTGTTCAGAGGGCATTTAAGAGTCACATATAAGCCAGACCAGGTAATTTCCTTCCCTACAAGGGATTAGTGAACCAGATGGGTTTTTACAACAATTGACAATGGTTTTACAGTCATTATCAGACTTTAATTCCAGACACCTTATTGAATTCAAATTTCACCATCTGCCATGGTGGGATTCAAACCCTGGTCCCCAGAACATTACCTTGCGTCTCTGGAATACTACTCAGGGACAATACCACTGTGCCACTGCCTCCCCATATACTGCTTAAGTACCTCTTGAACAAAAGTTCATCAGTAATTAACTTCAGCAAAAAGTGATTGCCTTTGTCTTTTAAACCCTGTTGAAGCTCCGCAGCTTGATGGGGACTTTTAGTGGATCCTATCCCTAGATTCCATCCCACACCAAGTCCAGTTGACTCATTACCATGTTCCTGATGACCCATATTGAATGTGAATCCAGCAACATCTCACATTTCAAGTTGCCATCCATTGTTTGGGGTTCCTTCGTGGATTGTCCCTCCCTACCTATGTAAACCTCTCCAGTCCTACAACCACCCTCCACAAAATCCATTCCTCTGACTCTGGCCTCTTGTGCTCTTTTCCTCACCATTCACAGTTATTCCTGCAGCCATAGGCACTACGCTAGCAAATTCCCTCCTTAAACTCTGCTTCCTGATTACTCCGCTTTCCTCCCTTAAAACAATCCTTGAAACCTTGTTTCATTTTTTTTGTTCAAGCTTTTCCTCAAACTTCTTAACATCTCCACCAGCTTTGTCACCCATTTCCTTGATTACCTCTCTGTCATGCACTTTGAGATGTTTCTTCTATTTTAAAGGTGCTATTTAAAAGCAGGTTAGTTTTGTATGGTTTATAGAATCACAGAATCTTAACAGCATGGAAGAAGGCCATTCAGCCCATCGTGTCAGCACTGGCTCTCCAAATGTACATTATGACTTAGCACGATTGCCCCGCCTTTTCCCCACGCCCTTGCACATTGTTTCTATTCAAATAATCATCTAATGTCCTCTTGAATGCCTTGATTGAACCTGCTTCCACCACACTTCCAGGCCGTGTAGTCCAGACTTGAACCACTCGCTGTGTGAAAAAGATTTTTCTCACATCACATTTGCTTCTTTCACAAATCACTTTAAATCCGTGCCCTGTCATTCTTGATCCTTTTACAAGAGGGAACAGTTTCTCCCTATCTACTCTGTCCAGCCCACTCATGGTTTTGAAAACTTCTATCAAGTCTCCTCTCAGCTGCCTTCTCTCCAAGGAAAACAGTCCCAACTTCTCTGGTCTATCCTTGCAGCGGAAGTTTCTCATCCCTGGAACCATTTTTGTAAACCTCTTCTGCACCCCCTCCAATATGTTCACATCCTTCCTATAGTGTGATGCCTAGAACTGTACACAATACTCCAGTTGAGGTCTAACGAGGGTCTTATATAAATTCTGCATAACCTCCCTGCTTTTGTACTCTATGCCCCTATTAATAAAGCTCAGGATATTATATGCTTTATTAACTGCTCTCTCCACCTGTCCTGCCACCCTCAATGATCTATGCACATATACATCCAAGTCTTCCTGCTCCAGCACCCCCTTCAAAATTCCATCCCTTATTTTATATTGTCTGTCCATGTTCTTCCTACCAAAATGCATAACCTTACACTTCTCCACATTGAACTTCATCTGCCACCTATCTGTCCACTCCACCAACTTGCCTATGTCCTCTTGAATGTCCTCACTGTCCTCCTTGCAGTTCACAATGCTCCCACGCTTCATATCAGCCTCAAACTTTGAAATTGCACACGAAGATCTAGATCATTAATATATATCAGGAAAAGCAAGGGTCCCAATACTGACCCCTGGGGAACTCCACTACAAACCTTCCTCCAGCTTGCTTCCTATTTTTCAGCCAATTACATGTTTACAGCACTCACTATCAGCAACATACGGGTTATAAACTTCTAGAACCCAATATCACTAACTCTTGCATTATGAATTTACTGCACCTTGTACTTGTAATTCATGGATTATATACTTATGGCACGCAACATCAGAAACACATGGGTTATGTAATTACTGAGCTCATTATTAGTAGCATATGATTTATGTATTTACAGCGCTCGCCATCAGGCACATAATGTTTATGTACTTAGTAACATTTGGTTTATGCACTTCAGTCACTTAGTATCAGAATATTTTGAAGTACTCAATATTAATAATCCACCATTTATGCCTGTACAATGCTTTGTTTTCATAATGCTTGAAACTGTGCTCTGTGTAGGTTAGCATCTGAACACTTGTGTTTCTGTGCAAGTTCTTTCATTATTTTAATGTAAAATTAACCCAAGCGGTGAAAAATAGCAACCAAGGAAATTTCACACATACATGTTGGGCAGGATTTTACATCCTGTGGGTGGGCATGATTGGGCATAAAATAGTGCGCGATAACGCTGGGCGAGCATCCCCATGTCATCAAGCACATGCGCGATATGTTGGTCAGCGGGCGTGTGCAAGAGTTGGCAGCATGCCTGCCGCCAGTTAAGAGGCCCATTAAGACCATTAATCAATTAATTTAAAGCTGTTTTTCACTGCCCGTCCAACCTTTCGATGTTTTAGGAAACCTCATCCATGGGTGGGATGAGGTTTCCAACATTAGTTTAAAAATAACAATTTTTTGGCATGATTTCTATTGCATTTGTTTTCATGTGAGCGAGTCCTATGGTGTACTAATGATGCTGTATTAATGATGCTGATGCAGGATGCAAACCCAGTCAGCTGTTTTATAATGCTCACTTTTGCAGAATCAAACTTTCTCTCCTGGATATTGGTAGGTTGTGAATAGCTCCATCACTGCTCTATAAACTTCACTGTTGCACATTCCTATATCATATTTCAGTGTTCCCTCCATATAGTTGGATACTGAGTGGTTGTTTCCTCTTGTGGGGGTAAATAGAACAAGGGGACATAGTTTAAGAATAAGAGGTCTCCTTTTTAAGACGGAGATGAAGATAAATTTTCCCCTCAGAGAATTGTTAGTCTGTGGAATTCTCTTCCCCAGAAAGCAGTAGTGGCTAGCTGAGTCACTGAATTTATTCAAGGCCAGGTTCGATAGATTTTTGATGGACAAGGGAGTCAAGGGTTCTGGGGGGGCTGAGGGGAAAGTGGGATTGAGACCACAGCAAGATCAGCCATGATCTTATTGAATGGTGCAGCAGGCTAGAAGGGCTGAATGGCCTACTGCTTCTTCTAAGTTCAATGTTCCTATGTAATAGCACCTTATTGTGGCCATTTGTGTATGTATATAAACTGAGATCAGAATAAACCAGTTCAGTTAACTACTAGAACACCATGTACAAGTGTTTTTCGTCCTATCAAGATATCACAGTCAGGTGACAAGAGTGGCATTGTGGATTACCCTAGCCGAACAAATTTAAGTTTGAGAAGCTTCCAGCAAAGCAGCAGAGGAATTGTGACTTTTTTTTCACTGAGAAATAGACTTAAAAATCCGGCCTTAGAAAAAAGGCTGTTTTAATGCATGGGTGTAGTGACCTTCAAAGATGTTCGCATCAATAGGTCTTATTGGGCAACTGGGAGAATACAGCTGTGACTGAGATTCTTTTGATATCTATGTGGCATGGCGAGAGATGTCTTTCGCTGCTAATAATCTGAATTCCCTAACATCTCATATTTCAAGGTGTCATCCTCTTATTTAAGGCTCTCCTCCAGTCCTAGAACCATCCTCTGAAAATTATATCCCTCTAACTCTGACCTTTTGTGCACCAGCCCCTCTCTTACTCACCATTGGTAATTATTCCTTCAGCCCTATGCTAAATTCCCTCCTTAAGCCCTTCTTCCTGATTATTCCCATATCCTCCTTTAAAACAATCCTTGAGACCCTTTTTTTTTTGTTTGTGCAACTTCCTAATATCTCCTTTGGCTTTGGCGCCCATTTCCTTGAATCCCCCTCTGTCATGCACTTTGAGATGCAACATCCTCGAATATCTTGATAACCGTGCTGTTAGTCAGGCAGTGGGGGGGAGGGGGGGGGGATGGGAAGGAAAATGGCAATATCTTTGATGGAAACTGGCCGAGAAGTGTGTGAAATGCTCAAGAATTTGCTCGCCCCGCTATGCCGAAAGGATAAGCCACTGTCAGATATTTTGTATAAGCCTGAGCAGCATTCATAGTCATTGGAGATTGCAGAAAGCTATTGGTTTGGAGCAAGGATTCAGATGGCCAAGGAGGACATTGGCTTGTTCATCGGGGCTTTGAAAAAACTGTCCATTGATTGTAATTTTGGAAAATTTCCAGACAGAGCCTTTGCGGGGCAGGTTTGTGTGCAGTTTAAAAAGTGAACTCATTCACAGTAAGTTGCTGACCTTGCCACAATTCGACATAGCTTGCCAAACAGCATTGTCCATCAACATGGCAGATCATCACTCGAGAGAAGTCAGAGTTAACAACAGTCAGTCATCTGCTGGAGTAAGTAAGCTGCAGCTGAGTAATTCAAAGGCCCCAGTGACAGCAGTTAGTGGTAGCAGTGGTACTACAAAGTCCTGTTACCACTGCTTAGGCCAACATTGGGCACAGAGTGCTGCAGCTGCAAGAAGAAGGGACATCATGCCAAGGCACCTCGGGAGATGATAAATGGAGAAGGCGCTGGCTAGAGGAAATGGCAGTCACTGCATATGATTGTGGAACCGCAGGTAGGTTGATGAGGAGTTGGTTGAGATCCATGTAACCCAAAGCATAAGGATGTCTATTAGAAATTCTTAGAGCATCGTGGTCCAAATAGTGTTGGATGGAGCTCAGGTAAACATGGAGGTCAGCATGGATGCATCAGTTAGTATTTCTCCTGAATCACTGTATTTTGAAAACTTGAGTCACCATCAGCTGGATAAATCAAACCTAGAGTCACAAAGTTATGGAGGAGAGAGAATTCCCATCGTTGGAAGAAATGCTAGTTGCCACTGAATCATAAACTGGTGACTTTTTTTTGTTTATTTATCATAACACACACCACTCTGCTACCAGCAGCATGCCAACTGAATTGTTTCTTAGAAGTCAGCTTAGAATGAGCTTTCATTGTTGAAGCCACAATTAGCACAGTCAGTAGGAGAGCAACAATCCAGGCAGAAAGAGAGTCGTGATATGGGGTAGAGTGAGAGAAAGGAATCTGAAGTTGAATCAGAAGGTTAAGATGAAAGATCATCATCATAAGTGCTTGAAGTGGCTACCAGGCAGAGTTGTGAAAATATGTGGTTCTCACACACATTTGGTCAAGATATTTGATAGTGAAAAGGTTAGGTTTGTACATAAGGATCATATTTTGCCTTCAGAGGTTCACGGAGAAAAAGGGAGTTGGGAAGAATCAAAAATTGATGTTTTTGGTAGTTGGGATGCAAGTAGAGTACCAATAGTTACACCAACTAAAATTATGTCTGAAACCAATTCAGATCTGAGTTAGAGTCAGACAGACATGTCTGATAAAATGGGAATTCCCAAATTTTGAAAGTTTTGGTCATGAAAGGAGGTATCCTCTTAGGAATAGGGAACCAATGGATAAGTTGGATTGTAAATAAATGAAAAACAAATTATGTATATAAATTGTATGGAATTTGAACACTGTGTACCTTTTCTATCAAGGAGGGAGGAGTGTAATAGCACCCACTTTTGGCCATTTCTGTATATACGTATATAAACCAAAACTGGGATAAACCAGTTCAGTTGGGGACTGGAACTCCATGTGTGCACATGAATGTTTTTGTCCTGCCAAGGTATCACACTTCACACATCTCCATGTTTTAAACTATTACTTGAGACCTAATATCAAATTGAAACAGAAATTCTTCATCAGGACACACTGTACCTTTATCTCAAATATTGATATTTAAATGATTGCTGTGCATCTCACAAGTGTAGGTAAATAAATATACAAATTCATAAATACAAATTAATCACTATAACTATAATTTTTGGTGTTCCTTTTCTTCTCTTTCCTGTAGTACTGAAAGGGAGGTGAAGGGCAGGTAGGTTTCTATTATTATTTATTATTCCTAACATCAAATAAAACATTTATATTGCAAAAGAAAAGTTGCTTTCCATTTCCAAGGAACATATACATTTGTGAAGTTTTGCAAGAACGTTAATTTAAGGTAAAATGAAGGATTTAAGGGAAGCATGTAATCTGCTATGAGTTTCGTCTGATGAAAAGCCTATGTGGCTTTGTTACCATGGAGAATGGGTGGGTGGCCCAGGTTAGGACCTGCTGAGAGCAAGATGCAAAATGCACACACCTGAAAACAAGGGCAGGAGCAGTTGGATTGACTGTGAACAGACTTTTGATCTCAATAGTTTTTTGGACAGAGAGAGAGAGAGCAAGAGAGGTCCCACAGAGATAAAACGCTGCAGCTGGTCAGTTGGGCATTCTCTGCGAGCTTTCATGTAGAATGTAGGTGGGAGGATGGTCTCTGGTTGAGTAGACACATCCCATGACAATTTAAATACTCTGGAAGATTCATCCTGGTGTGGTTGGGAGAAGTAATGGGCCTTACTGTTAAAAGTCAGTTTGGGAATTCTCAGAGGACTGAGACAGTCACTGGATGTTATGACTCGGTAAAATGGGGAGACTGGAACCCGCTGGAAGATGGTAGTAATTGTGGACTATTTCCTATAAAGACTGCAATCCTATGGAAAGAATGCTGTAATATATGTGGCATGGGGTTATTGGTCATGTTAAGGCATCTTAAAAAATCTTAAAACTTGAAATCTTTTCATACTGTTCCTTTAAGTTGATCACTGGGAATTCAAATATTTTGTTATATCTTAAAGTTATCGGTCTTTATGGGGATTATAACATGTTCCAGTTGTTGATTGTTTTAGTGGTATATATCCTTACCTGTCTTAGGTAGACTCAGTTGGCAGCATTCTTGTAGTAGGTGAAAAGATTGTATATTTGAGCCTCACTCCATTGCCTCAGCATGTTGTGTAACCCAATGCAAAACAAAAGTCCCACCTGACTTGCCTGTTCCAGTGATAAAGGTGAAACAGGGAACTCTCCTGGTGTTTTAGACAACACTGCTCTCTCAACTAATTAGATAGATAATAGGCATGTAGACTGATGGATCATTCATCCAACCCTCTTTTGTAAGGCATTGCTGGCTTAAAATGGCTGCTGAATTTGCCTACATAACAACAATGTGAAATATTTTGTAATGTTCAATGCCAAGAATATATACAACAATAACTTATATTTATATAGTGCCTTTAGCTTAATAAAATGTCCCAGGATGCTTCACAGGAGCATTAGAAAAGAAAACATGACACTGAGACACATGAGGAGATATTAGGTCAGATGACCAAAAGCTTGGTCATGGAGGTAGGTTTTAAGGAGTTAAGAAAAGTGAGGCAGAGGGGCGGAGAGGTTTAGAGGTGGTAACCAGAGCTTAAGGCCTAGGCAATGGAAGGCACAGCCACCAATGGCAGAGCCATTAAAATCAGGGATGCTCAAGAGGCCAGAATTAGATGAGCATGGGTATCTTAGAGGGTTGTGGGGTTGGAGGAAATTACAGATAGGGAGGGGTGGGATCATGGAGAGATTTGAAAACAAGGATTAGAATTTTTAAATTAAGATGTTGCTTGACTAGGAGCCAATGTAGGTCAGTGAGCGTAGGGGTGATAAGTGAACAGGACTTGTTGGAAGTTAAGACATGGGCAGCAGAGTTTAAGATGATCTCAAGTTTTTGGAGTGTACATTGTGGGAGACCAGGCAGGAGTGCATTGGAATAGTTGTGACTAGAGGTAATGAAAGCAGGTATGAGGGTTTCAGCAGCAGTTGAGCTGTGACAGAGACAAAGCAGGGGATGTTATGATGGAGGTAGAAATAGGCAATCTTACTGATGTGTTGGATATGAGGTTGGAAGCTTATCTCAGGGTCACCTGGAACACCTAGTTTGTGAGCAGACTGTTTATTCTCAGACTGTTATCAGGGAGAGGAGTGGAGTTGGTAGCCAGGAAACTGAGTTTGGAGTGGGGTCCGAAAACAATGGCTTTGATCTTTCTAATATTTAATTAGAGGAAAATTTTGGTTTTCCAGTATGGATGCCAGGTAAGCAGTCTGATAATTTAGCAATAGTGGAGGAGCTAATAGAGGCAGGAGTGAGGTAGAGCTGGGTGTCCTCAATTCACATGTGAAAACCAGCACAGTGCTTACAGATGATATCACCGAGGGGCAACGTGTAGATGAGAAACAGGAGGGGGCCAAGGATAGATCCTTGGGCATCACCAGAGGATGAGAGCAGGAAGAAAAGCCATGTTGGGGGAGGTAGTGGCATAGTGTTATTGTCACTGACTAGTATTCCAGAGACCCAGGGTATTGTTCCAGGGACCTGGGTAGTCCCACCATGGCAGACGGCCAAATTTGAATTTAATAAATATCTGGAATTAAAAGTCTGATGATGACGATGAAACCATTGCCGATTGTTGTAAAAGCCCATCTGGTTCACTAATGTCCTTTAGGGAAGGAAACCTGCCATCCTTACCTGGTCTAGCCTACGTGTGACTCCAGACCCACAGCAATGTGGTTGACTCGTAAATTCCCTCTGAAGGGCAATTCGGGATGGGCAATAAAATGCTGGCTTAGCCAGCGATGCCCACACCCCATGAATGAATTAAAAAAAAAATAGTGGAGGCAGTGGGTCGGCTGAGAAAATAGCTTCCCAAACACTAACCCTTCAATACAAATGGCACAACTTTCAACCCATAATGGCAGAGACATTATCAGCCTTGAAAACAAAGCCAAATTCCAGACACTGGATAAACATCCTTTGTTGAAGTAATTGTGGAGAAGGATAGTCACATGTCTCAAGACTCTGGCCTTACGAATAGTTTAATACCACATTTCTGAGCTGCATACCCAGTTTGCTGTTTTACCATCTGACTTACAAGCCACAAAGAAGCAGGCTGTGCCCAGACAGGACATCCAGCCCATCTAACATGACTGCTGGAGGATTCCGTACCATCGCCTACAGAACTGACTCGATCTCTGTGTGCCTACTCCATTTTGCAACATCAACACCACCTGAAAAGTGAATCTTACAACACTGGGCTCCAGCCAGCTGAGCTTGAAATGCCTACATGAAAGAATTGGTTTCTGACTTTGGGATTCTGGAACTGGCATGAATCAATATTCAGGTTTTCTGTGGTCCTTGTTCTGTAAACCTCCTTCCCTCTAACCCTCCCTTTACTGTGTGAATGCGGAGTGGGATGTTGTAAATACTTCTTCTCACAGGTTTGAAATGAACTATCCTTCTGAGTTAATGCTAACTCAAGTTTGCTGTGGGGTTATTATTAAAATTGGAGGGGTTTGGAAAATATGCTGCCACTTACTCTTTTTAAAAAAAATGAATTTAAAACACCTTTTGTTTATAGACAGGTGGTACGAGGAAAATCAGTTCTGTTTGAACTGACCCCCTCCTGACTGTAATAATGGGATCAAGGGTTGGTTTTTGAGGAGAGGGGTGATGTAAAGGGGTGAGGAACAACCCATGAAGAGAGAGAAACAATAACAATATCACCTAACATAGGGACCAGATGGGGAAGTTGGGTTGTCTGTTTAGTGAAAATAGTGTCACGGGAACAAGAGGTTGGCCTTTTGGGCAAGATGAGCTCAGAGAGGGCACGAGGGGAGATAGGACAGAAATTAGGGCAGGGGAGCATTGCAGGAGGTTTAACCAGGTCTGGCTAATGGAAAGGAGAAATGTGACAGACACAGCTGACTGGAAGGTGGTGACTTTAGTGACAAGGAAGTCCATGAGCTCCTCATACTTATTGATGGAGGAGAGGGTTTTAAGAAGATAGTTTCATGTGGAGAAAAGAAGCTGGAGGTTATGTTTGCATTGCAGGATGACCCTGGAATGGTGAGTAGTTTTAACAGTCAGGACCAGGACTCGATAGTGCTTTATGTGGTCCAGCCAGATGTAGCATTGAATGGCTAAATCAATTGTCAGCTGCAGTGTTTCAGGTCTGTGCCCCTTAGGTTTAAGGAGTGGGGATAAGAGCCATACCGGGGGAAGGGCCAGAGTGAGTGTAATGGTTTTATTGGGGATAAGAAAGGGAGGAGTGTGGATGGAAGTTGAGCAAATCAGTAACTGTAGAATCGTTGAGGTGGATGACTGGGCAAAGGTTAGACAATTAAGTGAATTTGTGGATTGCTTTTCCCAGGGTAAATGCAGCAGGAGGTAGAGTTGGGGTGTGGAAGGAGAATGTGGCTGGAGAGTGTTATGAGACAGTGATCAGATAAAAGCACAAGTATTATTATGTAGCTACTAGCAGCTTTGTAAAACTCTGTTAAGGAAATGAACAATAAACAGAGCAGTAGACTGATAGCCTGGATCTGGAGTCTTGCTACAGTGGAGCTTGGCCTCTAGAACTCAGCAATAATGAAAACAACTTTAGTCTCTGAACTGTAGTGCTGACATCTTATCCATTCTTACCCAGCCCATTAAGGTAATACGTTCTGGCTGAAAATCCCTTATATGCCTGGCCCAGCTGTCTATAGCTCCTCTGGGCCATTCATTGTGCTTTTTAAACACTGGTGTAGCCTTAGTGTCAGTTTTATTATGTGTGGTGTTGATGTGTCAACTCCCAGGCAGTGAGTATGACAGGTGGGTCATTATATAACTTTGCCCTGTGATATTCTATGGAACTTTTCTCAAAGAGTTTCTGCCAGAGTACACAGGAGTCAATGAATGGTTATAGTTGGCTGCTGGTTTAGGTATTCTATAAACTCCAGCATTTCGAATCAAGTTTGGCTCTTATTATGACAGTTCTGTCCTTGGCTCGCCCAGCGAGTAAAATTTTCCAGTTTCCAAGATCCTTTAAAATGATTCTTTGGAAAGTCACTCGCAAAGCCTGGCAGTAAGGGTGATCTTACCTGACTTGCAGCTTACCCAAGCAAAATGTGATATCGGACACTCAGCTTTGGGTTTGAGTATCAGATCCTGGACTGGAAAAGTATGCTGTAAAGCAATGTGTTCCTTTTGGAGTCTTTATTTGAGAAGGAGCAGAGCCAGGGAAAGTTCTCATGGGCCCTGGTGCTTCTCCTTTTTCCGAGTTCCTTATCTCCACCTCCCACTGCCTTTAACCCTTCCCTCCATATCCTTCAGGTGCCCAGCATTGGGAACCATAGTCACAATGGGGTTGAACTATTCATTTAGCTTTAGAAAAACTTCTTGGTTTTTGAACTCATCTACCTGTAAAGCCCACCAATAGCTAAGGTTTCAGTATGATACACTTTACAACCACACAATTACACACAACTTGGTCATTCATATTATGCAACCAGCTCTGCTTCTTTGAACCTGGTCTTATGCAATATCCAGACATCAACATCCAAAAGACTTGAACTTCAGAAGCACCGCAAACAACAATCCCATGTACATTCTATTGTTACATGACTCCTGGTTTCACTTCCAAGTAAAAATGGCAAAACCTTCCAGTAAATTAGCACCAAACAATTGATCTGCAATAATATGCTATTTCTAACCACACAAGTGGGCTTTGTTAACAGAAAAATTACACTTTGCATTGAGTGATAAACATTTTCTCATTTTAAATTGAAGCTAACCACATTTACAAATGCCCTGCATGGAGCATATAATAAGAGAGCAAAGTACTAAAGATGCTGGAAACCTGAAATAGAAACACATATTGGAAACACACAGCAGGTCAGGCAATATTTGTGGAGAGAGAAAAGAGTCAATGTTTCAGGTCCACGACCTGCACTAGTTCTGATGAAGAGTCACTGACCTCTGTTTCTCTCTGCACAGATGCCATCAATTGTGTTGAGCATTTCCAGTATTTCCTGTTTGTATTGGAGCAAAAATAACCCCTTTTGCCAGCCCACCAAAGAGCAATCAGACTTCTTGTGAGCCTCTCATTCCCCTTTAGCATGAAACCCAGCAGCAGCAGCAGCTGCCTGAGATCTGGCTTGGCACAACATTAAACATTAATTTTTGAAAAAAACTTAAAGGTTTGAAGCAAACATAAGCAACATCAATGTCAAAGCAATAAATTAATAATTTAAGAAAATAACTAATAAAAATGACTATTAAAAAGTGCCAAGAAGCCAAGATAACTAATGAAACCCTTTTCTGCCTTTTTGCTTAAGAAGCAGGGTTAGAGATAGACAGACTAGGCCCCAAGTCTTGTTTACCAGGCAAACCTGGGCCAAGCTAAGGGGCAGAATTTTGCCGTTGGCGAGTGGGGGGGGGAGGGGTGGGGGGTTGCTCACTGAAGTGTAAAATGATGCGGGACGATGTCGGGCAGAACCCCCAACCTCACCCCGTCCCATTTAAATTTTCAGGAAGGCGGGGGCGCAGCAAAATCAGCGGCTGGCCCAAGGACCTGTCAATGGCCAACTGAGGCCAATTTATCTGCAATAATATGCTATTTCTATCCAAGCAAGTGGGCTTTGTTAACACCTTAAGGTTGGCGGGCAGGCCAGGAGTCCCAGTGGCAAATAGAGAAAACATGAAACCTCATCCAGCGGCGGGATGAGGTTTCATGCAGGGTTTTAAAAATTTTAATAAAGTTGTTCAGCAAATTATGAATATGTCCCAACTCATGTGGCAAGGGGGTGACATGTACGGGAATCTTTTTTTCTTTTTTTAATATTTTTCAAAGTCCAGACGATCTCCCTGAGGCTGCACTTAGCCTCAGGGAGATGTGTGCTCTTTCGTGCGCATGTGCCAAAAGAGCGCCCTCTGAATTTCAGGGATTCCCCCCCCACCCATACAGGGAGATCTTAGCGCTTCCCACCGGATCTCACACTGAGCGGGCCTTAATTGGCCCACCCATGTAAAATGGCAGTGAGGCCTGCTTTGCTGGCGGGGATCGGCTCTGTGCCTGCTGGTGATTGGGTCGGGCCTGCCCGCCTGGCAGGCAGAAAATTCTGCCCAAGGAGTTCTGTTTAAAGGACACTGAACTTGCACTTACCTCTAGTGGTGCACACTCTGAGCTGGCCTCAGCGGAGCTCATATGAAAGTGGGGATTGCAAGTCGGTTGCTTTTCAGCCTAGGTTTTCCTTCTCTCCTGGCCCAGTGTGTGAATAGGTTTTTAGGGAGGGAGGAGAAGGGAGAGGGTGTGTGTGTGTGTGGCTGTGTCTCCAGCTCACTCCCAGACTCAGGGTTCACACATACTCACACACACACACACACTCTCTCACTCACTCAGTCACTCTTCACACATTCACTCACTCACTCTCTCATGCACTCACTCAGTTGCTCTCACACACATTCACTCAATAGCAGCTACGATCTCCCCCCCCAAGACTTTGTGGTGAGCCCAATTTGTCAGCTGGAATTATATCCTGTGGAGAAGGTGGCCAATTCCGGAGGGGAACCCTGGGAGTCCCAGAGCCCTTCCCCTCCTGAACTCTTCTCTAAGTCCTTCCCTACACCACATAGACTGCAGTGTTCAAGAAGGCAGCTCACCACCATCTCCTCAAGGGCAATTAGGGATGGGCAACAAATGCTGGCCTAGCCAGCGATGCCCACGTCCCATGCATGAATAAAAAAAGCCCTCCCACAGTCCAGACCCTCTATGATGGTGTCTGTGGCCCAGGGCCCTTCCCCCTCATCACCTCGAGGTTGGGAGGGGAAGGACCCTGGGCCACAGACACCAGCATCGAGAGTCTGGGGGGAAGGCCCTTCATGGGGTTGGGGGGTGGGGAGTAGGGGGATGTGCCCAAGGAAGTAAAGTAAATATAGAGACACAGCCAGGCTTATCCTGAGCTCCAGCCGCCTCCAGGCTCCAGCTGCAGCCAGGGAAGAAATGCTCAGAGCAACAGCAATCATTGGCTGAGTAGCCTGTCAGTCAGGATAGTCTACATACCTGATAGGCTGCTTCAGACACGGACCACCCCAAATGACAGGCTATTCAGTCAATGAGCCTGGGCCTCCCTAGAGCATGGGCCCAGTGATTGGCACAATCTGCACTACCCCCCGCCCCACCCCTGCTGCTCCTGGGCCCTGAGATGAGGTATCTGGTCCTTGCCTTTTCCCCATTAACTGACTTCCTGGCCATCATCAGGAACTATTTGCATGTGCAGTCCCAGGTTGAAACTCATGTCCTACCATGTATTTTTGACTGCCAATGGATATTTGGCTGTCCAGTGCCAATACTTAGATGGTTCATGGAAGTACAAGTAACCTGGGGCCAACAATTACTTTAGAGACAATACAGTCATAGCACACTGTATTCATTCACTATACATGTAAAACTACAATCCATTAAATTAAATTGGCCTCCATGTATTGTGACACATTGACTGAAATAGCCATTGTGCCAATTGTTAGAGAATGAACCTGAATGGTATAAGAGAAGCTAACATGTTCTCCATCTTTTGCACGTTCAGCAGGCTCACTAGCGTTCGAGGTTAAAGCCAACATCATCAAAACATTACCTGGTCATTACCCCATTGCTGTTGGTGAGAGCTTGCTGTGTGCAAATTGACTTCCACATTTCCTACATCACAACAGCGACTCCTTCAGTTCAAAAGTACTTATTTGGCAGTAAAGTGCTTTGGGATATGCTATGGTTATGAAAGATGCTTTATAAAAGCAAGTCTTCCTCTTACATTTGAAGTAGTGCTTAATATATTGTACAGCACTGGATTAACATATGTCTATAATTATTTTTGCAACAAATAGGAATCTTCTGTGATTTATTGAACATCTGAGACAATATTAGCATTCCTTAAGGTAGAACCTGGAGGGGATTTAAGGATTTCTAAGCAGTGTAACTGTGACAGAAAATGTGTAAAAGGAAGACAAAAGGTCAAAGTGAAACAATGCATTGACTCAGAGCTCCTGGCTATAGAGAGAGCAGAGAGGCTGATTCCTCCCTTGGGGCCCAAGATGGTATGGTCAGTCATCTCAGCTCCAGGACATGACTGCAGGAGCTCCTTAGGGTAGTGTCCTCAGCCCAACCATCTTCAGCTGCTTCATCATTGACCTTCCTTCCATCAAAAGGTTAGAAGTGGGGATGTTCACTGATGATTGCACGATGTTCAGCACCATACACGGCTCCTCAGATACTGAAGAAGTCCATGTCCAAATGCAGCAAGACCTGGACAATAGCAGGCTTGGGCTGAGAAGTGGCAAGTAACATTCGTACCACACAAGTGCCAGGCAATGACCATCTCCAACAAGAGAGAATCCAACCATTGCCCCTTGATGTTCAGTGGCATTACCATTGCTGAATCCCCCACTATCAACATCCTGGGGGTTACCATTGACCAGAAACTGAACTGGACTAGCCATATAAATACTATGGCTATAACGGCAGGTCAGAGGCTAGGGATCATAAGACCATAAGATATAGGAGCAGAAATTAGGCCATTCGGCCCATCGACTCTGCTCCACCATTCAATCATGGCTGATAAGTTTCTCAACCCCATTCTCCCGCCTTCTCCCTGTAATCTTTGATCCCCTTACCAATCAAGAACCTATCTATCTTGGTCTTAAATACACTCAATGAACTGGCCTCCACAGCCTTCTGTGGCAATGAATTCCATAGATTCACCACTCTCTGGCTAAAGAAGTTTCTCTTCATCTCTGTTCTATAAGGTCTTCCCTTTACTCTGAGGCTGTGCCCTCGGGTCCTACTCTCTCCTACTAATGGAAACATCTTCTCCATGTCCACTCTATCCAGGCCTTTCAGTATTCTGTAAGTTTCAATCAGATCCCCCCTCATCCTTCTAAACTCCATCGAGTATAGACCCAGAGTCCTCAAACGTTCCTCATATGATAAGCCTTTCATTCCTGGGATTGTTCTCATGAACCTCCTCTGGACCCTCTCCAGGGCCAGCACATTCTTCCTGAGATACGGGGCCCAAAATTGCTCACAATATTCTAAATGTGGTCTGAACAGAGCCTTATAAAGCCTCAGCAGCACAGCCCTGCTTTTATATTCTAGTCCTCTCGAAATAAATGCCAACATTGCATTTGCCTTCCTAACTACCGACTCAACCTACAAGTTAACCATAAGAGAATCCTGGACTAAGACTCCCAAGTCCCTTTGCACTCCAGATTTCTGAATTCTCTTCCCATTTAGGAAATAGTCTATGCCTCTATTCTTCCTACCAAAGTGCATGGCTTCACACTTCCCCACTGTTCCCCACACTTCCCCATGTATTCCATCTGCCACTTCTTTGTCCATTCTTCTAACCTGTCCAAATCCTTCTGCAGCCTCCCCACCTCCTCAATACTTACCTGTCCTCTACCTATCTTTGTATCAACTGCAAACTTAGCCAGTTTGCCCTCAGTTTCTTAATCTAGATCATTAATGTATAAAGTGAAAAGTTGTGGTCCCAACACTGACCTCTGCGGAACTCCACTCGTCATCGGCTGCCATCCTGGGAAGGACCCCCTTATCCCCAATCTCTGCCTCCTGCCAGTCAGCCAATCTTCTATCCATGCTAGTACCTTGCCTCTAACACCATGGGCTCTTATCTTACTGAGGAGCCTCCTGTGTGGCACCTTGTCAAAGGCCTTCTGGAAGTCCAAGTAGATAACATCCATTGGCTCTCCTTTGTCTAACCTACTCATTACCTCCTCAAAGAATTCTAACAGATTTGTCAGGCATGACCTTCCCTTGATGAAACCATGCTGACTTTGCTCTATTTTACCATGCACTTCCAAGTGTTCTGAAATCTCATCCTTTATAATGGACTCTAAAATCTTACCAACGATCAAGGTCAGGCTAATCGGCCTGTAATTTCCCGTCTTTTGCCTCACTCCCTTCTCAAACAGGGGGGGTTACATTAGTGATTTTCGAGTCCTCTAGGACCCTCCCTGACTCGAGTGATTCCTGAAAGATCACCAATAACGCCTCCACTATCTCTTCATCTATCTCCTTCAGGACTCTGGGGAGTAATCCATCTGGTCCAGGTGATTTCAGTTTTCCTAGCAACTTCTCCTTGGTAATGGCCACCATATTCACCTCTGCCCCCTGACTCTCTTGAACTTTGGGGATGTCACTCGTTTCTTCCACCGTGAAGACTGACGCAAAGTACTTATTCAGTTCCTCCGCCATTTCTTTGTTCTGCACTGTTACTTCTCCAGCGTCATTTTCCAGTGGCCCAATGTCCACTTTTGTCTCTCTCTTACCCTTTATATATCTAAAAAAACTCTTGCAATCTTCTTTTATATTACTGGCTAGTTTACCCTCATATTTCATCTTCTCCCTCCTTATTTCTTTTTTAGTTGTCCTCTGTTGATCTTTGTAGGCTTCCCAATTCCCTAGTTTTCCACTGCTCTTCGCCGCATTGTATGCTTTCTCTTTAGCTTTTATGCTGTCCCTGACTTCCCTTGTCAGCCATGGTTGCCTCGTCCTCCCTTTAGTATGCTTCTTCTTCCTAGGGATGAATTTTTGTTGTGTCTCCCAAATTACTCCCAGAAACTCCTGCTATTGCTGTTCCACTGTCTTTCCTGCTAGGCTCATTTCCCAGTCAATTCTGGCCAGCTCTTCCCTCATGCCTCTGTAGTTGCCTTTATTGAACTGTAATACCGTTACATCTGATTCCAGCTTTTTCCTCTCAAATTGCAGGGTAAATTCTATTATATTATGGTCACTTCCTCCTAAGGGTTCCTTCACCTTAAACTCCCTTATCAAATCTGCCTCATTACACATCACTAAATCTAGAATTGCCTGTTCCCTAGTGGGCTCCACCACAAGCTGCTCCAAAAAGGGTAGACATTCCACAAATTCCTTTTCTTGGGATCCACTACCAACCTGATATTCCCAGTCTACCTGCATATTGAAATCCCCCATGATCACTGTAACCTTGCCTTTCTTACACACCTTTTCTATTTCCTGGTGTATCTTGTGCCCCACATCCTGACTAGTGTTCGAGGGCCTGTACATAACTCCCATTATGGTTTTTTTACCTTTGCGGTTCCTCATCTCTACCCACACAGGTTCTACATCATCTGACCCTACGTCATTTCTTGCTATCGATTTAATTTCATTTCTTACAAACAAAGCAACACCACCCCCTCTGCCAACGTGCCTATTTTTGTATATCCTTGGATATTTAGCTCCCAGTTCTGATCCCCTTGCAGCCTTGTCTCCGTGATGCCCACCACATCATACCTGCCAATTTCAATCTGCGCCACAAGCTCATTTACCTTATTTCGTATACTACGTGCATTCAGATACAACACCTTCCGTCCTGTATTTCCCGTCCCCTTTCTCATTGTCATCCCTTTATCTGATGTGCTTGAAGTTAGAATCTTAGCCCTTTCCAAACACCCTGTCCTATTTTGTGTTCTGGAGACTTTAATAGCCTCTCCTGGGCTCTCCTTTCTTGTCAGTTTTTTCATAATTTTCCATGAAGTTGAATCCACCCCGCCACACGCTTTGTTTCCCACTAGTCATACTTCTTGGAGTTTTACCCTTCCCTTCCCCCCACTTTCTAGTTTAAAGTCCTGTTGACCACCCTATTTACCCTTTTCGCTAGAACATTGGTCCCAGATAGGTTCAGGTGGAGATCATCCCAACGGCACAGATCCCTCCTGTTCCAATACTGATGCCAGTGCCCCACGAAATGGAACCCCTCTTTCCCACACCACTCCTTTAGCCACGTGTTTACTTCCCTTATTCTCGCGTCCCTATGCCAATTTGCATGTGGCTCAGTAGTAATCCGGAGATTATAAACATGGAGGACCTGTTCTTTAATTTATCTCCTAGTTCCTGATAATCCCCAAACAGGTCCTCTTTCCTAGTCTTACCTATATTATTTGTCCCGACATGGACCACAACAACTGGATCCTCCCCCTCCCTCTCCAATACCCTTTCAAGCCGGTCAGAGATGTCCCTCACCCTGGCACTGGCTAGGCAACATACCATGCGGGACTCTCAATCCTGCTTACAAAGGATGCTATCAATTCCTCTAATTATAGAAATCCCTGCAACTACCACTTGTCTTTTTGCTCCCCCCTCTTGAATGGCCTCCTGTGCCACAGTGCCGTGGTCAGTTAGCTCATCCTCCCTACACCACCTGGAAGTTCCTCTCCAAGTCACACACCATCCTGACTTGGAAATATATCACTGCTCCTTCACTGTCGCTGGGTCAACATCCTGGAACTCCCTTCCTAACAGCACTGTGGGTGTACCTACACCATATGGACTACAATGGTTCAAGAAGGCAGCTCACCACCACCTTCTCAAGGGAAACTAAGGATGGGCAATAAATGCTGGCCCAGCCAGCCAAGACCACCTCTTGTGAATGAATAAAAGAAAATACATAAAATTGGTGCCATTAAAGGTGTTTTATTGTAAGAAAAAGTGGAGTTCAAAGGGCCATGTGATACAATGAGAATTTGCATTCAAAGGGAAGGCTTGGTATATGCATATAAGAGTTTTGTGTGTGTTGGTCAGAGGCATGGATTATCTAAGCAGCCTGCAAGCCCTCCAACTGTCTGCAAAGGAAACAAATTGCAAGGGACCTCATTTGTAATTTGCAAGATAAAATGTGCTTTGCCTGGTATCTGTTTAAAGTCTATGGGTTACTGTTGCCTTGGTGAAGATTTACCTGGGAGTGATTAATTTGGGGGTTTGCTTAAAAGTTATTATGGTAGCAATTTATAGACATGTGTATGTGTTTAAATTTGTTGTTAAATTAATAAATGTTTAACGTAATTTATATAAAAGACATTTTGAAGCCTGGTGGTCTTATTCCTGAATTCAGAGCTGCATCTCAAGCACACCAATTGAAAATATAGGTTTTGGATGAGATGTAAAGCTCTTTAAAAAATCTTAAACTTGACCCAACCTACCTCTAACCTACCCACTTCTGGGTTTAGTGGTGGTGGGGCAAGGGTTGGGACACTGATCCACACCAAAGATGAAAGCTGGCCATTTAAATATTATAGGTCTCACATTTACCCTGTCTTCCAGGCTTAATCCTGGCCGAATGTGTTTCCCAGCTTTGGGAAACACAACTATCTTAAGGGAGGTGAGGTCAGTTGAGAAGATCAGTGGCTTTACAGCGCTGCTTGTGGGCCAGTAGGAGCAGGAGTTCTTCCTCCCAGCCCATCATGTTACTTTCTTCCCTGGCACTGGACTTACCCCCTCCCAACCATCAGGTCCCACCCTCCATCCAACGACCTCTCAAAACTCCACAGCATGCGGAAAAACTCAGATTTCCCGAACCAAAACCCCTCCTCCCTCCCTGAGTCAATATTGCGGCTGATGTTGCTGATGATATCAGCTTATAGGTCATGGGTTCCTGGTTGGCAAATTTCGCAGATGATGAGCTCCGGATCTAAACCACGTGACCGTGATAGGGCACTCAGCTATGGCCATGTGTACTCCCTTCCCAGTCGCTGGTAGAAATCAGAGAACTAGACACATTAGTGCATCCTCTACTATCTATATAATTAACTGCTGAACGATCAGGGAGGTACAAGTCCAAGTGTCTTATGGGATAATGTGGCTGCACAAACATAGGAAAGACAAAAATGATGGAGATTGGGAATATTACCATGTGGTAAAAAAACAGGCAGAAAAACTCCTAAGAATAAAGTGAACATCTAGCATTGAACATTCAACTAAATATTTATGAAGTTATTAATGCTAGAATTCACTAAAACAATGCTAAGGTTTCCAATTCGTGTGTTGGGCTGTAAAATGAAAATCACATGTCCCTTATTGATATATTCTAAATAGTAGGGGCTTTCATAGAAATCAGTGGAGAGAACATTTTGGCTTTTGTGAAATAATATAACTAAACACCAAACACTTAAGAAGTATGTACTGATGGATGAGTGATCCAGCTGAGGTTTAGCTGTTTGGTTTGGCCATACTCTTCTTGGCTGAATGTGAACCTTTCAGGTTCCCAGAAAGACTGGTTTAGTGTGTCTTGATCATAACTTAAAAAAGAACTCTGACATCGGAGAAGGCACAGCATTGAAGTTGGCACAACATGATGCACGTTCCAAATGCTGAATGCCCAGCCAGACATAACCCAACAGTTCATTTGTTGACCTGGCACAATTCCCACTCATTTTAAGTCCGGATTGTAATTTTAGTTTGAAAATTCGCTGACAGATGAACATCAGACACGATCCACGTGTCTCATCATTGTTCGAGGTTCCTCTCAAGAAAGGGATTGATCCAGTGAAAATTCAACACTGATCTTTCATGCTGAAACAACTTATATTTACATTGCGCCTTTAATGTAATAAAATGTCACAAGGCACTTCGCTGGATCATTATAAAACAAAATTAGACACTGAGCCACATAAGGTGATATTAGGGCAGAAGGCCACAAGCTTGGTCAAAGAGGTAGTTTGTAAGGAAGAAAGAGAGGTGGAGAGGTTTAGGGAGGGAATTCCAGAGCTTAGGGCCCAGGCAACTGAAGGTACAGCCACCAATGGTGGAGCAACTCAAATGGGGATTCTCGAGTCCAGAATTAGATGGGCACAGATATATTAGAGGGTTGTGGGGCTGCAGGAGATTACAGAGATAGGGAGGGGAGAGACCATGGAGGGATTTGAAAACAAGGATGAGAATTTTAAAACTGAGGTGTTTTTTGTCCGGGAGCCAGTGTGGGTCAGGGAGCAGACGGGGTGATAGGGGAACGAGACTTGGTGGGAGTAAAGACTCAGACAGCAGAGTTTTGGGCAATCCCAAGTTTACAGAGGGTGGAATGTGGGAGGCCAGTCGGGAGTGCATTGGAATAGCCCTTGAAAATGCCTTGAGGAATTTCTGACAAGCGTCACAACGACGGGAAATTGTGACTGAGTGAGATCTACCTATAATTTCACCAGCTAATCGAAAAACATATTGAACTGTTTAAAGAGAACCTGTTATTAAAAAAAAATACAAGAAAATACATTGACCAAAAATGGCTTCCACAAGTCACCTGGTGGCTGGAATTGTAAGTTGACCTTTTCTGGAAAGTTATTATATGGATTGCACTGCTGACATATTGCTCATGGAATTCCACACCTGGGAAGTGTTTAAGGTCCACTTCGAAAAGAGATCCTTGGATTCAAAAAGACATATACTAGGAAAAGACATTTTTTAAAAAAACCTTTGTTGCAACCCTTTGAAGGGGAACTAGTTCACTCCTCCTCACCTGGTCGGAACACGAGGTTGTATTAAGCTTGACTTTTTGGCATATCCCAACTCCCCGATGAATGGTTTAGACATTTGAACCCAATTTGGGCCCAGGAATTGCTGGGATAATGTGGGTTTCCTCTGTGCTACATAATTCAATAGACTGATGCACTCAGCCACTTATAGGTAGCATGGCTTTTGTGCTTTGGATGAATGAAGCTGGGATTTCTATGGATGGGCATTGATTCTCCTGTCAGTGCACTGCTGATCATACAGCTGCCTTTGTGTAATGAGGTATGCCTATTGCAGTCACTCGTGAATATTCTTTTCTCAGTTTAATACAGGAACAAGAAGCAACCTGCTTCTTTAGGGCCTGCTTCACTAATTTCCTTATGTGCATTTAAATAAACTTGTCTGCTCAGATTATAAACAGTCTCTTTTTTTTTCTTTTTTTCTCTCCTTTCTTTTATTTGGTGGCTTACATTGGGACATTGATCCGCTGGATTCGGGGACCCTCCACCTCTTTGCCCAAGTGGCTATTGTCCACTGCCACTGGGGATACCTGGGATTGTGTGAGCAATAGAGAGTTGACTTCAACGGGAATAAAAATTAGGAAGATGGGCCCTTCACAGAGGCAAAATCAGACAAATGTTGGTGAGGAGCCAAAGATGGAGACATTTGGAGGAACGATGATTTGGCTGGGCCAAAGGGCTGGTAGTGGGAGGTGGAGAAGTGAAAAGATTAAGGGAGAGGGTTCCACCTTGTTACGATGTGCCTAGCGACTATTAACATTTAAAGAGAAATCCAAACATTTTGTTTAAGCCAATAGAACTCCACCACAAGATTTCGTTTCTTCTTTAAAAAAACTTTATTGGCCAGGATTTTCCCCTCAGCGATTTGGGGGCAGGGCCTGCTCGCCGAGGGGAAATGACATGGAATGATGTCAGGAGGAATCCCCGAAGTCATCCCGGGCCATTTAAATTTTTAGGAAGGCGGGTGGACAGTGAAATCAGCTGTCCGCCCGCTGACCTATCAATGGCCAATTGAGGCCATTGACAGGCTAGTTAAAGTACTTAAAGACCTGCCTGGCCAACCTTAAGGCTGGCGGGCAGGCCAGGAGCCCCAGCAGGCTTCACGTTATTCACGAAACTTCATCCACTGGCGGGGTGAAGTTTCACATCTGTTTTGTACAAAAATAATAAAGTTTATGTGTTCTTTATTAACATGACCCATCTCGCGTGACATTGTCACATGAAGGGGACATGTTAATAATTTTTTAATGTTTCTATTTTTAAAGATTTTACCACTGTCAGTATTCTCCCTGAGATAGGACCCTGCCTCAGGGAGAAGTGCGCTCTTTCGCACCCACGCACAAAAGAACGCACTCTGACGCTTGGGGAATCCTTCCCTCCCCCCTGCACAGGAAGTGCATAGCGCTTCCCGTCGGGGATGCCGCTGGGCGGGCCTTAACTGGCCCACCCACTCAAAATGGCGGCGGGCCCCGTTTTAAGGGCGAGGGTTGGCTGCCCGTCCGCTGCTGAGCCGGTGGGACCTGCCCGCCATCCAAGGGCAAGATTCTGCCCATTGTATATAAAAGACTTCAAAAAACAAGGACAATGAACTGAATAATATGGTTAGTAAACACCTCTGTTATGCGCTCAGTTTTATTCCTTACTTCCCCCAAGAATTCTCTTATACTTTATGACATCTTAGAATTATTTACTTTTCTCGACATCACTAATAAGTATGCCCCAGTGCTGTGGAAAATCCTTTAATTCTCCTCATTCCAACTATTATCAGAGGTAAGACTTTCATTTACACCTCTGGACTGTGGAGACTTCAATCCCTTGTGCTGGTTACCTTCTCAATACTTCCAAACTAAGGAGCTGGGAGCTTTCATTTGCCACAAGACTCTGTGAGGACCACTGTAGATTTTCCGCTGGTTTCAAACTGGACAATCTTCCAGCTTTTGCTCCATCAAAAAATTCAAATGGAGATTAAACCCGACCTGCATTCCATGCTGTGAATGATGAAGTTAGCTTTGTCTCTGCTTAGTGTGCAGGCATACTAACTGTCATTTACTTTGGTTGTCTTCACCCAGTGAGCTGCAACTTACACGCAACCCCAAGTCCAACATGCAATTCTTTAAGCAAACACCCAGGTAAATTGAAACCAGGGAACCCCCCTAAGCACCACCCATTTCAATGACAATATAGCATGTTCTGGGATGTCCTCAAACAGAGATCCCTCATTTAAAATTCCTTCTTTGATCTGATAAATGAAATGGATTTTATAACCCTTCAGGGTTTACTGAATGCTTTGAAACTATTTGAGCTCTAACTTCCGAAACAAAAACATCTCTTTGGACTGCCCTTACTGAAGTGATTACAGACATCATGCTTCCAACAATGGCCCACAGATCGGTAATCCGTTCTTTAAGTTTCTCCGCTTGCTGTTTCATGATCTTACCTTTCCAGCTGTTAATCGCTTACGTCAACCAAAAGGGCTCCAACCTTTTAAGTGTAATAGACTCCAAGCTTGTTTTACTCCCATTTACCCCATTTTCTACAGTTAAAACTTTAATTCCCAGAACTAAAAGTTATACTCTAAAGCCATGAACCATGAACTAGTTATTCACAGCAACGGCATGACATTGGAATGTCTGAAAGCATGGCTGCCATTGGTGGATCAAAGGCAGGGGTTGGGGGATGTATGGGATGTCAGAGGAATGCTGAGGCCTGGGGGAAGTTGTGGGGCTGGAGAAGGAGAGAGGGAGGGGCAAGAGTATGTAGGGATTTAAATGTATGGGAATTTCAAATTTGATGTGTTGGGGAATGGGGGTGAGGGCCGTGCTGGTGGGTGAGTGGGAGTTGCTGTGGGATGGAACACGCAGAGCAGATTTTTGGATGAGCTGAAGTTTACAGAGAGTAGAGAACGGGAGGCCGGCCAGCAGAGCATTGGAATAATGTTGAGTCTGGAGGTTAAGAAAGGCATGGATGAAACCCTGAGGGGAGGGGCAGGGACTAGCGTGTTGGCGAGGTAGAAATATGTGGTCTTTGTGATGGAGCGGATATGAGGTCAGATGCTGTGCTTGGAACTGAAGAAGAGCATGTTGCTAAAAATCTGATTCAACCTGCGACAAAGGCCAAGGATAGGGATAGAATCAATGGTGAAGGGACAGGGTCAGTGGAGTGGGCTGACTATGACGGCTTTGATCTTGGCAACGTTTAACCGGAGGAAATGACAGTTCATTAATTCTGGATGCCAGACAAGCAGTCTGAAAACACAGAAGCAGTGGTGCAGTCAAGAGAAATGCTGCAGAGGCAGAACTGATGATCATCTGTCTACATGTGGAAAAATCCCTATTAAACTCACCAGGCAATGTTCACGAGTGACTGCTCATGTTCATTCTCAATATGCGCTTTCCATTACACTACGAAATTGCATTATCAGTGATGTAGCGGCAAAAGAGTCAGCTAAAATCATTACAATCTGTAACATTAATCAACCAGAACTGCATCTAGACCTTCTCCAACCACTTTCTTGGATCCCTCAACACCTCTTCCAACCCTGCATCCTTCAGTATCTGGGAAAAGTATCTACGCCAAGTCACTTACACTTTCACCCTCCCTAATCAACTACTCACCTAGTACATATTTTTGACTTGCGATAATAAAGGGGCTGATTTTAAATCATCTCAGTGCTGGCTCCCTGAAAGAACAATTCACCTCGTGTCGCTCACTTGCCTTCTCGCTGCACATTCTTCCCTTTCAGATAATAATCCAATTTCCCCTTAAATGCCTCAATTGAACCTGCCTCTCTCACACTCTCAGGCAATGTATTCTAGACCTTAACCAGTCACTGTGTGAAAAGTTTTCTCTCACGTTGTTATTGCTTGTTTTGCCAATTACCATAAATAGGTGTCCACTGGTTCTCAATCCTTACACCAATGGGAACAGTTTCTTCCTATCTATTCTGTCCAGACCTCTCATGATTTTGAATTCAAATGTCCTCCCAACCTTCTTTTTGTTGTGACATGCCTTCAAGGGATAGGAAGATGACATCACTAGAAAGGAAATGTGTCATGCGATCTAGTTTTAGTTTCACTTTTGCTTTCAGTACAGCACGCACACCCAGCTCTGCAGCTCTGATGTCTTCAAGCTTTATATCCATGTATATATGTTAACATGTGAGTAGATATAATACATTAACCCACACCATATTTACCCAATCCCTTAAGAGTGATTGCTGCCTTTATATCACTATAAAAACAAGGTCCTCTTCTCCAAGGGAAAGAGTCCCAATTTCTCCAATCCATCTCTGTAACTGAAGCTCCTTATCCTTGGAACCATTCTCATGTAGCTTTTCTGCACCCTCTCTAGAGCCTTCACGTTCTTCCTAAAGTGTGATTCCCAGAACCAAACACAACACTCCTGTAGAGATGAAGTGATGGTTTATGTAAGTTTAACATAACGTTTATGCTTTTGTACTCCATGCTCCTATTAATAAAGCTTAGGTTGCTGTATGCTTGATTAACTGTGATCTCAACCTTTCCTGCCACCTTCAATGATTTATGCACACGTACACCCAAGTCCCTCTGCTCCTGCACTCCCTTTTAGAATTGTACCCTGTATTTCATATTGTCCCTCTGCATTCTTTCTATCAAAGTGAACCACTTCACATTTCTCTGCATTAAATTTCATCTGCCTCTTGTCTGCCCATTCCACAAGCCTGTCCATGGGCAGGATTTTATGAATGGTGGGGTTTCCTACTCCGCCACCCAAAGAGTATGCACAGCAGCCCCACAGCCATTTAACACTTGCAGGGACATGGAGACACGACCTTCACCTCACACTCGGACGCAAGCCCCACCTCAGACAGCTGCCAGCCAATCAGATTGGCCGACAGCTCTGTTGTCCCAGCAGCGCCAGTGGCAAAAGTGGCCAGGATTGGTACTACAAGCAGTCCCCAGGCTCTAAGTCCCGGGGCAGGGTTTTCTCCCCATTGGGGGGGACGTTGAAGAGCAGGCGCGCAAGAGATGCGCCCCCAATTGGAGGCACCGCCATTTTACGTGGGTGGGTCAATTAAGGCCCGCCCAGTGTGACGTCCGCCAGGAAGTGCAATGTGCTCCCTGTGCGGACAGACGGGGAATCCTTAAACCTGAGACTGCGCTCTTTTGCGCATGCGCACATAAGAGCGCACTCATCTCCCTGAAACTAAGTGCTGCCTCAAGGAGATTGGCTCTACAATAAAAAATATTAAAAACAGAAAAAAAAATCCCTGACATGTCCCCTTATGTGACACTGTCACATGAGTTGGGACATGTCCCTAACTTTTTAAAGAACTTTAATTACATTTTTAAAAACCTACATGAAACCTCATCCCGCTGGTGGATGAGGTTTCAGGCTATTTCTAATTCCCACTGGGGCTCCCGGCCTGCCCACCAACCTTAAGGCTGGATGGGCAGGTCCATTAATTAGTTTAATGACTCTGTCAATGGCCTCAATTGGCCATTGACAGGTCAGCGGGCGCACAGCTGATTTTGCTGAGCCCCCGCCTACCTGAAAATTTAAATGTGGCGGTGTGACGTGGGGAGTTTCGCCCAACATCACCGTGCTCCATGTTACACGTTGGCAAGCTGGGGGGGGGTGGGGCCCGCTCGTCAACTGGAAAATCCTGCCCCTGGAATCAAAGACCAGGTTAATAGAGGGGAGGTGGTGGAGCGGGGAGGGAGGTGAGGCTCGGGAGTTGTTAGGGTCTTGATGGTGACCCATTTTGCAATCAGGCCTTCAGCGAGATCACCAGACTCCATGTTCCTGATAGTCTCCTCACTGCAGTCTCCAAGGGAGAGATGCAAGGGTCAGAAATTGTCTCCTAAGGACAACATTTGGTCAAGTCATTGCCTGTGGCTGCCTCTCAAAGCCCCTTAACTCATGTTGGAGAGTCCAGGTCACCACATGGATGCCCAGTGTTTAGTGTGCATGATGGCTCACCATGCCCACACCCATCACCACCCCACACAACATGGCCAAGTGGTGACAGCTTCGGCCACTCAACTGCATCCTGAACTCTCATCTCAGGCGCAGGCACTTACCTAACCTGGGCTCCAAGGCTTCACAGTTTGCTTGTACTGTGAGGGTGATGTTCCAGTGTCAATTGAGACTAAATGCAAGGGACTAGGAGCACGCCCCTCTGTCAGTGTTCAATGGCCCCTTCCCCAACTGGATCCTCAGACTTGCCCAGTTGCGCAATGGTTCTGCAGCACCATAGCGCTCATTGGGCTTTGAAGTGTGTGCAAGGGCGGGGGGGTTAACAGTAGAGGAGCAATCATTGGCACTGTGATGAATTGGTGCTGCTTGAGTGGGCACCATTGCTTGACTGGGCTGACTCCAAGCAGGTCAGCTGAACTCAAGCTAAACGCTCCCAGCATTGGTGGAGAGCTCATCTTTGATGTGTTTTGCCATTAGCCCAGCCGTATTCTTCCACCCCCACCACACCCCTGCGTTAGTGCTCAAACATCAGTTGGTGCTGCTGTGACACCCCCCCCACCCCCGCTTTACACTGTTGCCCATGCCCTGAGGTTGCCTTCTCATCCATCACCCCCCTTTGCATTGCTGCCCTTGCCCCGGGGTCACAAACCAGGCACAAAGAAGCCACTGCGGAGACTTGCCTGTGCACCCGTCCCCCGCCACTGAATCCATGGGGCTGCTGGAGTCATCGCGAGTGTTGCACAAAGTTGTGTGCACCTACCTCCGAATTCCCCTCAAAGCTGAGGTTGCCAGGTTCACACCTTTTAAAGACAGTTGTAAATCACGCCTTTGTGGAATTTAAATTTGACGTGGGGAGAAGATTCCGGCCTTTATTGGTTACTTAAGGGCCTCAATTTGGTTTGAGGGTGGGCCTAGGCCTCCCTGCCCCCAGAAAATTGTGGACAGGTTGATGATGGTCGGCAGGGTGGTGCCAAGGCTACCTGGGAAATTTTACTAGCCCCTCCCACCTGCCAACTTACCCGTGGGGGAACCATAAAATTCAGCCCTATGTCCTTCTCAAGTCTGACACGTTCTCTTCATAGTTTACAATACTGCCAAGTTTTGTATTGTCTGCAAATTTTGAAATTTTCCATTTATGCCAAAGTCTAGGTCATTAACATATATCAAAAAGAGCAGGAGTCCTAACACCAAAGCTGGGGAACTCCACTATGTACCTTCCTCCAGTTTGAAGAAAGATCCCATTGACCATTACTCTTTGTTTCCTGTCACTCAGCCAATTTCATATCCACATTGCTACTGTCCTTTCATTCCATGAGCTACAACTTTTCTCAGGTCTGTTATGTGTTACCGTATTAAGTGTCTTATGAAAGTCCGTGTACACTGTATCAACAGCATTACCCCCATCAACTCTCTCTGTCACCTCAACATAAGTCTTCAGCAAGTTAATTAAACACAATTTGCCCTTAACAAATCCATGCTGGCTTCCCTTAATTAACCCACTCTTCCCAAGTGACTGTTAATTTTATCCTGAATTATCATTTCTATAAGTTTCCCCACCACCGAGGTTAAACTGACTGGTCTGCAGTGTCCGGGCTTAACATTACACTGATTTTTGAACAACAATGTAACGTTTGCATTCTCCAGTCCTCTGGCACCATCTCTGTGCCTAAGGAAGACTGAAAACTAATGGCTGGTGCCTCTGCAATTTCCACTCTCAGTTCGCAGTATTCTCGGATGCATCTCATCAGGTCCTGGTGTCTTATCAACTCTAAGTGCAGACAGCCTATCCAATACGTCCTCTTTATCAGTGTTAGACCCTTCAGGTATTCCTCCTGGCTTGCAAAGGAAAGTTTAAGGAATAGACTTACCTGGCATAACCTGCTTTTACTTCTGTCTCCTGACAGGGCCTTTGCCTGGAGTGGGATCCATAGCAACCTCCCTGTCATTACCCAAAAAATAATCATTTGCATTTTTAAAGAATCTGTTTGGAAACATGATGGCTGCTTTGACTACCTTTGTAGAAATGCTGGTAAGAGTCAGTAAGGGTGGGATATCAGCGGGTAAATCTTCCGATGTGTAACCTGTGCAGGATTTCACAGGACCCGCAGGATCCTGTGATTCACAGGATCCACCCACTTCCACACAATGTTCTTTATCTAAATCAAAAATAAAACAAATTTCTCTGCATTTGCTGTCCCTTGTGAAAACTCAGCCAGATACCAGAAAGAGTTTTAATATCAGTGTGAAAGTCAAAGACAGTTCTGATGGATTAGTACCGAACTTAATATGCTGGCAAATCGCAATAGTGTATAGATTCCTTTCAGGTTATAGCTCTCGCTTAACAGACCTTGTCCATGCTAGTGAGTATCTTTTATCTTTTCTATTCATGCTATTTTGTCTGCTTACATGTATATCTTTCATTATGTCAGGTAGACCACACTGATCAGTAGAGAAGGAGGACAATCCTTCCCATGACTGATGCCAATGTCACTCTTTTCATTATGAGAACCAACATTGAATGAATGGGGATAACTGGTCCTCCCCAAACGAATCCCTGCCCCTCCCCCGATCAAAAACTTCCCTGATCAACAAACCTGTCATTCCCTGATCAACACCCCTACTCCTCCCCCGATCAATATGCCTGCCCCTCTCTGATCGACAATCCTGTTCCTCCCCTGGTCTGCACCTCTACCCCAGCCCCAAGCAACACCCCGCCCCTCCCCCAATCGACAGCCCTGCTGCCATCCTGATCAACATCACTGCGGCTCTCCACTCCCAACGCCCCGAGTAAGTCCACCGACCTCCCCAAAGGTCAACACCACCACTATTCCCCTGATTGACAACACTGCCCTTCATCACGCCCCCCATCGACATCACTGCCCCACACTATGGTTAATACCATAGTCACTCCCCAATTGACACGATGGTTAACATCAACACCTTTAACACCCTTACTCCTTTCCCAGTCCATCACTGACCTGCAAGCCTCGGATGTCGTTATGGTGACCTGGCCTTCACTCCCACTTCACCGGTGACCTGCCTGCTGTTATTTGCAGCTCATTGCTTCAGAGTCAATGAGGCACTGAGTTCAAAATAGGATTGTCTTGGTTCTCGCCATTCTGGTACAGAGATTGATCAGCGTGCCAATCCCCACAGGGTGAGTCTAAATTCCTCAGCCATAAACTCTTCCAGTGCTGTCCCTCAACCAGGGTCCAAATTGGGAACTATCGTGAACTCACATGACTTAAGCAGCATATTTTGTCCCTCCCTGGGAGGCAATGGTGTAGTGGTATTGTCGCTGGACTAGTAATCCAGTGGCACAGGATAATGCTCTAGGAACCTGGATTCGAATCCCACCACGGCTGATGGTGGAATTTGAATTCAATAAAAATCTGGAATTAAAAGTCTAATGATGACCTTGAAACCATTGTTGACAGTTGTAAAAACTGATCTGGTTCACTAATGCCCTTTAGGCAAGGAAATTTGCCGTCCTTACCTGGTCTGACCTACAAGTGACTCCAGACCCACAGCAATGTGGTTGACTCTTAAATGCCTTCTGAAATGGCCTAGCAAGCCACTCAGTTGTGCACTCCCCCTATGAAATCAATAAGGAATGGAACCAGATGGAGCTCTTGGCCTTGACAATGGCAAACTCAGGCCTGTCAACACTGAAAAGTCCTCCTTACTAATATCTGGGAGCTAGTGCCAAAATTGGGAGAGCTGTCTCACAGGCTAGTCAAGCAACAGCCTGACATAGTCATCCTCATGGAATCATACCTTACAGATAACATACCAGACACCACCATCACCATCCCTGGGTATGTTCTGTCCCACCTGTGGTATACGGTCAGGAGGGAGTTGACCTGGGAGTCCTCAACATCAGCTCCTGACCCCATGAAGTTTCATGGCATCAGGTCAAACATGGGCAAGGAAACCTCCGGCTGATTACCACACACCTCAGTTGATGAATTAGTGCTTCCCCCATGTTGGACGCCACTTGGAGGAAGCACTGAGGGTGGTGCAGAATTTACTCTGGGTGGGGGATTTCAATGTCCATCACCAAAAGTGGCTCAGTAGCACCACTATTGGCTGAGCTGAGACCTAAAGGACATAGCAGCTAGACTGGATCTGCGGAAGGCGGTGAGGGAGCCAAGAAGAGGGAAAAACATACTTGACCTCATCCTCACCAACCTGCTTGCTGCAGATGCATCTGTCCATGACAGTATTGATAGGAATGACCACTGCACCGTCATTGTGGAGACAAGGTCCTGCCTTCACATTGAGGATACCCTCCATTGTGTTTTGTGGCACTACCACCGTGCTAAATGGGATCGATTTTTAACAGATCAAGCAACTCAAGACTGGGTATCCATGAGGCGCTGTGGGCCATCAGCAGCAGAATTGTACTCGAACACAATCTGTAACCTCATGGCCCGGCATATCCCCCACTCTACCATTACCATCAAGCCAGGATTAACCCTGGCTCAATGAAGAGTGCAGGAGGGCATGTCAGGAGCAGCACCAGGCATACCTAAAAATGAGGTATCAACCTGGTGAATCTACAACACAGGACTACTTGTGTGCCAAACATCGTAAGTAGCATGCGATAGGCAGAGCAAACTGATCCCACAACCAACAGGTCAGATTTAAGCTCTGCAGTCCTGCCACATCCAGTCGTGAATGGTGGTGGACAATTAAACAATGGAGGAGGAGGCTCAACAAATATCCCCATCCTCAAGGATGGAGATGCCCAGCACATCAATACAAAAGATAAGACTGAAGCATTTGCTACAGTCATCAGCCAGAAGTGCCGAGTGGATGAACCACCTCGGTTTCCTCCGGAGGTCTCCAGCCTCACAGGTGTAAGTCTTCAGCCAATTCGATTCACTCTACCTGATATCAAGAAACGGTTGAAGGCATTGGATAGTGCAAAGGCAATTGCCCTGACAATATTCTGGCAATAAAACTGAAGACTTGTGCTTCAGAACTTCCCACACTCCTAACCAAGTTGCTCTAGTACAGCTACAACACTGGCATCTACCCGGCAACCTGGAAACATCACCCAGATATGCCCTGTACACAAAGCAGGACAAATCCAACCCAGCCAATTACCACCTCATCAGTCTACTCTCAATTGTCAGTAAAGTGATGGAAGTGGTCATCAACAGTGCTATCAAGTGGCACTTGCTTAGCAATAACCTGCTCACTGATGCTCAGTTTGGGTTCCGCCAGGATCACTCAGCTCCTGACCTCATTACACACTTGGTTCAAACATGAACAAAAAGAACTGAACGCCAGGGGTGAGGTGAGAGTGACCGCCCTTGACATCCAGGCCACGTTTGACCCAATGTGGCAGCAAGGAGCCCCAGCAAAACTGGAGTCAATGGGAATCAGGGGAAAACTCTGCTGGTTGGAGTCATGCCTAGCACAAAGGAAAATGCTTGTGGTTGTTGGAGGTCAATCAACTTAGCTCCAGGACATCACTGCAGGAGTTCCACAGAGTAGTGTCCTCAGCCCAACCATCTTCAGCTGCTCCATCAATGACCTTCCTTCCATCATAAGATCAGAAATGGAGATGTTCGCTGATGATTGCCCAATGTTCACACCATTCGTGACTCCTCAGATACTGAAGCAGTCCATGTCCAAATGCATCAAGATCTGGACAATATCCAGGCTTGGGCTGATAAGTGGCAAGTAACAGTCACACCATACAAGTACCAAGCAATGACCATCTCCAACAAGAGAGAATTTAATCATCGCCCATTCACATTCAATGGCATTACCATCACTGAATCCCCCACTATCAACATCCTGGGGTTACCATTGACCAGAAACTGAACTGGACTAGCCATATAAATACCATGGCTACAAGAGCAGGTCAGAGACTAGGAATCCTGCAGCAAGTAACTCACCTCCTGACTCCCCAAAGCCTGTCCACCATCTACAAGGCACAAGTAAGGAGTTTGATGGAATACTCTCCACTTGCCTGGATGAGTGTAGCTCTAGCAACACTCAAGAAGCCCAACACCATCCAGAACAAAGCAGCCCGCTTGATTGGCACCCCATCCACTAACATTCACTCCCTCCACCACTGATGCACAATGGCAGCCGTGTATACCAGCTACAAGATGCACTGCAGAAACTCACTAATGCTTTTTAGACAGCACCTTCCAAACCCATGACCACTACCATCTAGAAGGACAAGGACAGTAGATAGATGGGGACACTACCATCTGGAAGTTCCCCTCCAAGCCACACACCATCCTGACTTGGAAATATATCGCCGTTCCTTCACTGTCGCTGGATCAAAATCCTGGAACTCCCTCCCTAACAGCACTGTGGGTGTACCTACACTACATGGACTGCAGCGCTTCAAGAAGGCAGCTCACCATCACCTTCTCAAGGGCAACTAAGGATGGGCAATAAATGCTGGCCCAGCCAGCGAAGCCCACATCCCATGAATGAATAAAAAAAACCTGCACTGGAGTGAAGCGCAGTAATCAACGATCCTCCTTCTTTAACTCATTATATCTTTTTATTTATGGATGGCTCATTTTCATTTCCCTTTCACAATGCCTTAATGATATTCCAACCTTGAATGATACTCCTACCCTTGTTGGTAAACACAAGTGCCGCTGGTAAAGTTGGGCGGCTAATCCGATGTTTGAAAATCCACCGAAGCGGTTGTGGGACGAATTGGATAGGTCTTTGAAAGAGTAGGCAGAGGGATAATGGGCCGAATGGCCTCCTTCTGTGCTGAAGGCTATGTATACACATGCATTTCTGGTTCCTGTATGGAGCAGAACACAGGCCACATAAGCAAGATGTCAGGCAGGAACTTCCCTGGAACAGCAGCAGGTTGTTGGAAATATAAGCCAACTCTCCTTCAGTAATAGGAGTCTCTTTGTGTAGAAAAGTTGATTCTGATTGTTTCAGGTGGAGGGCTTTCATATAGCAACGGGCCAAGCTGTCGCCGTGTCGCCCTTCACAAAAGTTGTGCTGAGAAGATAAAGCACTGGAAGTGACAACTTAAAGAGGCGTACATTCGATATGAAGCTGTAATTAATCACAGTGTGTCGAACTATTCAGAACATGGTTAACATCTGTGCAAGTTCAGCACAAACGAGTGCAACATGCAAGTCATTCAATCGCCTCCAACCCCCTGTGCAAAGAAAGCCGAACTGAGGAACACGAGGAAACAGTGTAAAAAATATATCCTTTAGTTAATTTTTGGTGCTTTTTTTTAATATATTCTTTCAAAGTATGTGGGCATCGCAGGCCAAGGCCAGCATTTGTTGCCCATTCCTAATTAGGAAGGAATAGATTTGTTCTCCCTTCTTTTCCTGAAGGTGGCGATTTACAATGAGGTACGTTGGCAGCTTCACCCAAGCTGTCTGGGCACTGGGAGTGGTTGAACTTCTTTAGGGTTCAATCCAATTGACCTTTCTGCAGGAGACCCGGGGAAAACGCAGGATCAAATTATGGCAGTATTATAAAAACTGAAAAGCGAGAAAAGAACGCGAGTCTTGCGTCTTTCACATGCTCAGGGCATCCAAGAACATTTGAAGTGTAGTCACGGTTGTAGCACTGGGGAGTATTTAGACCTTGTCGGGTGGCCTTGGTGGGGGCGGACAGGGGGGGTGCGGTTGGATAGCCGACCGCTGCCCACAGTCGGGGGGGGCCGGACCACGATTTCACAAATGGGCCAATCAAGGCCCACCCAGCGTGAAGCACGAGCGGCAGCGCTCACCTGTGCAGGTGGCGGGGGGTGGGGGGGGGGGGTGGCGGCGCTGTGGGAGCGCGTGCACCAACTTCACACATGCACGTGAGTGTGCGCTTCCAAAACTCCCTGAGGCGCAGAGCTGCCTCCGGGGTGGGGGATGAACGTTCCTCCAAATGTAAAATAAAGATTTCAGAAATGTAAGGTTGGACGGGCAGCAATAAATGTAAGTTCATCAATCCTTCAATGGCCTTAACAGGCCTTTTAATTGTCGGCGGGCGCGCTGCCCACTCTGGCAGGTGCCCACTGACCGGAATATTGCACAGCTGCGTGTTAACATCGGGACGCTCACCCGACGTCGACCCGTGTCATTTTACGCTCGAGCAGGTCGCATTGCGCAGCCCCCTACCACCCCCCCCCGGCCGAGGTAAAAACTTTGTCCCAAAGTAACCGCGGCGAACAATTTGCTCACAATTTTTAAAAAAAATATTCTTTCATGGGATGTAGGCATCACTGGCAAGGCCAACATTTGTTGCCCATCCCTACTTGCCCTTGAACCGGGTGGCTTGCTGGGCCATTTCAGAGGGCAGTTAAGAGTCAACCCCATTGCTATCGATCTGGAGTCACATGTAGGCCAGACCGGATAAGGGTGACAGGTGTCCTTCCCTAAAGGGCATTCATGAACCAGATGGGCTTTTTTTCTAACAGCAACCAATGACAGTTCCATGGTCAGTATCACTGAGACTGGCTTTATAATCCGGATTTTATTAACTGAATTTAAATTCCACCAGCTGCTGTGGTGGGATTTGAACTGATGTTCCCAGAGCATTAGCCTGGGCCTGTAAATTACTAGCTCAGTGACATTACCAATATGTAACCATCTCTCCTATAATAGACGCCCACAAACAGCAATGTGATGATGAACAGATCATTGATTTTTTTTTTTTTAGTCATGGAGGTTGAGGGATAAATATTGACCAGGACACCAGAAAGAAGTTGATTTTCTTCGAAGAACATCATTAAATCCACCCAAGAGAGCAGTTTGTGGCTTGAGAGTTGTTCATTAATATACGTCAGCACTGCACCACATAAATACATCTTTCACTGGGAGAGTCCATATTTTGACTTTCCAATGGTTTTATGAGGTGGGATTATGAAAGGACTCTTTATAAATGAACATTGTCATTTTTACAACAGTGATGCAGTAAACTCCAAGCTGCTAGAATACTGCCTTCATTATATGGTCATACAATTCATGTTAAGGCAAGATGCGTGCATCAATCTGGCCATCCCATTGGACTCTGTTCCAGACCCTGAATGAAACATGGCTTCGATGAGCTGGAATTTCTACTTACTCAAGAGTGCCTTAAAAAATAAACATTTTATGATAGCCTGAATTCTTTGAGGAATTCGCCCCAAATTTGACACTCTAACTTTTTTTACAATACATAACCCATTTAATTTCATATCTCTGTAACATATGACTTTGCTATATAGCATTATGAGATTTGTGCCTGTGTGAGAGGCATTCGCAGTCTATTAGTTAAAGTCCGTTTTATGGTTAACTTAAATTTCATGGGATTTTTGCCAAAGAAGTATAAGCAATCAAGGCAGACACACATCATTCTGTCTTAAGCCATAAGTTGGAGTTAATATTCTGCACTGTTTGCCTGTAAATGCCTTAGTTTGAACAGTTAAAGCTGCTGCTCAGCACAGTTTACGTCGTCTGGGTTATCATCTAAATGGGCAATTTAGCAAATCCTCAGTGGCTCTGCCGTTTCTATGTAATCACATTTTGTAGCCATGAAAGGCCAGCAAAACAGTCAATTACTGTCAATTTGCCTCAAGTTTGCTAAGAACTTGGTGGAACTAGAAAGGCTGCATTACTATGCAGATCGACATTTTTCTTTTGGAACAGTCAGGTTTGACTGAGCTGTGAGTGCAAGGAGTGAAATAAAGAGATGATGCTGGAAGTACACTGCATGTCTGTCAGCATCTGACTGAAGAAATGGCAGGTTGACATTTCAGGCCTAGATGGAGGGTGGAGTATTTTTCTCTCCCATTTCTGTATCTTTAAAGTTTCTGCCCATTAAATAAAATAAATAGGGACGAATGTGGCGGGGGGGGTGGGGGGGGGGGGCAAATCACAGCTGGTGAGGGCAGGCACATAAAATCCTGGCTGCTTCAGCAAAACTGAGTGAAAATTGACGGGTTGTTCACTCTCACTGTTCAGTCAAGGCTCTTTGGGGGCTGAAAGCTCCACTGCATTTCCATTTTATAGCATTTTGGTTACATAGAACAGAGAGTGGAATTATTTCTTTCAAGGCGACTGCCTTCAATCAGTTGCTAAAAAACCTGCACTTAAATTCTCCTCCCCACTAAAAAATAACCAGTTTTAAAGGTCAGCCAGAAGGTTTCAAGTCGGGTGAACAAGACATGACTCACCTCTCCCTACTCCTAAACTAAGCCCAACCCAAACAATTATTGCCGCTAAGGAGGGGCAGGTGTCCCTGAGGGTGGAATCCATATTGAAGGGGCCATTTTACGGGCTGTTACTGAAGGGCATTGTTTCTTTGTCTGCACTGAAATCTCTTTAGTACTTTAGAGGTTTGTCAGGATGCTTGCTGTTCTTTTTACTCAGCCCTACCTGAATTACTGCTTTGCTCTGATGGAGGGGAGGGATTTCCCAGCAGAAATCTCCACAACCTTATGCTGTGAACAGATGGAGAGTGATGACATGAAAGAGGCCCGATCGCAGGCTTTTTGATTGAGCCATCACAGCAAGTAACTGTTCCTTGTATTTGCATATCCACTCACTAAAGGGCTTACAGCCTAAGCTGATCTTACTCAGGCTTTTCTGACTGTTAGTATAGGCTGAGTTTGCAGGAGATGCGGCAGCTTGCATTCATATAGCGCCTTTAACTTAGTAGAATGTGGCAAGATGCGTCACAGGAGTATTATCAAAGAAAATTTGACACTGAGTCACGAAAGGAGGTATTTGAACAGGTGCTTGGTCAAAGAGATAGATATATGGGAAGAGCTGAAGGCCACTTCCCTCCAGGAGAACAGCATTTTCTCTATCAGACAAGATCAGCACTGCCTCGAATTTCTTTGTAACTGCCTCTATCCAGGCATGATGGTGTGAGCCTTTACCACGATAGTCAGGCAGCTGCTCACCAGTGCATCAATAAGGTCACTGATGCAACATTCAGAAAGGCTAAATGTCAGCCAATGGTGTTTCTTTGAGGAAATGTTTTCCCTTTCCAATCAAAGTGAGCTCTCCGGGTCTATAGGCATGGTCCCCATGGGTGCAAGGAGCAATTAATGGAAGGCATATGTGACATTCAAAGCCCCAGCGCACCTTCAATTTTATGAATAGGAAAGATTTTCATTCTATGAACACGTAGTTAGTTTGCAGTGCTATCTTGTAGGCTAATGCCAGATAGCTAGGAAGCTGTCAGGATACTTCCATCATTCAGCAATCCCCTATAGTAGCCCTCATGGCTCAGAGCCATGTATTGGGCTAGATTATTGGCAATCAGATCTCTCTTGTGCATTCATGGCTTATGCCTCCATTAATGATTTTGCAGACAGAGAGGCACAGCAGGTCCAATGAGAGCCATTTTCTTTTTTATTTGCATGGGGAAGCAGTTATCGTTCATTGGTGAGGTTAAAAATCCAGTCAACAGTTTCAGCTGATGCAGTGCGAATGGTTGTGATGCCACCAGGCATGGATCCCTCAGTGCAGAAGATCAATATGTGGGCGATGGTCTGACTTGGGTGACCACAGTCACAGCTTGAGCTGCTCCTCACGTTCCACTTGTGGAGCAAATGGCCACATTTCCCCTCGTCCCATCCTCAAGCGGTTGAGGGTGGTCCAGATTTTCCTTGGAAGGTTGAAACCTGGGACATCACCAATCAGGTCAGTTACCAGATAGCGGTTGGTGACATTTATAGGCAACCAGGAGCTGTACTGTTACGAGATGGAGCTGTTGTCAGCTTGTGGGATGTGCAGAGTGTTCCACTAAGGACTATGGGGTTTCAGACAAGGGTGTGGGTTTTTCTTTGAGGTCCTGTGTCAGTCGGAGTTCTTCATTAGCTGTCAGCCAATTGTGTTCTTTGAGGGGATGTTTTCCCAGCAGACATCGGGAGGTTCAATGTGTGCTAGCACAGGGAATCACTCGAGTTGTCTTGAACTCAATGCCCCAGAAATAATCCTCACGACTTTCCAGAGATGGATATGTACCATGTTTATGTGGCGGCTCCTGAGCCAGGATGAGCAGTTGTACTCTGCTGTTGGTTAGACCAGGGCAAGTGAAACAGTGCATTGGCTCTGCTGCTCCCCAGTTTCTGTATGAGATTCACTCTCATCTTGCCCTTTATTCTGGTGGTCTGGAGGTGTTGCTGGCAGGTCAATAACCAGTCAAAGGTATTTTGGCATTGAGTTGTGGGTGAGTGATTGGCCACAGAACTGTGTATGAAGTTCTCCTTTGGCTTTCAAGTTGTTCAGGTGAAAGGCTGAAAGAGAATCTTGGCAGTGTTTGGTCGAAGTCTCCATTGTCTGAATCCAGCTTCCAGTAAGCCATGGATCTTTAGTGAGAGTTTCCTCAATGTCCTGAAGTTCTTTAGCTTAGAAAGCCAGGGTCAAATTGTCAGCATATGCAAAGAATCGTGACTTTGTGGGAGGGAGGTCACTGGTTGAAGACAGCCAGTACGTGGACTGTTCGCTTTGAGAGCCCATTGTTGGTTATGTGTGGGCGGCTGATTTGATCTCCCAGGTATGCATGGAAATGTCGGTTGCTGATCATGGGGCCGATTTTTTTCACAGGGTTTTCAGATAGTAGATGATTTTGGAGGGTTTGAGCAGCATTCGTGTGCGCCACACAAAGGCACAGGGTAAGGCAACTAAGGCAACAAAGGTGGTTCCTGTCTTCAGATCTTTCTCAAAACTAGCCTCAACATGTGAGGTCAGTGTTAGGACCTGCTCAGAGCAGTTGCGGCCTTTGTGAAAACCTTCCTGTTAGGGAGTGGGGTGGGGGGAGGGGCGTTACTGCTTCCAGGATGGGACTCAGTCTGTTTAGCAGGAGGTGTTCCAGGACCTTAAATGCCATTGAGAGCAGGGCAACGGAGTGGTAACAGCATGGGTTGTCAACTGGTTCCCCCAGCTCAGCAATGATCACCATCTTGGATTGGTTCCAGATGTTTGGAATGTTGCCTGTGCTCTGGATGTTAATCAAGAAATTTCGTAGCGACTTCCTTCCCTAAGATCTGATGTTCTTCAGGAATTTTGGGTAAATCTAATCGACTCCTGCTGCTTTGGCTGACTTGGTTGCCGTCAGGGTGCTGTCCACTTCCTCTTGTGTGTAAGGGCTTGAGAAGTCTGTCTGCTCTGGAACAGTTTTGAGAGCTGTTTTTACTGTCCACTTATCCTCCCTGCTGGATGGTATGTTTGAGTTTATTTGGAGCTGTGAAGGAACAGCTGCTGGTGTGGATGTTGCAACACTGCACCTGGGCTAGGAGTTTCCATGCCTTCCGGCTTGAGTGTGTGAATTCAATGATCTCCACTGTTTCCTGCCATCTTTTGAGGTGTCCTTCATCAATTGGCTCGAGGAATGCTGCTGTCACATCACAGTCTTCATTTTCCCTGCATTCTTCCAGCAGCTGCTCAGTTTCTGGGGTCTAGCGGGGAACAAAAGCTTTTCTGAAGCCCTCAGAAACAAATTTGGTGGCTGTTGGTTTAAGAAGTCGAATGAATCAGCTGTAGTTTTCGGGGAGAATGTGGGATCCAGTTAATGGTGATTTCTAAGTATCTGCTGGAGGCATCCCATGTGGGACGCTATGCCTACAGAAAACGAGCCCCATGCCACCACAAAAAAGTGTAATTGAACAGACTATTGGATTGCTCAAGTTTGTCATATCCCTGGATAAATCTGCTCAAATCCTGATATCTTCCAAGCAAGAGTCCTAAAACCAGTGTCACTTGCTGTCTTCTACATAATATAGCAATGAAGAAAGGCTTCTTGAAGCTGAAGGTGGTGGTGATGAATATGGACGGAGGAGGGTGGGGAATGAGCAGCTTCCTCATAACATGAGGAGGCTGCACAGGATGGAAGGACTTGGATTTAGACAGCTAGCAGCCAGAGAAATGAGGCCCCGCATTTTAGTTAAATAAAGGTTGACTCACAAATGGTATTGAGGAATGATGCTTCTTCCTCTGGTTGTATCACATCTGCTGGTAATCATTTCCAGGGGTGGAAGGGAAATTCTAAGCGAGGGATGGTGAGGAAGGATTGATATGCATTGCACTTTTGAAAGTGTCCTTAGTAGAAGCCATTGTGAGAGACTATACAAATTGATAAAGTAGTCAATAGTTAAGATGGTGCTTGAGTGTTCTGGTGGGTTACCCTTTGTATTGAGGAGTTCCCTTGATACAGAGGTGTTGAGAGGGGATGAGTGCTGCAGTGTCTGAGGCACCGTCCCTTGCATGAAATGTAAAACCGACTCTCAGATGAACACAAAAGATCCCATGGCTCTAATTCAATAAAGAACAGGGGAGGTGTCCTGGCCTTTCACTCTCAAGCAACATCATATAAAAGCAGATGACCAGATCATTTTCTTATTGCTGTTTGTGGGATCTTTAATTTCAATCATTCATGGGATATAAGCATCGCCGGCATTTATTGTCCATCCCAAATTTCCCTTGGGAAGATGGTGGTGAGACGGCTTCTTGAACCATTGCAATCTATTATAGTGAAGATACCTCCAGAGTGCTATTAGGGAGAAAGCTCCAGGATTTTGCTGCAGCATTGATGAAAGGAATGTTGTTATATTTCCAAGTCATGATGCTGTTTGACTTTGAGGGAAGGGGCAGTGGGGAGGGGAGGGGAGGGTGGGGGGAGGTGGCAGAACTTTGAGGTGGTGATGTTTCCATTTGCCTGTCATTTTTGTCCTTCTAGCCGCTAGAAGCCATGGGTAGGTGGGGTACTGTCAAAGAAGCCTTGCTAGTCACTGCAGTGCATCTTCTTGGTGGTACACACTGCAGCTACGGCATTGCAATGGTGGAGGGAGTGAATGCTTAAGGTGGTGGATGGACTGTCAGTCAAGTGGGCTGCTTCATCCTGGAAGGTGTCAAGCTTCTTGAGTTTTGTTGGAGCTGCACTCATCTAGGCACACTTCTTACTTGTGCCTTGTAGATGGTGGACAGGCTCTGGAGAGGTAGGGAGTAGGTTGCATGACACAGAATGCATAGTTTCTGATCTGTTCTTGTAACCACAGTATTTGTGTGACTGGACAAACAACAATAACAACGACATATTTACATAGTGCCTTTAATGTCACAAAATGTCCTAAGGCATTTCACAGGAAGATTATAAAACAAACAATGAGAGTGAGCCACACAAGAAGATATTTACAGCTAATGAGCAGAAGCTTGGTCAAAGATGTAGGTTTTAAGGAATGTAATAAAAGAGGAAAGAGAGTTGGAGAGGTGAACAGTAAAGAGAGGAAATTCCAGAGCTTAGGGCCTAAGCTGCTGAAACATAGCAACATAGAAAATAGGAGCAGGAGTAGATCATTCAGCCCTTCGAGCCTGCTCCGCCATTCAAAATGATCATGGCTGATCCTCCATCTCAACGCTGTACTCCAGCGTTCTCCCCATACCCCTTGATGCATTTAGAGTCCAGAAATTTATCTATTTCCTTCTTAAATATATTCAATGTCTTGACATCCACAGCCCTCTGTGGTAGGGAATTCCACAGGTTCACCACTCTCTGAGTGAAGAAGTTTCTCTTCATCTCAGTCCTAAATGGTCTACCCCTAATCCTGAGACAGTGACCCCTTGTTTTCGACCCCACCCCCCAGCCAGAGGAAACATCATCCCTGCCTCCAGTCTATCCACCTCAGCCAGAATTTTATATGTTTCAATGAGATCTCCTCTCATTCTTCTAAACTCCAGTGAATACAGGCCTAGTTGGCCCAATCTCTCCTCATACGACAATCCTGCCAACCCAGAAATCAGTCTGGTGAACCTTTGCTACATTCCCTCTATGGCAAGTATATCCTTTCTCAGGTAAAGAGACCAAAACTGCACACAGTACTCTAGGTTGGTCTCACCAATGCCCAGCTGCAGTTAGACATTCTTGCTCCTGTCTTCAAGTCCTCTCACAAGGAAGGCCAACATACCATTTGCCTTCTTAACTGTTTGCTGCACCTGCATCTTTGCTTTCAGTGATTGGTGTACAAGGACACCTAGATCCCTTTGTACATCAATATTTCCCAATATATCACCATTTAAATAAGACTCTGCCATTCTGTTTTTCCTGCCAATGTGGATAACTTCACCCTTATCCACATTATAGTGCATCTGCCCAAGTATTTGCCCACTCACCCAACTTGTCCAACCTGTACATGTATCTGTAATTTCCTGGTTAGTGCCGTCCCCTACTTTATCACTACTGTTTGGAGGCCTATAGACAATTCCCACTAATGTTTTCCACCCCTTGTTGCTTCTTAGCTCCACCGAGACTGACTCTACATCTAGATTTTCCGAGCCAATATCCTCTCTCACTATCGCAATGATTTCATCCTTAACTAACAGCACCACGCCACCTCCTTTTCCTTTTTGCCTGTCTGTCCCATATATCAAATACCCTTGGATATTCAGTTCCCAGCCTTGGTCACCCTGCAGCCATGTTTCCATAATTGCAATCATATTATACCCATTTACATCTATTTGCTCTGTTCATTCATCTACTTTATTGTGAATGCTCCATGCATTCAGATACGGTGCCTTTAGACTTGTCTTTTTAACATTTTTACATTTTTTTTGTACTATTTGCTGCTAGTCCTTGTTTCCTCTTCCTTCCACTTTTGCTTTCTACTTTCCTGTCTTTCATTCCTTTCTTTGTTTCCCTCTCTTGGATTACCTCCGCCGCTCTTCATCGAACTCTCTCTCCCACCAATCTCTTACTCTAATACAGCCCAAAGCAGCAGTGCAGTGCAGATAAAAGCAGCGCTGTGGATGGTTTGCTTTTAAGACATCTGAAACTAGCTTCTGAAAACCTGTTTAAGCCCGTTAACTAATTAACATGCTGCAGCTGCAAGCACCCTGTATAACCCCTGTTTTAAAGCTGGACTAAAACTCACCTTCTCCCAACCCAAAGAGCAACTTTTGGCTAGTTGCTAAATTAAAGAAATATTAGACTTTAGATTGAAATTAACCCTTAAAAGCCCCTCTCTCACCAAACTCCAACTGAAGCGCTCCAATGCAGCCCAAAGCAGCACTCCAGTGAAGTCATACCCACCAATATATTAGGGTAACAGAGTTTTGGATGATGTCCAAGTTTATGGAGGGTAGAACATGGGAGGCCAGCCAGTAGTGCATTGAAATAGCCAAGGTCTAAAAGCAACAAAAGCATGGGCGAGGCATTCGGCAGTAAATGAGCTGAGGCAGGACCCATAATCGGGTGATGTTATGGAGGCAGTTTTAGTGACAGTGCAGATATATGGTTGGGAACTCATTCGGGGTCAAATATGGCACAAAGGTTGAGAACAGTCTGCTTCAGCTTCAGAAAGCTGTCAGGGAGCGGGATAGATCTGGTGGCTAACGAACAGAAATTGTGCTGGGGAGTGGAGATTGTGCCGGGGACCGAAGACTTCGGTCTTCCCAATTTTTAATCGGAAAATATTCCTGCTCCTCGAGCGCTGGAGGTTGGAAAAGCTGCCTGACAATTTAGATACAGTGGAGGGGTGGAGAGTGGTGGTGGTGAGGTAGAGTTGGGTGTTGTCAGAGTACATATGGAAACTGATGTACTCTTGGCTGATGTCACCAAGGGGTGGCATGTTGATGAGAAATAGACTGGGCCAAGAGTAGATCATTGGGGACAGTCCAGAGGTAATGGTGTGGGAGCAAAAAGAGAAGCCATTGCAGGTGATTCTCTGGCTAGGATTAGATGGCTAAGAAAGGAGCCGGGTCAGTTAAGGCTTGCTTCATCTGAGTTTCTGATCAATGGAACCCCAGGGTGTTGAAGGGAGGCGACATATTCACCTGGAGTCAGGTCCTAAAGGATTAAGTTAGAGGCAACTAAAAGTTTCAGCCCCTTGCTCTTTGATATTAAGGGGTGCCCTGATTCTGAACATTGCAACAGTGACAAAGCTTCAAAAATGGACTTCACTGATGATAAAGCATTTTTGGAAATCCTGAAGTTGCGCAAGATGCTATATAAACACAATTTTTTGCCTTTTTAATGTTGTCAGGATAATCCGTCCATATATTCATCATCAGAAAAAAGATTGTTAGATGTGAAAAGTTACTGCCCCTTGCTGCCTGATGTCATCTGTGGATGCTTTTTTTCCCTTTCTAAAGGACCTTGTTAACACATCTGTGTGAATGCGTGCAGAAAATCTCAGTCCTTCCTTTAGTCACACAGACAGGATGCAAGCCTAAGCATTGTAAATCCCTTAATCAAGCCTTTCTTTTACATTGTGGCTCTCCACAGGCACAGCTAGTGTACAGACAAAATGAAAAAAAACACCCGCCTAGTGTTGCTCATCCCACATTAAAGGCACCTTGACTTACTTGCAACAATGGAAAATGCCAAGCGGAGATCTTCTGCTTTTAACTTTGTGTTTACTTGTCAGGAAACTATTTTGTGCTTTATTCGCTCCTCCCTCATGTTTCTTCCCTCTGTTTTCTCCTTCTGATGTCGCACCCAATAGGGATTTACTCTGGCACAGTCTGACTAATCCACAATCAGCTTTTTTAAAAAAAACTTTACAGTTCTCCACACTGAAATTTTCTCAAATTCTCAGCATGTCCAGCTCTTCAGGAATAGTAAGTGCACCATCAATTCCAATAGCTTTGGTGCATAATTGTGTCGGCTGCGAATGTTGAAATCCCACTTTGGCGGCCATTCATGTGGAGGAGTATGAGGATTGGGCCTAGGAGTGGTCTCTGGGGCTCTGAAAATTAATTCCTTTGCTGACTCCCTTCAGAAATATCTGCTCATTTATCTCCCTAATTAGTCACCTTCCTTCCCAATGTCACGAGATGGATCTTCACCACACGTCTTGTTAGAAGGAACCTAGCTGTCAACTGCCTAATGAAAGTTCCAAAGGGTCTTTGCATTGTCTTCGCCTACAGCAGTGGTGGCCTCCTGGGGGAGAAGGAGGAGCAGTGGGTTTAAAAAAAAACAGGGAATCCTGCTATTTCCACTGGAGCAGCCATGAGCAATCTGAACTATATTTTAAAATGACACGCTAAAGCTATTCTGTTCTGAGGTATATTTTCCTCTATTCTCTGCAGTAATAGATTTTAGCTACACTGTCACAAAACATTTCATTCAGTTGGAACATGCCCCATCATCTATGCCTCACAGAAACATTCTTGCATAAAATTGTCTTTGAAAGCGTATCCATAAGAGAGTGGTCCACACAGAATATCCCCAGGGCCCTTCACAACACAGAGGTGTTAGATCTTGTTGGAAGCCTTCGTCAAAGTAAAACAGCTAAATGCAATTTGCCAGGCTGTCTCATGACCAGCAATGGCCCAACAAGCACTAGGGGAGTGCTGGAACGGTGGTGCAGTGGTTCCTCCCAGACAGATCATCACTGCTTAATCCCCGTAATAGAGCATGATGCCCTCTGAATGATTGCCTCAAAGAACATCACAGAACCTCTGCTCGGGCCTGAATGCTAAACGAACTGCAACCAACACATATCCTGCATACAGTGTGCTAGCTGTTTGTTATCCATGTACTTGACTATACAAACACACTTTTTATTTATTAGTTCAACAACAACAGCAAAAACAACTTATGTTTATATAGCACCTTTAATGTAATGAAATGCCCCAAGGTGCTTCTGAGGGGTAATATAAAACAAAGCATGACACTGAGCCACACAAGGAGGTATTTATGTCAGATGACCAAAATCTTGGGAGAAGAGGTAGGTTTTAAGCAGTGTTGTAAAGGAGGAAAGCGAGGTGGAGAGATAGAGAGGTGTAAAGAGAGTATTTCAGAGGAAGGCATGGCCACCAATGGTAGAGTATTTAAAACCGGGGATGCAGAAGAGGTCTGAGTTAGATGAGTGCAGATATCTCAGAGGGTTGTGGGTCTGGAGGAGACTCCAGAGATAGGAAAGGGTGAGACCATGGACAGTTTGAACAGAAGGATGAGAATTTTAAAATCAAGACATTGCTTGACTGAGAGCCAATATAGATCAGTTAATGCAGAGATGATAGGGGAATGGGACGTGGATGTGAGTTAAGATACGAGCAGAGTTTTGGATGACTCCAAGTTTATGGAGGATTATGGGATGTGAGCATTGCTGGCAAGATCAACATTTATTGTCTGTAAAGTGTTAATTCTAATAATAGCTACTGAGCATGTGCGTAAAGAGCAATGTCATAGTGATGTCACTCACTGAGAGAAGATGAATGAAAAGAACTTTAGGGAGGACCTGTAGCTCTGTCCTGATATTCTATAACATAGTAAATAGTGATGTAAACAAAGGTCGTTTGAATGGAAGACCATTGTCTCCGGCAAGATCTCTTCCAGAGTAAGAAACCTGAGATAAACTTATAATAACAGATTGTCCATTCCTAATTGCCCTTGAGAAGATGGTGGTGAGCTGCCTTCCTGGACCCCTGCAATTCATGTTGTATAGGTACATCCACAGTGCTACTAGAGAAAGACTTCCAGGTTTTGACTGAGTGACAGTGAAGGAGCAGCGATCTCATTTCATGTCAAGATAGTGAGCTGCTTGGAGGGGAACTTGGCCATTTCCCATGTTCCACCCTCCACAAATGTGAGGTCATCCAAAGCTACATTGCCTGTGCTCTAAGTCACATCAAGTTCTGTTCACCCATCACCCCTATGCACAATGAACTCTGTTGGTTCCCAGTTAAGCCACGCCCTGATTTTAAAATTCTCATCCTTGTTTTCAAACCCCGCCTTATTTCTGCAATCCAGTCCTGTAACCCTCCAAGATCTTTATGCTCCTACAGTTCTGGCCTCTTCAGCATTCCTGATTTTAATCACTCCACAGTTAGTGGCCATGCCTTCAGCTGTCTAGTCTGTGAACTCTGGAATTCCCTCCTTAAGCTTCTTTGCCTCTCTATTTCTTAAGACACTCCTTAAAACCTAGCTCTTTGACCAAGCTTTTGTCCACCTGCCCTAATATTACTTTAATTGAGTCAGTGTCAAAATGTTGCATGATAACGTTCCTGTGAAGTATACTTTACTATGGGCACTATATTAATATAAGTTGTTGTTGCACTGTTTTTGGCACGCGCTTCAGAAATAAACACTGACCGCGGCTGGAAAATTAGTCATGGGATGAGTCCAGTATTTGTCACTTTTCTTTTTGCCCCCTCTATGTAATGTTTCAGAGGGCGAAGCAGCTTCCTGCATTACATCCCATAGCAGGGGACTGACTACATGATAGAGGATTCAATAACACTTGATGCACCTGCCACCAGGGGGCAAAATGTGACCGGCTGCCTCTGACATACATATACTACATATACTGCACGACCATCTGAACATATTTATTTTGATGCAGTTCTCATAGGCTAAAGTGACTCAGTCTCGACCAGCACTAACCCACAGCTTCAGCCATTTGAAGATTTTCTCATTAATGTCTTGTTTGCTGTGGAAATTTCTGAATTTTCTAAGTGCGCAATGTCGGTGGGAGTGGATAATTTGGGTGCATGATTGAACTCTCAAAGCTGCTAGAGCTGAATCTCATTCCTCTGATGTTCCCTGTGAACCAGGCAGCTCATAGGCTGATAGGAATTTGCAGCACAGAAGGAGACGGCTCAACCCAGTGAGTGATGCCAGTCCAGCTATTCAAGTGGAACTATCTACGCTCATCTCATTTCCTTGTCCTCTGCTGCTCCGTTTACATTCTTTCTTTTCACATTCTTTCTTTTCAATTCCCCTTGAATCAATATTATCATTTTTTTGCCTCAGCAGCCACTTGCGTTTATCATTCCGAGCTTGAATTTTTATGGGGTGTGGGGAAAAGTGGGCCACTTTCCCAAATGCCTGCGGATAACCCGGATAAAATCTTCCATGTGAAAAATTCCTTCCAAATTTCCTCTGCTTTATTGCAGTGACAATCGTCATTCCATGCTGCCTTGTTACCAGTTCATTCATTTTTCACGACTTACCCTCGCAAAACCGTTCAGTATTTTCAAGAAACCGTAGACTTCCCCTCCGTCCTCCTCTGCTCTAGTGAGAAAAAGCATTGGTTCTTTTTAGCCTTACCCTCAATCATAGAATCAGCACAGCACAAAAGGAGGCCATTCTGTCAATGTAACAGCAACTACATTGTCAAGGCCCAATAACAATCGTCTTGTTCACTGGCAATTCCATTGTTAAGACAACTACATTGTTAAAATAGGTGATGGGCATTGTCTCACCGATGAGTTAGTACCGGTGTAACACTCCAGTGCAGAAGGGACTGGGAGAGCCTGCTGCACTGCAGCCTTGAGGTAAAAGGCTAGCTTTGGACTCATTCTTACATGACAAGCACTTATTGTGAGTAACACATTCTGCCCATCACACCTGGGCTGACACTTTGAAAGAGCTATCCAGTTCATCCCATAACCCTGGTTTCCTTCTTAAGTATTTGTCCAATTTCTTTTTGAAAGCTGCACCTTCTACCACTCCCAGCCTTCCAGGCAATGCATTCCTGATCATAAGGCCTTGGCTGTTTAAGAAAAAAAAATTGCCCTCATTTCTCCTCTGGTTCTTTTGGCAATTAACTTAAATCTGTGTCTTCTGTTACCCAACACTCTTGCCAGTGGAAATATTTTACCCCAATTTACTGCACCAATATCCCTCATGATTTTGAATACACATCTTTCCTCAAACTTCTTTGTTCTATGGAGAACAACCTCAGTTTCTCTGGTCTCTTCATATAATCATAATAAATCCTGGCATTTTTCTTAATGAACTTTCAATCTTTCTCCATCCATGGCTCCAATATCCTTCTCATAATGAGATGCCCCGAACTGTGTGTGATATTCCAGATGTGACCTTACTGATGCCCTTCCCAAATTCCACACCTGCTTTTATATTAAATGTTCTTGTACCGATTAATTGATATTGTAGAAATATTATAATTGTGTTGAGTTTGCAAAGCATATTAAAGACTTCAAAATGTCAAAATATAATTAGCTAACCAGTTTTTTTAGCCCTGGGTCTGACTGCTGGTTCATTTAGATGTTGTGGCCATCCTTCTATATAAGATGATGGACAGGCAACAAATGAAATCCACTGGGGATGGGATAGCTTCATATGGTGCACTTTTGTTAATGGCTGAAGAGACCAATCCGTGAGAGGCAGGTTTTGCCATGTACACCATGCATGAAGTGGTTATCAGGTATCATTGAGGGTTGTTGCCTTTGGTGTTGGTGCCTGTTGCCAAGCCTTTGTAAGCCACTGATCATCATGGTGGCGGACACCAGTCCACAGGTGATGTTGTCATTTTCCTCTCTCATCAACTAGTGTCTCCCAGGTGCAACAATTGATGCCTGGGTCCTTCATGTCATGATCGCAAGCATTCTTGAAGTGGAGTTTTGGGCCTCCTACTGGTTTCTTTTAGATAAGAGATGGATGGACATTTGAATGTTTCAGTATCTGAGACCTATCAGTGACTCTGGGTAATATCATGAATAAAGAAATTGCTGGAGTTAATTTTGCAATCACCTCCAAATGCAACGAATGCATTGAACCATTTTGCTAGACAATCTATTATCAACCTGATAGTTGACAATTACCTTTTTGGAAGTCATGAGGGGTCTGGACAGAGTAGATAGGGAGAAACTGTTCCCATTGGTGGACGGATGCAGAACGAGAGGCCACAGATTTAAGATAATTGTCAAAAGTAGCAATAGTGACATGAGGAAAAAGTTTTTCAAACAATGAGTGGTTAAGATCTGGAATGCCTGCCGGACAGTGTGGTGGAGGCACGGTCAATTGAAGCATTCAAGAGGGAATTGGATCATTATCTGGAAAGGAAGAATGTGCAGGGTTACAGAGGGAAGGTAGGAGAGTGGCACTAAGTAAACTGCTTCTTCAAAGAGCCAGCACTGACACAATGGGCTGAATGGCCTCCTTCTGTGCTATAACCATTCTGTAATTCTGTAATTGCAGATTTCATGTTATTGTTTTTATATCCTTATATCAACTAACGTTGTCAAATTAAATATGTACAACTCTGTTCACATGAAAATGAAAATTAAATTGACAAAGTAATTTGTTACCTTAATGCTCAGTATTCTGGAGTGTAGCATTTATTTCTGTTTAATTTTTTTTTGCAATACGCTTTGCTGCCTAGTATTATACAAATGTTGTTGCATTTAGAAGATAAACATTCGCTGTATAATAGCTTGCATGTCTGGATTAGAGTCTGGCATTACTCATTATCACTGTCTGTAATTACATGCAGTCCCTTGAATTATTGTGGAAAACATATATCATTAAAGATATGAATGTCTGCAAGTGACACCCAAAAATTGTCTAGATCTGTTAGAATTTATTGTAGTTCTTTGGCAGTCAGTTGAGGCTAGTCTCAAAGACAAACCTTTTGGTTTCACTTTGTACGTAGCTGACAACATATTAAAAATTTATCTGTAATAAAGGAACTATTTCATTATTCTGATGTACAATTGTAAAGAAATTAAGAGTATGTTATGTGCATTTAAATAGCCGTCAGTATTTCAAAGACTTATCCCTTTCTAACATACTCTCCTGATCTGTAGGTCCTTCTTTATTGTATTTGACCTGTAAACCTCTCACTGTTTTATCTCAGGAAAAACAGTGAATTTAATAATATTGTAATTTGAGAATAAATGTACTTATTACATTTGAGAAACACCTCAAAGTGCTTCCTATGCAATTCATTATATTGAAGTGTTATAGCTGTTGTTAGATAAGGACACACTGCAGCTATTTTTCACACAGCCAAATTACATTAGTAACATTAAGATGAATAACCTGCTGATGGATCCAGTTTCTTTTGGTAGTGTTGGTTGAGGGAGGAATGTTTGGCAGAACAGCAGGAGAATCCCCCGATCTTTTACAGATTATTCCATGGGATATTTAATGTATCATTTGAAGGAAGATACCTCAGGCAGTGTAGCACTTCCTCAGCACTGTGTGCTATGTTAGTGTAAAAATAAAAGCTCATGGTATAGGGGGTAACATGTTGGCGTGGAGAGGAGATTGGCTGGCTAACAGGAAACAGAGGGTGGGCATAAATGGGTGTTTTTCTGGTTGGCAAGGTGTGATGAGTGGTGTGCCAAGGGGATCAATGCTGGCCCCCACTTTTTACAATTCATGCAAATATCTTGGATGAAGGGACCGAGGGTATGGTTGTAAATTTGCTGATGACACAAAGATACATAGGATAGCAAGATGCGAACAGGACACGGGGAGGCCAAAAAGGAATATAGATAGGTTAACAGAGTAGGCAAAGACCTGGAAAATGGAGAATAATGTGGGAAAGTGGGAAATTGTCCATTTTGGCAGGAAAAATAAAAAAGAAGCATTTCATCTAAATGGTGAGAGATTGCAGAGCTCTGAGATGCAGAGGGATCTAGGTGGCCTAGTGCATGAACTGCAAAAGGCTAGCGTGCAGGCACAGCAACTTATAATTAGGGAAGCTCATAGAATGTTATCATTTATTGCGTGGGGAATTGAATACATAAGTAGGGAGGTTATGCCTCAGTTGTACAGGGCATTGGTGAGACCACATCTGGAATACTGTGAACGGTTTGGTCTCCTTATTTAAGGAAGGGATGTAAATGTATTGGAAGCAGTTCAAAGAAGGTTTACTCAACCAATACCTGGATTGGGCGGGTTGTCTTATGAGGAAAGGTTGGACAGGTTAGTCTTGTATTTGCTGGAGTTTAGAAAAGTAAGAGGTGACTTGATTGAAAACTTTAAGGTCCTGTGGGATCTTGAAAGTGTGAACGTGAAGAGGATGTTTCCTCTTGTGGGAGAATCTGGCACTAGGGGGTCACTATTTAAGAATAAGGGGTTGCCCATTTAGGACAGAGATGAGGAGAAATCTTCTCTCTGAGGGTCATGAGTCTTTGGAACTCTCCTGCTCAAAAGGCAGTGGGAGCAGAGTCCTTGAATATTTTTAAGACAGAGGTGGATAGATTCTTGAGAAGCAAGGGGGTGAAAAGTTATCGGAGGTAGGCAGGAAGGTGGAGTTGAGGTTTCAGTCAGAGCAGCCATAATCTTATTGAATAGAGGAGCAGGCTCAACGGGCTGAGTGGTCTACGCCTGCTCCTAATTCATATATTCATATGTATGTTCATGCTTTAGGTCTGGCATGGGAGTTGAACCGAAAACCAAAGATAAAAGTGTGCGATCATTTGAGCTAAGTTGACATCATATATATGCCACCTCCAAGAAGCTCTCTTAAGCTGATTCAAACTGAGCTACTTCAGTGATTTTGGCAAACTTTGGGACAGCTTAGATGCTTGATAGCTTACAAGTTCCCTTCCTTGCACATTGTTGGTTTTGAATTCAGTGAGCTTCTGTTTACATGTTTCATGTTGTCAAGCAATTCAAGTGTCATAATCTATGAACAAGAGCCATATGAATGGACAAAGCCCACTTGAGCTGGGCTATGTCAAGTTAATTGAGAAATACCTGACTTTAGTAAGTTGATCCCAGTTTGGCCCTGGGCTGCCAACCTGATAGAAAATAGCAGAACCCATGTGTGCATTTCTTTCTCACAGATGTGGTAGTTGACAGGCAAGAATTTTTTTTTTGTGTCGGAGCCGCAATAAGATCATTAGGTAGAGATTTTTGCAGTTTCTTTGTTATCACTGTGAAAAGATATATGTTACCAAAGCTTTTCATCTTGCACTCATCAGGACAATTGGAAGAATGCCACATATCAAACAATCATAACAATTTATATTCCAGGAGAAAAGGGTGCTGATTGGTTTGCAAGTTGACTCTGATTGGCTGAGGCAATGTCATGGAGAAAGTAACAGGGGACTATAGACTCCCCATGCTCTTGGGTAATTTAAAACAGGCGCAAGTCTTGAACATATCCCTTTTGTTTGCAGAGAATGGGCCCCTCTAGCGAGTTCAGCTGATTATCTTAATTTGGTTATTAGTGTAGCTATTGGCACATTCAGGATTGTTCAGCGAGTGCTGCCTAAATATAGTAGGCATTTTGTTTTGGGTTTGGTAAGCACAGGCTGGTCGAGTCCGGTCTGTACATCTGCCTATTACGAACAACTGATGGAACATGTTGATAAAAACAAAAAAACTGCGGATGCTGGAAATCCAAAACAAAAACAGAATTACCTGGAAAAACTCAGCAGGTCTGGCAGCATCGGCCGATGCTGCCAGACCTGCTGAGTTTTTCCAGGTAATTCTGTTTTTGTGATGGAACATGTTGTTTGATTCAATCAACCAATTACTGGGACATATCAACCCACAAGCCTGACATCACACTGGCACTGAAATTCATACATGATGTTGATCAATTGTGTATCATTTTGGACTGATGGCAGTATTCTGTTGGTGGAAAATATCGCTCACGCAGTCACTGCATAGTAGCAGTGTGAAATGGCTTGCTTAACCAGTTGTTCAATTTTTTTGAGATGCTTTGCCTTTTTAGAGTCATTTGAGGCAGACTGAGCACTTTTTAGGTCTGCAAGTGACGACCTTGACCCATTTGTGAGTTTGTGTGATACACAGTGCGTGATGATCTGATCAGGATAACCATTGTACCACAGGATAGCTTTGATGTGCTCTATTCTTCACCGAGATTGCAAAGTGGGCAAATGGCTTGGGCCATATTTATAAGATTGCTGATGAGGCCATTCTTATAGGGCATGGAGGCATATGAAACCCAATATGTATATTGACCAGCGAAGGGAGGCTGGCGGTAGACAGTAGTGGAGAACGCGTTAGCGGATTTCTTAACTAGCATGTCGAGGATAGGGAGCATGTTAGACTGTGCGCCATCTCAAAAGAGAATTTGAGTGTGGGATGGAGCGTATTAAGATGTGGAAGATTTTTTGTTCTTTTTTTAATTCTGGAATATTAGAGCTGGTGGTCCAATATGATGGAAATAGAAAAATCTTGGGAATTGGTGGGGTGGGGGGTGGTGGGGGTTGGCAATTGTGCATGGAGTAGGTCCTTGCATCTGATTCCTGACAGTACAAGTGTAAGCATGTGTTTGCTTTTTTCCCAAGGGCTACAGCAAGGGTCAGGGATAGAGAGTTAAATAAATTTGTGCTTTCTGGTGGTTGACTATAGCTCCCATATTGGTCAGTGAGATATTCCACGCTCCCCACCTGCCCGATATCCAGCTTTGCAAATGTCCAAGTTTGGGATTCCATGAGGTCAACACCCAAACAATTTTGAATTCTCATTTCCACTGGTCTGCATAGATTCTGCTCAGCGCACAATTTCCCTGTCTGATTTATTATGATATTTATCTCTCAGATTCCACACAGGAATGTTTTCACGACCCACCGAAAATATTCTGAATCTTGCCGATTTATTGAGCCTGAGTTTCCTGGAGCTGGGCGTTTCTGTTCCTAGTCAGCTTGACATTTTCCTGCACGCTTGAGCTCAGAAATGTTTTGGCCTGTAAATTGCTGGAAGTGCAAGCTGATCGAGGCATGGCAAGGGCTGTGGGAATCTTGGACCTTGGCGAACAGCAGGACAAACAGCCAGCCTCAATAATCAATGTGATTTAAGAATTAAGAAATAACCAGATGAAAGACTGAGAAGAAGAGTGAATTAGAGTGGCAGAGGTGGAAGTGAGTGTCAAAACAGGCACAGAAAGAGAAATAAAGAGAAGGAAATGTTTATTTAATTAAGAGAGAGAGTAAAAATACCAAAAGGGAAAATGAGAAAAAAAAGCTGACAGTTTTAAAATTGCCAAAGACAGTTCACAATCTGAAGGAATGAGACTCTACACTTCTAATTGTGTACCTTCTGGGCAAAAGAGTGACCATCATTAACAGCAATCGCATCATTAAAATGGTACTTACGCAGTTAATTACTAGACTTAACTTTCTGTGGTGGGTTTAATAGGCAATTAATGTGCATGTGCAGTAACTTCATGAAAGTCACCAGTTGAAGCATGTGATACAAAGCTAACTGCACGGCAGTGTAAATGGTACAGCAACTTGAGGCGATTTGCAAAGGACAAGGTATACCATCCTTGCTCTAACTTGCTGCGCGACTTTGCACATTGACAATGGCGTGTGTCATTGAGATGTTGAAATTTCCTCAGCAAATTCCACCAGTACATGTAAACGATGTGCTTGTTCTGTAAATGCAGAGAAAAAAAAATAGGCTGGACCTTGAAACCAAAATGAATAGTTGCTGTTCTTGATGATTGATGCTTGGCAGCTCTGCATTCCGAAGGCAGGGAAGGGTCTGAGCGTCAGTGACTGTAGTTAATAATTATAGTGGTCAGCATTTAGCCCGCGAGATAAAGAAATTGGTGAGAATGCATATGCCTTATGGCATAATCGTTCATTCAAAGTGATTTCTGCAACAAGGGCTTCTGTCATAACAACCTGAAAGCTGCAATCCACACTCTTGGGCTGTTATTCATTTAGTGTTTTAAACTGAAAACCTTTTCAATCACTTTGCTCATCGAATGCATCTTTTCTAAGCAGGTAGCTCAGCTAGGTGCTGCAGTGAACCTGTCAGATTCTTTGTCTTTGGACAGTGTAAATATTTCCATTGGCAAAATACATCTGTTATGGCATACAGAGGGCAAAATAATTGCAGCTATTAGGGAGGCTCGAACAATAGGCCGGTGTCATCTGGAATACACCAAGAAATCTCGAAGATTGCATTGCTTTACAGCCACCGGGCTGGGTTTAAAAAAGGGGTCTTGCTTGTTCTTTTGCAAAAGTGCGGCATAAAGTTGTTGCACTTGCAATGCAGGGAAGAGGTGTTTAGTTGTTGATATGATGCCGCTGAGGTGTGACTGGAATAGAGGTTTTGCACACAAACTTTAAATTAGTGCCGGGGCAGACCGACAAACCGAGTTGCTGCGGTTTTATGGCCACGGGGCTGAGATGGGATTTGTTTTTCATTTATTTGTACAATCTCTTGCTGTTCCTCCGGGGGGAACAATGCACCGTGATTTGTTTTCCATCCTCTGCCAGTCCCGCTGCACGCTGTACAGAAAATGAGATGGCACAATCTTTGGGGCTATGGAGCTTTATTTTAGGCAGGTTCTTCAAAGGGGGGCTGATTCCACACACTGCCAGTCAGTGCAAGGCTGGATTTTTATGGCTGCAAGTTGGGCAGGCCACAACCTCCCCCTTCGCTCCCCGTAAAATGTGTTATGTAATATATTATGTAAAATATGGTGCGATGATGTCGGGCCATCAATCTGACGCCATCATGCCAGTCTCCAAATTACAGTAGGCAAGCGGCTACCGAAATCCCAAATCCCCCCACCATTTAGAAATAAATGAACGAGGAAGGATGTAATTGCGTTGGAAGCAGTTCAGAGAAGGTTTACTAGACTAATAGCTGGAGGATTGTCTTATGAGGAAAGGCTGGACTGGCCAGTCCTGTGTCCGCTGGAGTATAGAAGAGGGTCTTGATTGAAACATATAAAATCTTGAGGGGTCTTGACAGGGTGCACGTGGAAAGGATGTTTCCTCTTGTGTGAGAATCTAGAACTCGGATTCACTGTTTAAAAAATAAGGGGTCGCCCATTTAAGACGGAGCTGAGGAGAAATATTTTCTGTCAGAGGGTCGTGAGTCTTTGGAATTTTCTCCCTCGAAAAGCGGTGGAAGCCTAGCCTTGAATATTTTTAGGCGGAGGCAGATAGATTCTTGACAAGCAAAGCGGGTGACAGGTTATGGGGAGTAGGCGGGAATGTGGAGCTGAGGTTACAATCTGATCAGCCGTGATCTTACGAAAGGGTGGAGCAGGCTCGAGGGGCCGAGTGTCCTGCTCCTGCTCCTAGTTTGTATGTTTGTGTATTCATCAGCAAAACTGTTGTTTTCAAAGACCCAAACGACTGATTTTACATTAGGCACATTAGGGGAAGATCGTTGCGAGTGAGGCACACCAGGTATGAGAAGGGATGGATGAAAATGCCTGCAACCGGGAAGATGGCTGCAAGTAGCAGCAGAGTCTGCTGATGAAGGTGGCAGTGTTTGAATATTATTAGATTTCATTTATTCACTCTTTTGCGTCTGTCACAATAAATAAGGAGCAAGAGAGAGGGCATGGGGCCTTTAAACTTTTGGCCTCCTGCCAGATGTTCCACCCTAGATGCCCTTTGGGCATAGATCTGCCCCCCCCCACCCCCCCATATCCCCCACCCCCCCCCACCCCACCACCCCCCGCCAATTTCCCAAGGCTTGTTGGTCACCTTCCCACCGGGCAACCACTACTTGGCAGTCCGACGCTTGCTTCGCCGTGTTGAGACGGCGGGGGTGGGAGTGAGCAGACTGCTCACTTCCTGTTCCACCTCCCTGACCCCACAGGAAACCATCAAATCCAGACCCATGGTTCGTGGGTGGAAATTAGGTTGCCAGTGAGCCGGCTGGGGAGGGAGGGGTGTTCGCGGAGACCTCGAGGTGTGAATTGACCTTGCTCACCACATCCAAGCATATGGGCTGGATTTTTAGGCCTGATGGGGCATGAATTTGAGCCAATGACCAGTGTTCTGGTTCCCCAGCTCCATCCCAGCCCTGGGCTATTTTCCCAGAGATGGGATTGGGCGCTGGAGGGGGGAGGACCTGTTTAAAGGCCTATTAGGGCCTATTTTCCAGTCGGCCTACAGGTACCCACAGGTTGTGAGGTACGGTACAACTGCCTGGAGGTGGCTTTCTGGCTGTAGACTTGGGGGTGGGGAGGCAGCACTCCAGACAAGACTACAGGCCCTCGCTGCCTGACCTCAGCTGCAGCACAGGTGACTAGTGGTGGCCTAGCTGCTGAGGACATGTTTTAAGTTAAAGTTAAAAACATTGAGGAGAGGTCACTTCGATCTTGGGGCACCCTCCCTCTCTCTGACTCACTTGAAAAGGCAGCCTTGGCAAATGCCACTCATGTTGCTACTACTGTATGGTAGCTGCGTGAAACAGCTAGCTTCACCTGTTGCTCAAATTTTTGAGCTTCCTTGCCCTTTCAGGGTACACTGGGGTAGACACTGGGCACTTTACAGGGCCGGAAGTGACGGCCTTAGGGCCCATTCATGAGTTTGTGCGATGTATAGAGCGAGCAACACAAGTGGGATTCGTCACTAACAGGGTGCTGCCATCAAGCCAAAAAGACATTTTGCCTATCACACAAATGAGTAATGTGGTATATGAATTTTGGTGCCAGTGTGATGTGAGGTATGTAGGCTGTACATCCCAAAGACTGGCAGATTGTATCAAACAGTACGTTCCAGCCGCTGTTCGCAACAGGCAAAGTACAGACTGTACCCAACCAATTCGGGCTTGCAAAACTCAAAACACAGTGTCCAACATTAGATGTGATTCTGTGATTTGATAACGTTTGCTAAATAATCCTCAGTGTGTTAAGAATTACACTGATAACCAATTTAAGAAAGTCAGTTGGGCTCACCATGTGTCACATTTGCGTGTACACAGGACCCTGTTCTTTACAGACAGAAAAAACATGTACACACATTGTGCTTGTTTCAGCTAAACAAAACATTCATTGACTTATTCCTCAAAGCAATGCCTTGACTGATCAGGGCCAAAGCTGCCTGGTTTAAATTTCAAACAATGCTTGGCAGTTAGCCATCAGTCACCACTGGTGCATTCTCCATGGCAACGTCCCTACCAATCAGAGTCCACTTGCCAACCAATAAGCACTGTCTTCTCATATAGTATAAATTGTTGTTTTCCCCGATATTGGTATTCTTGCGAAGTGTCCTGATGAGTGCAAGACAAAAAGCCTCAATGTGTCCCTTTTTTCCAGCAATACTCAAGTTCTGTACCAGCAAACGACTGTTCCTTTATTCATTGTTAGGACTCAGATAGCCAGGCAGTGAAGCTTAGAACATCGGAGTCAAGTCTTTACACACTTAAAAAACTTTTCATGTACAGAGGCACACATAAGATACAGTGCACCACGTGGAACTAAAATTCAGCTCAATGCCTCTGCAGTTAGGGCTGTGAATGTAAGAAATATACTTTTACCAAGTCCCGTAAAACCTGTTTCCACTTCAACACTGGATGAACTCCAGGTTCAACAGGAAACTGAAGATTATGGTTTTGGGTGGGAAAAGATGAAAAATTGGATATTGAAACTGGACCCGATGGATGGAACAAGCTGGACTAGCTGAGGCAGCTTTTGTTCCCCTTTATATTCTTTTAACAGAAGTTCCCCTTTAAAGATGGTTTTGACCCAATGAAGCAATTCTGGAAAAGAAATGACAGACAAGGTTGGAAACTGGACACTCTAGCTTTTTAATTCTCCCATTTACTGAACTCGGATCATATCTCCGGCTCGGATGAAAATGATGGTGCATGTTTGAAACTATTTCAACATCAACCCCAGTTATAATCGCTATCCATCATGGGGAGCAGCACCTCTTTAGTTCAACAATTCGACTACATTACCTCAAGTCACCTTGACGATGGCTGAAGGAAATGACAAAGGGTAATCAAAAGGGCCACAATTATTTAGAAATGACTAATTCGCAGCTATTGATCAGGATCTGTCACAACCAATTTGTGGTTATTATGCCCAGCCTGTCTGTACGCCCGGCATGCTAAAATAGTTGTGAATTAGTTTGATAGACATCACTGATCCTTACTTCTCAGCTCACTGAGCCCCAAAGAACCAAGTTATTTCATGCATCAAATCTAATATTACCAACCAGTGACACAGACATGACTAAATGGATTCATCAAATTGGAATCATATATCTCTTATCAACAAAGATTACTATCACTTGCCTGCATTCATGTATACATTTTTTAGTCATTATCTTCAACCATGTCAATCAGAGTAGTCATGGTAGCTTTGTGGGTTAAACTCTTGACCTTAGCAGTATCTGTACAAATTTCCAAAACTCCCTTAGAAATTATGTAATGTTAATTCTAAGCAGCCGTGCATGACTGATGTTACCCCTGACTGTCTGACCCAAGTTCAATGCCTTTTATCAGCCACTGCATCATTGAAATGAGCTCAGTCTGATGATTATCTTAGGATTGTCTTCAACACCCTCTATGTTCTGTAAATGCAATGTGCAGTGCTTCAGGGACCCAGCTGAACCAAAAAAAAACGGCTCCAGGAAGGGCTGTGGATCTTTGCATTGCAATTGGCAATGCTCGTTCAATCATAATGTTATCCAATGGAATCAGAGTTTATTGTGTCAATTGTAGCTCATTGGGCAACAATTTTGCCTCTGAGATAGAAGGTTGTGGCTTTCTGTCCCACTCTAGAGACCTGGGCACATAATCCAGGCTGATGCTTTAGTACAGTAGTGACGGCATGTTAAGATGCCGGAGGAGTTATCTTTTAACTCTGAAGTGGACATAACAAATCCAATGGTAATATGAAAAGAAGAGGTTTCCTGGCCAATATTAATCCCTCAACCACCATCACTATAACTGATTAATTGTTCATTATTACATTACTGTTTGTGGGAGCTTGCTGTTTGCAAATTCACTGATGCATTTCCTATAATACAATACCCACACTACAGAATTATTCTATTCATGCATAGCCTAAGATTGTGAGAGGCATTATGTAAACAAAATTCTTTTTACATTACATTGAATTATCTAATGATAATTGCTAATCTTAAAAAGAGGTCAGTGTGCAAGTACTGTTAATGTCAAATACTTCCTTTTTCTTTGTAAGTTAAAAATCCATTTGGAAGAATTCCCTATTCAGAGGAGATTTAATGTTTTTATTTCCTCTAATGTGGAGATACTTCAGGACAGTTCTCATCCATTATCAGTAAGAATGCTGATCAATAAACTGTTCCATTGGGAATACTACAGATCAGCATTCTCTTTAGACTCCAGCTGATAACTGGGAGCTACCCAAGTCCATGTATCTGCCAGTGCAGTAGTCATCCATATCAGATGCCTCCCAGTTCTCATTCAGGAATTGAAAAGAAGCTGATTGGTAACTTGCCCGGCAGCCAAAGTTAGCTCAGTTCTTTTGAGCATGGAGCCCCAAACCCTAACCCTGTAGACGATAAGAAATAAAGATGATATATAAAATAAAGAGAATATAGGTTAAGGGTTTTCCCCCAAATGATTTAACTGATCAGCGAGACGGGACAAATACTTGCTAATTGAAATATTCCTCCCAATGTTTAAGAACTCTCTGGATGCTTTCTGCTGCCATGCTTTTCTGAACTGGAACTACTGGGAAATGGTAGAATTTATGGCCACTCAGTTTCTCAGTTGATGAGGTCTTGCACTGTGGGCTTCAGTCCTTCCTATAAGTTTTGTCAATTGAAAGAGAAGGGTTGAGATATGTTTAGGACTCTTCTAGTTTCAGTTTCAACTTTTGTTCCTGTGCTGCTCATAATGAGATATTTATGAGGTTTAAAATCTTATCAGGCAGACGAGCAACACATGGATCTTTAATCTGTCGGAGATGTAATCGTCATAAACTGCTCAATTTCTGTCACAATCCAGCAGGGATGAGACAAAGGCTGAAAAAGCTCTGAAGAAGAGTCAGACAGGTTCGAAACGCTAGCTCTGTTTCTCTCTCCACAGAGGCTGCCAGACCTGCTGAGCTTTTCCAGCATTTTATGTTTTTCTTTCAGATTTCCAGCATCTGCAGTATTTTGCTTTCACCATGGGACACAGGCAGTGTCCCTCTGCCTGCCCAGGACTCACAGACCTGCCCAATTCACCCAGGGGAATAGGAATGCGTTCCATTGTACTCCCCTTGAACACTGCCAGCAGCATGGCAGGGGTCAGGTGATGTCTTCCTTGCCATCCATAAGCTGCACCAAGCTTTATTGTGCTCAGTGCAGCACCAAACAGTAGAGGCCCTGGTTGTAATCCAGTGTGAGGAGGGGGCTCAAAAATGGCAGCGAGCAGAAGTTGTTTTAACTGCTGCAATTCTGGCATTATGCAGGCCACAGGTGATTGGGTGCGTGGGGTGGGGTGGTGGTGGTGGTGGTGGGGGGGGGGGGGGGGGGGTTGGGGGGCGTGGAGGGGGGGTTGCGGGATAATTAAAATGTAATGACATCATCGACACTGCTCCGCAGTTTTAACTTTATAATTGCAAGAGGCCTGCAAGATGCCACTGGTCTCTGCCTGATTTTCCCCTTCCAGCTGTTGAACCTTTCCGGACAGTTCAGGACAAGAGACAATGCAGATTTAATTGAGGCTGAGGCTGAGGGAGCTTAAAGCAACTGTGGGCTCTCATGGAGGATTTTATGCTGGACTCTTGCCCAATCACTGCAGTCCACCCTAGCTTAAAATTGGGGCTGAGCCACTTTCCCCGACATAGCCAGAAAGCGATAGCGTAACACAGTAAAGAATGGAGTACCCTATGAATTCTTCTATAAATGGACGGGCCTACCTGAACAGGCCCTGACCTCAAACTGGTCACTCATGTTTGTGAATCCAACAGAAATTGTACAGTCGAGGCAACGTTGAATTTTAATCAGAACCTGCTGTTTTCCCCCCGTGTCCCTAATAAAATTATGTGTCTCAGCAACATAGAAGTGGGTATGTACTAGCCAGGCAAGGTTTAAAAAAAAAGGCCCATTTCAGCTCATTTCAAAGCAAACTGGCCCAAACTAATGAACCACAGCCCAGGCCTAAATTACCGAAAAAATAAGTCGCCAAGGTCAACATATGAGAGAAGAGATGTGTCAACAGAGAGGGGTCCATATGACTCTTCTACAGTTCTGAAGAAGAGTAATGGGACTTGAAACGTTAACTCTGTCTTTCTCTCCAAAGATGCTGTCAGACCTGCTGAGTTTTTCCAGCAATTTTTGTTTTTGTTTCAGATTTCCAGCATCTGCAGTATTTTAGTATCTAACTCAGTTGAAGTGGCCACACTTTGATGGGGCTGTTACCATGGTTGCCCTTAGTAACCGATAAAGGTCTGGGAAATGAAAAAAAAATATCTGAAACAGGAGCAGATTAAGCCTCAATGAGAGAGTGAGCTGAATTCGCGGGAAGGCCTTTACCTCATTCTTATTTTCAAAGCGACGGACACACACTGGAAAACAATGTTAATGGCATGTTGTGAAGACACACAGGTTTATGCCTCTCTTTGCGTTTCACATGCCCCCCATCCTTGCTTCTTGAGTTTGCCCTCTTTCCTTTTTTTTTTCTGTTCTTCCTTACTCCTTGCAGTCTCTCATTCTTGAACTCTCGGATAGTCCTGGACTACTGGCCCTGGAAGTAGTTTTTTGGGTAGGATGGGAAGCTGTGAGGAATCCACCTGATCAATGTCTTCCCTCAAAATTCAGCAGACCTGGTTTATCAATAAAGTCCACTTTCTTCCCAATTAGAAAAATCAGACATTGGGTGGCTTGGTTTCATGTCTAGTTTTTGATTTCTTTGACTTGACTGCTAGCATTCTTGATGACCACTGCTGGTGGATGGATAGGTGCAGATGTACTACCTAGAAGGTCACTGCTGTTGGATGAATGTGGCATTTGAACTGATAATTCCATCGCCCGATCTTTCATCTTTCACCTTTGAAGCAACGCTACAAGATTGATGAGTGATCACTCTCATTCTTATGCTTTCTCTGGTCTAACTTTTACACTTTGCATTTGTTGTGAGCGAGAAGACTCCCTTACTCCTGGATGTCCTCCTGCAAGACGACTGGACTAACAATCTCTGTGAGGAGTGTCAAAAAGTCAGCACTGAAGTCACAATCCAGATCTTCATTGCAGTGGGATAGCTTCAGGTATTCATTTCTGAAGCCCCAGCTGGATTCTTGCTGACTGACTCCTTCCACTTTCCTGTAAGGTTGAGGTCTATACAAGATCTTCTACTTAAAAGAGAGAATTGCTGATTCTGTAGAACCTACAATGTTTTCAATATCTGCTGTCTCTTGTGCTGGAGTGCTGTGTGTAACTTGCCCTTGATTGTTAGTTCAATCCCTCCTGGACCACATAGCTGGGTTTCTTTTGGCTGCAGGCAATGCGTTGGCAACCACTGTTTGTTATCTGATAAAACTGTTATACTCGCTCCAGTATCTAGTTTAAAGTTGGTGACATGGATGTTGACATATATATCTGCGTTCCAGAATACATGATTAGGGACATTGATCTCACCCAGGAAATATTAGCTTGTGGAAAAGACTGGCTCCATGTTTCTCCTTTCACTCCGTGATTGAACACTGAGTTATAACAGTGCCTGCCCAATGCATTGTTAAAATCGATTTTGAACCCTTTTTAAGGGTCGCTCACCAGTTTGGTGATTCTTGTTTGGTTCTCCAAGTCGAAGCCTATGATCGCTGGATCGGGGTTTTCTCCACAGACCACCACGTCCTGTGGTGCAGTCGCCAATGGCTTTGAAAGTTGACTTTCTGACTCTTCCTGTCTCCACTCTGTCTACGGAGCAGCTTTGGAGATCTTCCATTGTGTCTCACAGAGATCTGCAGTATTGGTGCCATTTTTACACGCCTGACATTTTAGTCTGTTTTAAAGTTGAATTGTTTTTGGGTCCATTGCCATTGCTGCCATGTTGTAAGTTGGTTAGCCTAGCTTTGGAATGGTTACTGAGACATTGGTGTGTTCAAGCAGCAACTGGTTTATTTTGTATAACTGAACTATGTATAACTATCCATGACTAGGTGTTATGCTGCTGAGGCCATGAAAACATTCCTCTGCTCTCCTGGTCATGTGTCCCCTTACATCATTGTTATGGGAGTCCCACACGTTAACTCTTACCAACCCTAATACTACAACTGGGATACTGGGTTGGTAGGTATGAAGCAGACCTATGTAATGCTGCTTTCTGTGAATAAGCACATTATCACGATAAGTAATAGTGCCCAGTTCCCTTATTCATGTTAATGTGAACATTAATGTTCTGATGAAGAATCATACAGACTCGAAACGTTAACTCTGTCTTCCTCTCCACAGATGCTGTCAGACCTGCTGAGTTTTTCCAGCATTTTTTGTTTTTGTCCCTTATTCACCAACTGGCTTGGGGATCGAGATAACACCAGGCCTGTCCTATGACTTTTCACCATTCTGAAATTTGGAATTGGAGGTAATGTGATTTCTGGGTCTGGATTATGCATCTGACTGTTCAGTGATCTCTGTAAGTAGTTAGTTATAATTGGCTTGTGTTTTATGGACAGGCTGCTGGGGAAATTTCCAAGCATCTGAAATAGTGACCCCCCCCTCCCCCACCTCCTCCCTCCCCCACCTCCGCTCCTGCCCCCTGACTCCTCCTACCCCACTTTACCATCTTTCATTCAGGGCTGGTAGTTTGAAAGCTACAGTAATTGTGAAAGTGTTTTCTCCCCCTGCCTCTCTCCCCACCCCCACCACCTGTCCCCCCCCCCCATCTCTCTCTCCTCCACCACCCCCACCTCCCCCCCCCCCCGCCCCACCACCACTACATGGCCTATAGCAAAGGAGCAGCTTATCTGAAATGAACACTGAACTAACACCTGGGACTGGCCTTCTCCCCAAGGGCTCCTGCACACTTGAGCTGATAAAGGCCACACGTTCACACCCCTGCTCATCAAATTCAGAGAAGCACAGCCTGAAAGGTAATTAAATCTACCTGCCGGCCTAACTGGAATTTATTACCGCAGCTCCATCATTAAACAGCATCGGCACCAAAGTTCACAGTATTAATATTATCTGGCAGAGTGCAGAAAAAAAAAATCCTTCCATGTTTAGATCTTCAATCAAGAGAATTTTATTTTATGCTGTCATGGAACAGTAAAATTATTCACGCACAATGTGAAACATATTTTACTAGTCCCCAGAACGCTGAGGCTGTAGAATCAACAAGTCGGGTAAATGCAGCCTCATGTAGCACTGCAATGTGAAGACACCATATAATCTCTAGATGTGGTGCAGGAAGAAAGAGATGAGGTTTGACTCCTGCACAAAGATTCACGAGATCGGTTCCTGGGGTGAGGAAGATAGATTGGAGAGGTTAGGGATGTTTGCCTCAGAGAAAAGGAGGCTGAGAGGAAGAGGTATTCAAAACCATAAGGGGTCTGGACATAGGACAGGGAGAAACTGTTTCCGCTTCGTGAAAGGTGGAGAACGAGGCGGGGACAGGCTGAAAGTAATCAGCAAAAGAAGCGACAATGATAAGAGGAAAACCTTTTTGATGCAGCAAGTGGTTAGAGCCAATAAGGCCGGTCTTATAGCGTGTGAAACTGTAAAAATCCCAACGCATGTATTGACCAATGAATCGTGAATCTTTGTGCAGGAGTCAAACCTCATCTCTTTCTTCCTGCACCACCTCTAGAGATTATACCTAACTCTAGAGAGTAGAGTGCGGTAGACAATCCCCTGGCAGATTTCTCAACCAGTACAAAGAAAGTGATTTCATTTGACTGCTCCATTTCAAAGGTGAACTCGAGTGCAGGATGGAGCCCATTAAGATATACAAGGAAATTATTACATGTTGCTTCCAATTTATATATAGCAAAGGTGTCATCTGCAGATTGGAAATATGCGAGGGGTGGGAGATTAGGTGCCATTCCATGAAAGACTCATTTCACATGGAACCCAACAAAGATGTTTGCAAGAGCTGGGCCTGGAGGGGATCCCTTGGCAACACCATCTATTTGGGCATACATGATGTCTTTGAAGCTGAACTCAACTGCACGTGTTGCTAAGTTCAATGAATACTGATTCACGCAATGGTGGTGGGTCTACAGCACCATGATATAGTGCTGCAGTGCAGATATCTATGGTTTCTTTAAATGGAACATTGGTGAATAGGCTAGCGATGTCAATGAGTGCATGGGCACAGCATTGCTATCAATATGTGAGTCCTGTACAGTACCCGTCTGAAACAGGTCCGCACCATAAACTCACTTAATCCGGAGCAGTTTGCCAACATAATTAATAACACCACTGACCATGTACTCTCAGAAAGCGAGGAGTTTGTCCTTGGGCATGGTTTCAATTTTGGTGTGACTTCCTCCCAAATCAAACGGGGAGAGGTACTTGCTGAGTTCAAACCCCTCTACTCCCAGCTAACCCACCACAAACCAGCATCCACAGAAGATGCTGAATCCTTGAAAGCGTGCCTAGCTGATCTAGTGCACGCATGTTGGGGGATTCCGAATGGCCTGTCTGACTTACACATGCAACGTGAATGTCTCACAGCATTGCGAGGCCTTAAGACCAACCCAGGCATACACATCAGTAAACCTGACAAAGGGACGGAATAGCCAACCTTAACAAGCATGATATCACATTCCTAATGACAGGTCCAAATTCGTATCCATTGGTCCTGCTGCCCAACGTGACTGGACAGCCTTGCTCGAAGATAAGCTAAAATAAATGCTTGCTGGACTTGTGCAAGAGCCATGAGCTGCCACATGACATAGATGACACGGTTTGTCCTCACGGTTCACTGTGTCTGCGTATGTATGGCCCTCTCACACTTTCCTTAATTATGTCAGTGAATAAATAAAGCCTACCTACGTCCTAACACTGCCACCCACACCAGCAGACTCTGCTGCTACATGCAGCCACGATGCCGTTTGCAGGCCTTTTCACCCACCCTTGTGCTGCCTCCTCATGCCTGGCATAAATCACTCTCAATGTTTTTACCACGCCACTACCGAAAAATGGAGCGGGCAATGAAAAATTGATGGAGGTGTTCGAAATCATGAGTGGGCTGGATAGAGTGGATAGGGAGAAACTGTTCTCACTCGTAAAAGGATCGACAACAAGAGGGCACAGATTTAAAGTGATTTTCAAAAGAAGCAAATGTGACGTGAGAAAAATCTTTTTCACACAGCGAGTGGTTCGGGTCTGGAATGCACGGCCTGGAAGTGTGGTGGAAGACAGGTTCAATCGAGGCATTCAAGAGGGCATTAGATGATTATTTGAATAGAGACTACATGCAAGGGTATGTTGAAAATGCAGGAGAATGGCACTAAGTCATAATGCTTATTTAGAGAGCCAGTGCAGACATGATGGGCTGAATGGCCTCCTTCTGCACCATAACAATTCTGTGATTCTGTGATATGTTACGTAAGTGGGCGGGAGAGGGCAGACGGGGGAATGTCCTGCACAGTTTGACGCTGTACAGTCCAGCCCTATGTCTTTGTGGGGATGCAGATCCATAGCTGGGGTCGTTTCCCAGTAAAGGTGGTCGAGGTCAGGATATTGGACACATACACTAATCAGTTAGATGCTGTAAAGAGAAGTAGGGTTGACTATTCCAAAGCACACCCCACTGGTTTCCAACATTCTACCCTCTATAAACTTGAGGTCAACCAAAATTCTGCTGCCCATGTCCTTACCTGCACTGGGTTTCATTCACCTGTCATCCTGTACTTACTGGCCAACATGGCTCGTGGTCAAGCAACATTTCAACTTTAAAATTCACATCCTTGTTTTCAAATGCTTCCATGTCCTTTCCCCTCCCTGGCTCTGTAATCTCCTTCAGCTTCACAAACCTCCTAGATATCTGCGCTCCTCAAATTCTGGGCTCTTGAGAATTCCAATTTTAATTGCCTCATCATTGGTGGCTGTGCCTTCAATTACCTAGGCCCTGAGCTCTGGAATTCCCTTCCTAAATCTCTCTGAATCTGGTTTGAATCTAGTTGAGGAGTCAGAGGTCTTGCCAGCTGGCTGGAGAGCCAGTGAGAGACCCGCACTGCCTCTTTTTGGGAACCACAAGCCAATCAGGCAGTGGCAAGGCCAGCTGCCGGCCCTCCCCTGGAATCAAGGCCCCGGGGGCAGAAGTCCCACCTGCCGAGAGCTGCCAGACAATCAGAGGCTGACAGCTCTTATGTTCAGCAGTGTCACTGGGGAGACCATGGCAGCTGTCAGAAGGACAGGAACTAGAGTCCCAGGATCATGAAGTGACCCAGGCCACAGGTAAATACTTGGGGGTCGGGGGGAATGTGGGGTTCATGGGTTTGGGGCTGCAGGGAGAGGGGTGTTGAGGGTCGACAGCAAGGACTCAGTGGACCCCCCTTTCCTGATGTTGAGTCCCTTGATTGAGGGGCCCCGCCGACACCCTCACCACCCCTCCGCCGGCCGCCCACAACCCCGGAGGTGACAAGCTATCCTCAGTTTTCCCTGTCTTGCACACCACATGTCGACAGACCTCCTGCAGCTGGCTTAATACCATTAGCAATGTGATGAGCCCTGAATTGGCCATTAGTTGATGTCTAATTTTGCTCTTGTGAAGCACCTTGGGATGTCTTATTACATTTAAAGACGCTGTATAATATAGGATGTTGTCATATTCTGGAACCGTACGGTCCAGTTGGCCAGAGGACTTTTGCCACCAGAACTTATCACCTTATGACAGTGCTACCTTTATACCAAATAGTCTGGCAAAGAGGACAAGCCCAAGTCATTGTCAATGTTGGCTGCTGAAAGCTGAAGGAGACAGGGTGACTGTCTTCCACTTCTCTCATGCTTTCTAGAGAAGCTCTTGACCTCTGCTTTGGACCTCCCTCTGGAGCACCACCTGAGCTTTGCGGGTGCAAAGCTTCACATGAGGAGATATGCTATATCATCTTATGGTGAAATTCCTTGCTTCTGTTCAAGTCCCTGATTAAGCTGAATCTGCCCCTTGCATTGGGTATTGGTCTGCTTCTGTAGGCACACCCTTAGTTCCTTAACAAAAGGTGATGTGCCTGAAACCAATAAACATGGGACATATTGTGGAATTGAAACTATATAATAACATTATATTCCTTTATGTCAAATGGATCTTAGTAATGATCTTCTAATAGCAGAGCAACCTTACAACAGATACAAACTGACCTATTTATTAATTGGATAATTACAAGCAAGATCATTGCAATAAAGTGGGAAGCATAAATCTCCACTTACCATCGGGTTCAAAACGCTTTTGGCACTTTCCAAGAAAATGCAGTAATTCCCAGCCTCATCAACTCGAGTGAGCTCCATCCCATAATAATAGGTTTAAGCCCTGTTTTGTTACAGTTCCAATCGCTGTTGGTATTAACCTGTGGTGAAGATGCAATGACATTATCTCACACAGCACAACACACAGGTGCAGTGATAATGTGGATAGTGGAGTTGGAATAGAAGATCAGTCGTGATCTTATTGAATGGTGGAGCAGGCTCGAGGGGCTGAATGGCCTACACCTCCTATTTATTATGCTTGTACTGAAGCCTTTTCTTTTTTTTTTCAGTGCTGACCCTATGCTGGGATACCTGTGTAAGCCTTTGGCGGGGCTGTCCAGTGGCCCTGCTGAACAGCTAGAGATTGAAACATGGCTACAGTTGATAAGATATACACACGTTCAGCTGTACATCTGTTTTATACAATGGTTAAGGAACAAAGTCATGTCAGAATTTGTGAAGCCTGCGTGTAAAGGAATTACACATGTAAGTGTTTTTCTTTTCTATCTTCTCCACACAAAAAAAAATAACCAAAAAAGGAATCGGGCTCTTTGGAGTGCCTGCTGGAATGTAGTGCTGCTAACACAACACTGACGCAGCTCAGATACTATGCTTGGTATCCCCAGCATTGCGCCAATAAGGCAGCAGTTCCAATTTCTAGCCCCGACACAAAAGAACACACTTTCCTTTCTGTGTATGTTCAACTAACGCAGCTCAGATACAAAACAGCCTAAATTGTTGGGTAGCTTGTAGGAGATGGACTGTTTAATGAGGGGGTGTGTGTGTTAGCCAACCTCAATTTATAGGTTTCTTCTCTTTTTTGATATCTAAAATGAGGGAAAAGACCACCAGGATTGGACTGGGATCTCCCTTCCCCAAGCAGCAATTGTCGTTCCGCCAGTGCCATTTTGGATAAGGGTGACTTTTAGTTGCCTGGGCTGACCACCCAGGAAAGTTGTCAGCACCTTGAATGTGACAACCAGGGGCCTGACACCTCTTTCCGAACCACTGCTGGCTGATTGTGCTCAACTCTATTTTTCCAGCTCTTTGGCGGCCCAACCGGTGGCCCTTAAACAAAATTTGACAGTAAGCCACCTAGAATCACTGAACCACAGAATTTTAACAGCACAGAAGGAGGCCATTCGGCCCATTGTGTCTGCACCGGCTCTCCAAATGAGGAGATATTAGGGCAGTTGACCAAAAGCTCGGCCAACGAGGCAGCATTTGAGGAATGTCTTAAAGGAGGAAAGTGAGGTAAAGAGTGTAGGGAGGGAATTGCAGAGCTTAAGGCCTAGACAGCTGAAGACATGGCTGCCGATGGTGGAGCGATTAAAAAAGGGGATGCACAGGAGTGCAAAAACCATGGTGGGTTGTGGGGCTGGAGTAGGTCACGGAGATAGGAAGGGGCAAGACAATGGAGGCATTTGAAAATTAGAATGAGAATTTTATAATTGAGGCTTTGCAGGGCTGAGTGCCAGTATAGGTCAGTGAACACTGGGGTGATGGGTGACTGGAACTTGATGCAAGTTGTTAATGTTGCAATCCTGTCACAATGAAGTTCATGTTCTAGTTGTAAGTGAGAGCAGCATTACTAACTGGGGAAAGGTTAGGGCCTTATTCTTAAGTATACATAAGAATTGGTTTCCAGCTGTTGGGGGTTGGGGAAAGGAAAAGGGAATTTGTCCAGGTATTCTCTATTTTGTGAATAAGCCTATGTTAAAGAAAGACTGGTTTCAGTTTCCTCCTTCACTCAGTGAATGAGCATCAAATTATAACATGAGTTAGAAAAAGGGCAGCAGAGTTTTGGATGAGCTCACGTTTATGGAGGATGGAAGATGTGAGGCCAACCAGGCAGAATAGTCAAGTTTAGAGGTAACAGTAAAGGCGTGGATGAGGGTTTCAGCAGATTTCAGGATAGGCACCCATACCCTCTATACATGAGCATTCTATGGAATTCCTCATCATCCATGCCCTCAATACTGGTTAGTCCTCAGCTAGAGTATTGTGGACAGTTCTGGAGATCACACTGCAGGCAAGATATAAAAGCATTAGAAAGGGTATAAACTCTTAACTGGTCTGTGAACTGGCCTAGCAAACTACTCAGCTGTATTCAGAGTGGTGGCTCAGCAACACTTTAAGGGCAATTAGCAGTGGGCAATGAATGCTGTCCTTGTCAACAACACCCACATCCTGAAAATGAATAAAATGAAGAAGAGGAGGTTTAACAGGATGTTACCAGGAATGATGGACTTCATATATGAGGAGAGGTTGGAAAAGCTAGGACTGTTCTCCTCAGAACAGAGGACGCTCAGAAGTGGCTGAATATAGGTTTTCAAACTGATAAGAGGTTTTGATAGAGTCAACAGGGAAAAATTATTCTCTCTGGTGAGTGGCTCAAGGCGATAGATTTAAAATCATTGGCAAAAAAATCTTGAGGAGAAATGAGGGGAAATGTTTTCACGAGAGTTGTCGGGATCTGGAACGCTCGGCTTGTAAATGTGGTGGAAGCCGATTCCATAAATAAATTTAAAAAAGAGTTGGACAGCGATGGAGGATGAGGAGCTTACAGGATTATAGACATAATGGAAGGATATGGGATTAAGCATGATTAATGTTTCAAAAGAGATGGTTACAGGCATGTTGGGCTGAATGGCCTCCTTCTGAGCTGTAAGCTCCTAAAGGAGCCCCAGGTGCCACCAAAGAGGAGGTAAGTTCTTGAATCGGTGGAAAGAGAAGAGTTGAAGTGTCCTTTGTGCTCCAAGCCACACTGAGGCCCGCTATCGTTTGACCCATTAAGACTTACTTCAAGCTGACATGGTTTAAAGCTCTGATTTAAAATATATTCTTGAAGAGTGACACACAACCGAACACAGCACTATCAACAGTAGCAAGGATATTTGTGCCCAGTCCATCGATTCAAGAGTTGACACTAGGCTTATCTAGCATTGATATCAAAATGCTACAAGAAAAATAGCATTTTAAACTAATATGTTTCTGGTGAGATATTCCATTTCATCACCTCTTGTTGCTCCCACCACTAACTGCATCTCAACCTAAGGTTTTGCGCGCTGCGACTCAATGGTATAAAGCAGCTGGAAAGACAAAAGTCTGTAAGCGTACCGCTGGGTGTCTTCCATAGCTCGATGGGAGCAATGTGGGAATTTCATATTCCCACTGCGACGCTTTGCAGAAACCACAGTGATGGAATGAATATATTCGGTAATCTAACTCCATTCTGGTGGGTGGTTGTGGGGGTGGAGGTGGGGGTGGGGCTGGGGGTGGAGGTGGGGAGGGGGGGATGGGGATGGGGGGTGTGGGGAGGGGGGGCTGTGGGTGGTAATGGTGGGTGCTGCTGCATTTTTGGACCACCGTTGAAAGAAGATCGGGGAGTGCACCTGGTGTCCTGGACAATATCTTTGGCTCGTCCGACAGAGCCGAAACTGGCCATTCTCGCCACCTCGCTGCTTCTGGGATCAAAAAGGCTGCCAGTCATTCCCAATATCAAACTGTTACTGCGCTCCCAAAAATGTTAATTCCCCCATTTTTACCACTCTGCCATTAATTCTACCTCCTCGGGAGATTTCTGAGAGCTGTTTAAATGCAGGTCCTTCCTTCTTTACGGTGTGGCACAGGGGCTACTTTTTAATCAAATGATTATAGAAACCTGCTCCACATGGCGCGCATGAACCTGTTGGGATCTGAACAGGAAAAATGTGCTTTTATGGGCAGGATTTTGCGTCCCACGTGCCCGACCCCCATCGGGCGTTGGACGAGTGCCCCAACGCCATCGCGCGATATTTCGGCCGGCGGGCACGCGCAAGAGTCGGCAGTGCGCCCGCCAACAATCCAGAGGCCTAGTAAGGCCGCCAACCCAGTAATTAAACATTATTTTTTGCTGCCCGTCCAACCTCGCGGTTGGTGGGGTTGGCGAATCGGCCTGGCGGCCTTGGGATTTTTTTTAGGAAACCTCATCCACGGGCGGGATGAGGTTTCCACAATGAAGTAAAAAAATAAATATAGATTTTTGGGCAGAGTTTTTATCCTGTTTATGTTAGTGTTGCGCGAGCCCTATGTCAGGACGTTTTTTGCAGGTTTTAAAAACCTTCCCCGTGCATTTACAGACTTCGGTCCTCGCACTTCTCCTTCCCCCTACCCTGCCAGGGCTGAGCCAATTAACAGCCGGTCAGCGTGAAATCGCGCTCGGGGGACGACTGTTGGTGGCGGACCGTTTCCCAGGGTCCACTAGACACACCCACCTGATAAACCAAAACTCCCGCCCTATGATTCTGTTTGGATTGCCAGCATTTACTTTTTAAAAACCAATTATTTTAGGCCATTCGCTATTTATTAGCGTGACACAATGTTCATTAATGGGTATTCTTGGGTCCCCGCAGCTTGTAAAATAGCAGGGGGGGGTGGCAAAGACGTGTGGGTAAGCACCAGGAAAGGCCCACCCCCAGCCTGAAGACCCACCCTCCCGGGAGTGTAAAATTCAGCCCCTGATAACGCTTGCCTATTTGCGCATGTGGCTCTTATTTGCTGATTTGGTCCTCTTTGAATTTAGTGGGCCCAGAGGTCAATAGTGGTTGTTTTACAGGAATCATAGAATCATAAACGGCTGCAGCACAGAAGGAGGTCATCTGGCCTGTGTCCAAATGAGGACCTCGGCTAATCCTACTCCATTGCCCTTTCCTTGTAACCCTGCAATTCTTCTCTCTTTGGGCCCATGTCCTATTTCCTTTCGGAAGCCAAGATTGAATCTGCTTCCACCAAGCTCTTGGGCAGTCCATTCCAGATCCTAAGCACTCACTGAGTGAAAAAAAGCTTTTCCTCATGTTGCCGTTGGTCCCTTTGCCAATTGGCGTCCTCTGGTTCTCGACCCTTCCGGCAGTTTCTCTTGACCTATTGCCTGGAGCCGACATGATTTTGAACACCTCTATCAAATCTCCTCTCAGCCTTCTCTTCACGAAGGAGAACAGCCCCAGCTTCTCCAATCGACTCTTGTTGTGCTGATGTAAAAACAGAAAATGCTGGAAGTACTCAGCCTCTGTCGGGAGAGAGACAGAGCTAACGTTTCAGGCCGATCACCCTTTTCTCTCTCCACAGATGCTGCCAGGCCGAGTGCTTGTTTCCAGCATTTTTTGTTTTGATTTCAGATTTCCAGCGTGCGCAGTATTTCACTTTTGTATTTGTTTTTAACGCAGTTGCCTAAATCGGCAAGTATTATCATCAGCAGCATGAGTTTTATGCAAATGATTGGAGACATGGGGCAGGATTTTCATGTCGTTGGGCGGGTGCGGTGGGCTGGCCCAGGAGCAGCTGGGAAATGTTCAGCCGCCCGCGATCGGTCCCTGACCGCCATTTCACACTGGTTGGTGAATTAACGGGCAGCAAGCGCCACACGTGTGCTGAGAGCCTCAGAGCTGCTGAGGAGGGGGGGGCGGTAGGAGGGTAGACGCAAAAGTCTGCTCAGGCGTTGGGGGGAGCGCGCACTGAAAGCTTCTCGAAGGCAGGGAGCAGAAGAATATTCAAATCAAAAATAAAGATTCTGAAAATGTGAAAATCGTGTCCCCACATAGCACTCCCTCACATGAACAAAGACATATTAAAATTATACCAAAAAATGTAAATTTTTTGAAATTAATGTTGGAATCCTCATCCCGCCCATGGATGAGGTTTGCTAAAAAAAATCCAAAGGCCACCTGGCCGATTAGCCCGTCCGCCAACTGCGAGCGCAAAATAGCATTTACTTAATTGATTAATGGCCTTAAAATGCCTCTTCATTGTTGGCAGGCGGCTGCTGACTCTCACACGTGCCTGCCCACCGAAATATTGCACTATGACACCGGGACACTCGCCCGATGCCCAATCGGTCTGGGTGCTATTTTACACCCAATCGGGCCGGGCGCTATTTTACACCCAATTGGGCCGGGCGTTATTTTACACCCAATCGGGCCGGGTGCTATTTATCACCCGATGGGGCCGGGCGCTATTTTACACCCAATGGGGCCGGTCGCTATTTTACACCCAATCAGGCCAGACGCTATTTTACATCCAATTGGGCTGGGTGCTATTTAACACCCGATGGGGCCGGGTGCTATTTTACACACAATAGGACCGGGCGCTATTTTACACCCAATCGGGCTGGGAGCTATTTACACCCAATCGCGCCGGGCGCTATTTTACACCCAATGGGGCCGGGTGCTACTTTACACCCAATGGGGCCGGGCGCTATTTTACACCCAATCGCGCCGGGCGCTATTTTACACCCAATGGGGCCGGGTGCTATTTTACACCCAATGGGGCCGGGCGCTATTTTACACACAATGGGACCGGGCGCTATTTTACACCCGATCGGGCCGGGCGCTATTTTACACCCGATCGGGCCGGGCGCTATTTTACACCCAATCGCGCCGGGAGCTATTTTACACCCAATCGCGCCGGGCGCTATTTTACACCCGATCGGGCCGGGAGCTATTTTACACCCAATCGGGCCGGGCGCTATTTTACACCCAGTGGGGCCGGGCGCTATTTTACACCCAATCGCGCTGGGTGCTATTTTACACCCAATCAGGCCGGGTGCTATTTTACACCCAATCGGGCCGGGTGCTATTTTACACCCAATGGGGCCGGGCGCTATTTTACACCCAATGGGGCCGGGCGCTATTTTACACCCAATGGGGCCGGGTGCTATTTTACACACAATAGGACCGGGCGGTATTTTACACCCAATGGGGCCGGGCGCTATTTTACACCCAATCGCACTGGGCGCTATTTTACACCCAATGGGGCCAGGCTCTATTTTACACCCAATCGGGCCGGGCGCTAATTTACACCCAATGGGGCCGGGTGCTATTTTACACCCAATCGGGCCGGGTGCTATTTCACACCCAATCGGGCTGGGCGCTATTTTACACCCAATCGGGCCGGGTGCTACTTTACACCCAGTCGGGCCGGGTGCTATTTTACACCCAATCGGGCCGGGTGCTATTTTACACCCAGTCGGGCCGGGTGCTATTTTACAACCAATCGGGCTGGGTGCTATTTTACACCCAATCGGGCCGGATGCTATTTTACACCCAATCGGGCCGGATGCTATTTTACACACAATCGGGCCGGGCGCTATTTTACACCCAGTCGGGCCGGGTGCTATTTTACACCCAATGGGGCCGGGCGCTATTTTACACCCAATCGCGCCAGGCGCTATTTTACACACAATTGGGCCGGGCGCTATTTTACATCCAATCAGGTCGGGCGGTATTTTACACCCAATCGGGCCGGCGCTATTTTATACCCAATGGGACTAGGTGCTATTTTACACCCAATCAGGCCGGCCGCTATTTTACACCCAATGGGGGCAGGCGCTATTTTACACCCAATCGGGCCGGGTGCTATTTTACACCCAATCGGGCCGGGTGCTATTTTACACCCAATGGGGCTGGGCGCTATTTTACACCCAAAGGGGCTGGGCGCTATTTCACACCCAATGGGGCTGGGCGCTATTTTACACCCAATGGGGCCGGGCGGTATTTTACACCGAATCAGGCCGGGCGCTATTTTACACCCAATGGGGACAGGCGCTATTTTACACCCAATCGGGCCGGGTGATATTTTACACCCAATGGGGCCGGGCGGTATTTTACACCGAATCAGGCCGGGCGCTATTTTACACCCAATGGGGACAGGCGCTATTTTACACCCAATCAGGCCGGGCGCTATTTTACACCCAATGGGGACAGGCGCTATTTTACACCCAATCGGGCCGGGTGATATTTTACACCCAATCGGGCTGGGTGCTACTTTACACCCAATCGGGCCGGGCGCTATTTTACACACAATGGGACCGGGCGACATTTTACTCCCAATCGGGCCGGGAGCTATTTTACAGCCAATCGCGCTGGGCGCTATTTTACACCCAATTGGGCCAGGCGCTATTTTACACCCAATCGGGCCATGTGCTATTTTACATCTAATCGGGCCGGGTGCTATTTCACACCCAATCGGGCTGGGTGCTATTTTGCACACAATCGGGCCGGGCACTATTTTACATCCAATCAGACTGGGCGGTATTTTACACCCAATTGGGCCTGGTGATATTTTACACGCAATGGGGCTGGGCGCTCTTTTTCACCCATTCGGGCTGGGTGCAATTTCACACCCAATGGGACTAGGTGCTATTTTACACCCAATCGGGCCGGAATCTATTTTGCACCCAATCGGGCTGGGTACTATTTTACACCCGATCAGGCCGGGCGTTATTTTACAAACAATGGGGCCGGGCGCTATTTTACACCCAATCGGGATGGGCGCTACTTTACTCCCAATTGGGCTGGGCGCTATTTTACACCCAATTGGGCCGGGCGCTATTTTACACCCAATCGCGCCGGGCGCCATTTTACACACAATCGGGCCGGGCTCTATTTTACACCCAGTCGGGCTGGGTGCTATTTTACACCCAATGGGTCTGGGCGCTATTTTACACCCAATCGCACCGGGCGCAATTTTACACACAATCGGGCCGGGCGCTATTTTACACCCAGTCGGGCCGGGTGCTATTTTACACCCAATCGGGCCGGGGGCTATTTTACACCCAATCGGGCCGGGCGATATTTTACATCCAATCAGGCTGGGTGCTATTTTACACCCAATCGGGCCGGGTGCTATTTTACACCCAATCGGGCTGGGTACTATTTTACACACAATCGGGCCGGGCGATATTTTACACCCACTAGGGCCGGGTGCTATCTTACATCCAATCAGGCCGGGTGCCATTTTTCACCCAATCGGGCCAGGCGCTATTTTGCACCCAATCGGGCCAGGTGCTATTTTACACCCAATCGGGCCGGGCGCTATTTTACACCCAGTCGCGCCGTGTGCTATTTTACACAGAATCGGGCCGGGCGCTATTTTACACCCAATCGGGCTGGACGCTATTTTACACCCAGTCGGGCCGGGTGCTATTTTACACCCAATCGGGACTGGGTGTAAAATAGCACCCGGCCCGATTGGGTGTAAAATAGCACCCGGCCCGATTGGGTGTAAAATAGCGCCGGCCTGATTGGGTGAAAAATACCGCCCAGCCTGATTGGATGTAAAATAGCGCCCGGCCCGATTGTGTGTAAAATACCACCCGGCCCGATTGGGTGTAAAATATCACCCGGCCCGATTGGGTGTAAAATATCACCCGGCCCGATTGGATGTAAAATATCACCCGGCCCGATTGGGGGTAAAATAGCGCCCGGCCTGATTTGGTGTAAAATAGCGCCCGGCCACATTGGGTGTAAAATAGCACCCGGCCCGAATGGGTGTAAAATAGTGCCCGACCTGATTGGGTGTAAAATAGCGCCCAGCCTGATTGGGTGTAAAATAGCACCCGGCCCGATTGGGTGTAAAATAGCACCCGGCCTGATCGTGCCGGGTGCTATTTTACACCAAATCGGGCTGGGTGATATTTTACACCCAATCGAGCCGGGCGCTATTTTACACCCAGTCCGGCTCGGTGCTATTTTACACCCAATCAGGCTGCGTGCTATTTTACACCCAATCGGGCTGCGCGCTATTTTACACCCAATTGGGCCAGGTGCTATTTTACACCCAATGGGGCCGGGTGCTATTTTACACCCAATTGGGCTGGGTGCTATTTTACACCCAATTGTTCCGGACGCTATTTTGCACCCAATCGGGCCGGGTGCTATTTAACCCCCGATGGGGCCGGGTGCTATTTTACACCAAAAGGGGCCGGGTGCTATTTTACACCCAATCGGGCCGGGCGCTATTTTACACCCAGTCGGGCTGGGTGTTATTTTACACCCAATCAGGCCGGGCGCTATTTTACACACAATCATTCCGGGCGCTATTTTACTCCCAATTGGGCTGGGCGCTATTTTACACCCAATGGGGCTGGATGCTATTTTACACCCATTCAGGCCGGGCGCTATTTTACACCCAATCACGCCGGGTGCTATTTTACACCCAATCGGGCCAGGTGCTATTTTACACCCAATCGGGCTCGGCGCTATTTTACATCCAATCGGGCTGGGCGCTATTTTACACCCAATCGCACCGGGCGCTATTTTACACACAATCGGGCCGGGCGCTATTTTACTCCCAGTCGGGCTGGGTGCTATTTTACACCCAATCGGGCTGGGTGCTATTTTACACCCAATCGGTGCGGGCGTTATTTTACACCCAATTGGGCCAGGTGCTATTTTACACCCAATGGGCCAGTTGCTATTTTACACCCAATCGGGCTGCGTGCTATTTTACACCCAATTGGGCCAGGTGCTATTTTACACCCAATGGGGCCGGGTGCTATTTTACACCCAATTGGGCTGGGTGCTATTTTACACCCAATTGGTCTGGGCGCTATTTTGCACCCAATCGGGCCGGGTGCTATTTAACCCCCGATGGGGCCGGCTGCTATTTTACACAAAAAGGGGCCGGGTGCTATTTTACACACAATCAGGCCGGGCGCTATTTTACACCCAATCGGGCCGGGCGCTATTTTACACCCAATCGGGCCGGGCGCTATTTTACACCCAGTCGGGCTGGGTGTTATTTTACACCCAATCAGGCCGGGCGCTATTTTACACACAATCATTCCGGGCGCTATTTTACTCCCAATTGGGCTGGGCGCTATTTTACACCCAATGGGGCAGGATGCTATTTTACACCCATTCAGGCCGGGCGCTATTTTACACCCAATCACGCCGGGTGCTATTTTACACCCAATCGGGCCAGGTGCTATTTTACACCCAATCGGGCTCGGCGCTATTTTACATCCAATCGGGCTGGGCGCTATTTTACACCCAATCGCACCGGGCGCTATTTTACACACAATCGGGCCGGGCGCTATTTTACACCCAGTCGGGCTGGGTGCTATTTTACACCCAATCGGGCTGGGTGCTATTTTACACCCAATCGGTGCGGGCGTTATTTTACACCCAATTGGGCCAGGTGCTATTTTACACCCAATGGGCCAGTTGCTATTTTACACCCAATCGGGCTGCGTGCTATTTTACACCCAATTGGGCCAGGTGCTATTTTACACCCAATGGGGCCGGGTGCTATTTTACACCCAATTGGGCTGGGTGCTATTTTACACCCAATTGGTCTGGGCGCTATTTTGCACCCAATCGGGCCGGGTGCTATTTAACCCCCGATGGGGCCGGGTGCTATTTTACACAAAAAGGGGCCGGGTGCTATTTTACGCACAATCAGGCCGGGCGCTATTTTACACCCAATCGGGCCGGGCGCTATTTTACACCCAATCGGGCCGGGCGCTACTTTACTCCCAATTGGGCTGGGCGCTATTTTACACCCAATCGTGATGGGTGCTATTTTACACCCAATCGGGCTGGGTGCTCTTTTACACCCAATCGGGCCGTCTGCTATTTTACTCCCAATCGGGCCGGGCGCTATTTTACACCCAATCGGGCCGGGCGCCATTATACACCCAATCAGGCCCGGTGCTATTTTACACCCAAACGGGCCGGGGGCTATTTTACACCCAATGGGGCTGGATACGATTTTACACCCAATCGGGCCGGGTGCTATTTTACACCCAATCGGGCAGGGCGCTATTTTACACCTAATCAGGCCGGGTGCTATTTTACACCCAATCGGGCCGGGTGCTATTTTTCACCCAATCGGGACGGGTGCAATTTTACACCCAATCGGGCTGGGCGCTATTTTACACCCAATCGGGCCGGGCGCTATTTTACACCCGATCGCACCGAGCGCTATTTTACACACAATCGGGCCGGGCGCTATTTTACACCCAATCGGGCTGGGCGCTATTTACACCCAGTCGGGCCGGGTGCTATTTTACACCCAATCGGGCTGGGCGCTATTTTACACCCAATCGGGCTGGGCGCTATTTTACACCCAATCGAGCCTGGCGCTATTTTACACCCAGTCCGGCTCGGTGCTATTTTACACCCAATCAGGCCGCGTGCTATTTCACACCCAAACGGGCCGGGCGCTCTTTTACACACAATCGGGCCGGGCGCTATTTTACACACAATCGGGCTGGGTGCTATTTCACACCCAATGGGTCTGGGTGCTATTTTACACCCAATGGGGCCGGATGCTATTTTACATCCAGTCGGGCTGGGCGCTATTTTACACCCAATCGGGCCGGGTGCTATTTTACACCCAATCGGGCCGGGGGCTATTTTACACGCAATCGGGCCGTGCGCTATTTTACACGCAATCAGGCCGGGCGCTATTTTACAGCCATTGGGGCCGGGTGTTATTTTACACACAATTGGGCCGGGCGCTATTTTGCACCCAATCGGGCCGGGTCCTATTTAACCCCCAATGGGGCCGGGCGCTATTTTACTGCCAATGGGGCCAGGTGCAATTTTACACCCAATTGGGCCGGGCACTATTTTGCACCCAATCGGGCCGGGCGCTACTTAACCCCCGATGGGGCCGGGCGCTATTTTACACCCAATCGGGCAGGGCGCTATTTTACACCCAATCAGGCCGGTTGCTATTTTACACCCAATCGGGCCGGGTGCTATTTTACACCCAATCGGGCCGGGTGCTATTTTACACCCAATCAGGCCGTGTGCTGTTTTACACCCAATCGGGCCGGGTGCTATTTTACACCCAATCAGACCGGGTGCTATTTTACACCCAATCGAGCCGGGTGCTATTTTACACCCAGTCCGGCTCGATGCTATTTTACACCCCATCAGGCCAGTCGCTATTTTACACCCAATCGGGCTGGTCGCTATTTTGCACACAATGGGGCCCGGTGCGATTTTACACCCAATCGGGCCGGGTGCTATTTTACACCCAATCGGGCCGGGCGCTATTTTACACCCAGTTGGGCTGGGTGTTATTTTACACCCAATGGGGCTGGATGCTATTTTACACCCATTCAGGCCGGGCGCTATTTTACACCCAATCAGGCCGGGTGCTATTTTACACCCAATCGGGCCAGGTGCTATTTTACACCCAATCGGGCCTTGTGCTGTTTTACACCCAATCGGGCCGGGTGCTATTTTACACCCAATCAGACCGGGTGCTATTTTACACCCAATCGAGCCAGGTGCTATTTTACACCCAGTCCGGCTCGATGCTATTTTACACCCCATCAGGCCAGTCGCTATTTTACACCCAATCGGGCTGGTCGCTATTTTGCACACAATGGGGCCCGGTGCTATTTTACACCCAATCGGGCCGGGTGCTATTTTACACCCAATCGGGCCGGGCACTATTTTACACCCAGTCGGGCTGGGTGTTATTTTACACCCAATCAGGCCGGGCGCTATTTTACACACAATCATTCCGGGCGCTATTTTACTCCCAATTGGGCTGGGCGCTATTTTACACCCAATGGGGCTGGATGCTATTTTACACCCATTCAGGCCGGGCGCTATTTTACACCCAATCACGCCGGATTGCTATTTTACACCCAATCGGGCCAGGTGCTATTTTACACCCAATCGGGCTCGGCGCTATTTTACATCCAATCGGGCTGGGCGCTATTTTACACCCAATCGCACCGGGCGCTATTTTACACACAATCGGGCCGGGCGCTATTTTACACCCAGTCGGGCTGGGTGCTATTTTACACCCAATCGGGCTGGGTGCTATTTTACACCCAATCGGTGCGGGCGTTATTTTACACCCAATTGGGCCAGGTGCTATTTTACACCCAATGGGCCAGTTGCTATTTTACACCCAATCGGGCTGCGCGCTATTTTACACCCAATTGGGCCAGGTGCTATTTTACACCCAATGGGGCCGGGTGCTATTTTACACCCAATTGGGCTGGGTGCTATTTTACACCCAATTGTTCCGGACGCTATTTTGCACCCAATCGGGCCGGGTGCTATTTAACCCCCGATGGGGCCGGGTGCTATTTTACACCAAAAGGGGCCGGGTGCTATTTTACACACAATCAGGCCGGGTGCTATTTTACACCCAATCGGGCCGGGCGCTATTTTACACCCAATCGGGCCGGGCGCTATTTTACACCCAGTCGGGCTGGGTGTTATTTTACACCCAATCAGGCCGGGCGCTATTTTACACACAATCATTCCGGGCGCTATTTTACTCCCAATTGGGCTGGGCGCTATTTTACACCCAATGGGGCAGGATGCTATTTTACACCCATTCAGGCCGGGCGCTATTTTACACCCAATCACGCCGGGTGCTATTTTACACCCAATCGGGCCAGGTGCTATTTTACACCCAATCGGGCTCGGCGCTATTTTACATCCAATCGGGCTGGGCGCTATTTTACACCCAATCGCACCGGGCGCTATTTTACACACAATCGGGCCGGGCGCTATTTTACACCCAGTCGGGCTGGGTGCTATTTTACACCCAATCGGGCTGGGTGCTATTTTACACCCAATCGGTGCGGGCGTTATTTTACACCCAATTGGGCCAGGTGCTATTTTACACCCAATGGGCCAGTTGCTATTTTACACCCAATCAGGCTGCGTGCTATTTTACACCCAATTGGGCCAGGTGCTATTTTACACCCAATGGGGCCGGGTGCTATTTTACACCCAATTGGGCTGGGTGCTATTTTACACCCAATTGGTCTGGGCGCTATTTTGCACCCAATCGGGCCGGGTGCTATTTAACCCCCGATGGGGCCGGGTGCTATTTTACACAAAAAGGGGCCGGGTACTATTTTACACACAATCAGGCCGGGCGCTATTTTACACCCAATCGGGCCGGGCGCTATTTTACACCCAATCGGGCCGGGCGCTACTTTACTCCCAATTGGGCTGGGCGCTATTTTACACCCAATCGTGATGGGTGCTATTTTACACCCAATCGGGCTGGGTGCTCTTTTACACCCAATCGGGCCGTCTGCTATTTTACTCCCAATCGGGCCGGGCGCTATTTTACACCCAATCGGGCCGGGCGCCATTTTACACCCAATCAGGCCCGGTGCTATTTTACACCCAAACGGGCCGGGGGCTATTTTACACCCAATGGGGCTGGATACGATTTCACACCCAATCGGGCCGGGTGCTATTTTACACCCAATCGGGCAGGGCGCTATTTTACACCCAATCAGGCCGGGTGCTATTTTACACCCAGTCGGGCCGGGTGCTATTTTACACCCAATCGGGACGGGTGCAATTTTACACCCAATTGGGCCGGGTGCTATTTTACTCCCAATTGGGCCTGGCGCTATTTTACACCCAATCGGGCCGGGCACTATTTTACACCCAATTGGGCCGGGTGCTATTTTACACCCAATCGGGCTGGGCGCTATTTTACACCCAATCAGGCCGGGCACTATTTTACACCCAATCGCACCGGGCGCTATTTTACACACAATCGGGCCGGGCGCAATTTTACACCCAATGGGGCTGGGCGCTATTTTACACCCAATCGGCCCGTGTGATATTTTACACCCAATCGGGCTGGGTGCTACTTAACACCCAATTGGGCCAGGTGCTCTTTTACACCCAACTTAGCCGGGCGCTAATTTACACCCAGTCCGGCTGGGTGCTATTTTACACCCAATCAGGCCGCGCGCTATTTTACACCCAATAGGGCCGGGTGCTATTTTACACCCAATGGTGCCGGGCGCTATTTTACACCCAATTGGGCTGGGTGCTATTTTACACCCAATCGGGCCGGGTGCTATTTTACACCCAGTCGGGCCGGGCGCTATTTTGCATCCAATCGGGCCGGGTGCTATTTTACACCCAATCGGGCCGGGTGCTATTTTACACCCAATCGGGCCGGGTGCTATTTTACACCCAATCGGGCCGGGTGCTATTTTACACCCAATCGGGCTGGGTGCTATTTTACACCCAATGGGGCCGGGTGATATTTTACACCCAATTGGGCCGAATACGATTTTACACCCAAACTGGCCGGGCGCTATTTTACACCCAATTGGGCCGAATACGATTTTACACCCAAACGGGCCGGGTGCTATTTTACACCCAATCGGGCCGGGTGCTATTTTACCCCCAATCGGGCCGGGTGATATTTTACATCCAATCGGGCCGGGTGATATTTTACATCCAATCGGGCCGGGTGCTATTTTTCACCCAATGGGGCCGGGTGCTATTTTACCCCCAAAGGGGCTGGGCGCTATTTTGCACCCAATCGGGACGGGTGCTATTTTACACCCAATCGGGCCGGGTGATATTTTACATCCAATCAGGCTGGGTGCTATATTACACCCAATCGCGCCGGGTGATAACTTGCACCCAATCGGGCCGGGTGCTATTTTACACCCAATCGGGCCGGGTGATATTTTACATTCAATCGGGCCGGGTGCTATTTTACACCCAATCGGGCCGGGTGCTATTTTACACCCAAAGGGGCTGGCCGCTATTTTACACCCAATGTGGCCGGGCGCTATTTTACACTCAATGGGGCCGGGTGCTATTTTACACCCAATGGGGCCGGGTGCTATTTTACACCCAATGAGGCTGGGCGCTATTTTACACCCAATGGGGCCGGGTGCTATTTTACACCCAAAGGGGCTGGGCGCTATTTTACACCCAATGTGGCCGGGCGCTATTTTACACTCAATGGGGCCGGGTGCTATTTTACACCCAATGGGGTAGGCGCTATTTTACACCCAATCGGGCCGGGTGATATTTTACTCCCAATCGTGCTGGGTGCTACTTTACACCCAATCGGGCCGCGTGCTATTTTACACCCAAAGGGGCTGGGCGCTATTTTACACCCAATGTGGCCGGGCGCTATTTTACACTCAATGGGGCCGGGTGCTATTTTACACCCAATCGGGCCGGGTGCTACTTTACACCCAATGGGGCCGGGCGCTATTTTACACCCAATGGGGTAGGCGCTATTTTACACCCAATCGGGCCGGGTGATATTTTACTCCCAATCGTGCTGGGTGCTACTTTACACCCATTCGGGCCGCGTGCTATTTTACTCCCAATCGAGCCGCGTGCTCTTTTACACCCATTCAGGATGGCCACTATTTTACACCCAATCGGGCCAGGTGGAATTTTACACCCAATGGGGCCGGGCGCTATTTTTCACCCAATCGCGCCGAGCGCTATTTTACACCCAATCAGGCCGGGCGGTATTTTACACCCAACTGGGCCGGCGCCATTTTACACCCAATCGGGCAGGATGCTATTTTACACCCAATCAGGCCGGGTGCTATTTTACACCCAATGGGGCCGGGCGCTATTTTACACCCAATTGGGCCGGGTGCTATTTTACACCCAATGGGGCCTGGTGCTATTTTACACCCAATCAGGCCGGGCGCTATTTTACACCCAATGGGGCCCGGCGCTATTTTACTCCCGATCGGGCCGTGTGCTATTTTACTCCCAATTGGGCCGGGCGCTATTTTACACCCAATGGGGCCGGGCGCTATTTTACACCCAATCAAGCCGGGCGCTATTTTAGACCCAATCGCACCGGGCGCTATTTTACACACAATCGGGCCGGGCGCTATTTTACACCCAATGGGGCCGGGTGCTATTTTACACCCAATGGGGCCGGGTGCTATTTTACACCCAATGGGGCTGGGCGCTATTTTACACCCAATCGGGCCAGGCGCTATTTTGCACTGAATCAGGCCGGGCGCTATTTTACACCCAATGGGGGCAGGCGCTAGTTTACACCCAATCGGGACGTGTGATATTTTACACCCAATCGGGCTGGGTGCTACTTAACACCCAATCGGGCTGGGTGCTCTTTTACGCCCAACTTAGCCGGGCGCTAATTTACACCCAGTCCGGCTGGGTGCTATTTTACAACCAATCAGGCTGCGCGCTATTTTACACCCAATAGGGCCGGGTGCTATTTTACACCCAATGGTGCCGGGCGATATTTTACACCCAATTGGGCTGGGTGCTATTTTACACCCAATTGGGCCGGGTGCTATTTTACACCCAGTCGGGCCGGGCGCTATTTTGCATCCAATCGGGCCGGGTGCTATTTTACACCCAATCGGGCCGGGTGCTTTTTTACACCCAATCGCGGCGGGTGGTATTTTACACCCAATCGGGCCGGGTGCTATTTTTCACCCAATGGGGCCGGGTGCTATTTTATCCCCAAAGGGGCTGGGTGCTATTTTACACCCAATCGGGCCGGGTGATATTTTACATCCAATCAGGCTGGGTGCTATATTACACCCAATCGCGCCGGGTGATAACTTGCACCCAATCGAGCCGGGTGCTATTTTACACCCAATCGGGCCGGGTGGAATTTTACACCCAATGGGACCGGGCGCTATTTTTCAAACAATTGCGCCGAGCGCTATTTTACACCCAATCAGGCCGGGCGGTATTTTACACCCAATTGGGCCGGGTGCTATTTTACACCCAATCCGGCCGGGTGCTATTTTACACCCAATCGCGCCGAGCGCTATTTTACACCCAATCAGGCCGGGCGGTATTTTACACTCAACTGGGCCGGTGCCATTTTACACCCAATCGGGCAGGATGCTATTTTACACCCATTCGGGCCGGGTGCTATTTTACACCCAATGGGGCCGGGCGCTATTTTACACCCAATTGGGCCGGGTGCTACTTTACACCCAATGGGGCCTGGTTCTATTTTACACCCAATCAAGCCGGGCGCTATTTTACACCCAATGGGGCCAGGTGCTATTTTACTCCCGATCGGGCCAGGTGCTATTTTACACCTAATCGGGCCGGGCGCTATATTACACCAAATGGGTCTGGGCGCTATTTTACACCCAATCGGGCCGGGCGCTATTTTACACCCAATTGGGCCGGGTGCTATTTTACACCCAATCAGGCCGGGTGCTATTTTACACCCAATCGGGCCGTGTGCTATTTTACTCACAATTGGGCCGGGCGCTAGTTTAGACCCAATGGCACCGGGCGCTATTTTACACACAATCGGGCCGGGCGCTATTTTACACCCAATGGGGCCGGTTGCTATTTTACATCCAATGGGGCTGGGCGCTATTTTACACCCAATCGGGCCAGGCGCTATTTTACACTGAATCAGGCCGGGCGCTATTTTACACCCAATGGGGGCAGGCGCTAGTTTACACCCAATCAGGCCGTGTGATATTTTACACCCAATCGGGCTGGGTGCTACTTAACAACCAATCGGGCCAGGTGCTCTTTTACACCCAACTTAGCCGGGCGCTAATTTACACCCAGTCCGGCTGGGTGCTATTTTACACCCAATCAGGCTGCGCGCTATTTTACACCCAATAGGGCCGGGCGCTATTTTACACCCAATTGGGCTGGGTGCTATTTTACACCCAATCGGGCCGGGTGCTATTTTACACCCAGTCGGGCCGGGCGCTATTTTGCATCCAATCGGGCCGGGTGCTATTTTACACCCAATCGGGCCGGGTGCTATTTTACACCCAATCGGGCCGGGTGCTATTTTACACCCAATCGGGCCGGGCGCTATTTTACACCCAATGGGGTAGGCGCTATTTTACATCCAATCGGGCCGGGTGATATTTTACTCCCAATCGTGCTGGGTGCTACTTTACATCCAATCGGGCCGCGTGCTATTTTACTCCCAATCGAGCTGCGTGCTCTTTTACACCCATTCAGGATGGCCACTATTTTACACCCAATCGGGCCAGGTGGAATTTTACACCCAATGGGGCTGGGCGCTATTTTTCACCCAATCGCGCCGAGCGCTATTTTACACCCAATCAGGCCGGGCGGTATTTTACACCCAACTGGGCCGGCGCCATTTTACACCCAATCGGGCAGGATGCTATTTTACACCCAATCGGGCCGGGTGCTATTTTACACCCAATGGGGCCGGGCGCTATTTTACACCCAATTGGGCCGGTTGCTATTTTACACCCAATGGGGCCTGGTGCTATTTTACACCCAATCAGGCCGGGCGCTATTTTACACCCAATGGGGCCAGGCGCTATTTTACTCCCGATCGGGCCGTGTGCTATTTTACACCCAATCAGGCCGGGTGCTATTTTACACCCAATCGGGCCAGGTGCTATTTTACACCCAGTGGGGCCGGGTGCTATTTTATCCCCAAAGGGGCAGGGTGCTATTTTACACCCAATCGGGCCGGGTGCTATTTTACACCCAATCGGGCCGGGTGATATTTTACATCCAATCAGGCTGGGTGCTATATTACACCCAATCGCGCCGGGTGATAACTTGCACCCAATCGAGCCGGGTGCTATTTTACACCCAATCGGGCCGGGTGGAATTTTACACCCAATGGGACCGGGCGCTATTTTTCAAACAATTGCGCCGAGCGCTATTTTACACCCAATCAGGCCGGGCGGTATTTTACACCCCATTGGGCCGGGTGCTATTTTACACCCAATCCGGCCGGGTGCTATTTTACACCCAATCGCGCCGAGCGCTATTTTACACCCAATCAGGCCGGCGGTATTTTACACTCAACTGGGCCGGCGCCATTTTACACCCAATCGGGCAGGATGCTATTTTACACCCAATCGGGCCGGGTGCTATTTTACACCCAATGGGGCCGGGCGCTATTTTACACCCAATTGGGCCGGGTGCTATTTTACACCCAATGGGGCCTGGTTCTATTTTACACCCAATCAAGCCGGGCGCTATTTTACACCCAATGGGGCCAGGCGCTATTTTACTCCCGATCGGGCCGGGTGCTATTTTACACCTAATCGGGCCGGGCGCTATATTACACCAAATGGGTCTGGGCGCTATTTTACACCAATCGGGCCGGGCGCTATTTTACACCCAATTGGGCCGGGCGCTATTTTACACCCAATCGGGCCGGGCGCTACTTTACTCCCAATTGGGCTGGGCGCTATTTTACACCCAATCGTGATGGGTGCTATTTTACACCCAATCGGGCTGGGTGCTCTTTTACACCCAATCGGGCCGTCTGCTATTTTACTCCCAATCGGGCCGGGCGCTATTTTACACCCAATCGGGCCGGGCGCCATTTTACACCCAATCAGGCCCGGTGCTATTTTACACCCAAACGGGCCGGGGGCTATTTTACACCCAATGGGGCTGGATACGATTTTACACCCAATCGGGCCAGGTGCTATTTTACACCCAATCGGGCCGGGTGATATTTTACATCCAATCGGGCCGTGTGCTATTTTACACCCAATCGGGCCGGGTGGAATTTTACACCCAATGGGGCCGGGCGCTATTATTCACCCAATCGCGCCGAGCGCTATTTTACACCCAATCAGGCCGGGCGCTGTTTTACACCCAATTGTTCCGGCGCCATTTTACACCCAATCGGGCAGGATGCTATTTTACACCCAATCGGGCCGGGTGCTATTTTACACCCAATGGGGCCGGGCGCTATTTTACACCCAATTGGGCCGGTGCTATTTTACACGCAATGGGGCCTGGTGCTATTTTACACCCAATCAGGCCGGGCGCTATTTTACACCCAATGGGGCCAGGCGCTATTTTACTCCCGATTGGGCCGGGTGCTATTTTACACCCAATCGGGCTGGGCGCTATTTTACACCAAATGTGTCTGGGCGCTATTTTACACCCAATCGGGCCGGGCCCTATTTTACACCCAATTGGGCCGGGTGCTATTTTACACCCAATCAGGCCGGGTGCTATTTTACACCCAATGGGGCCATGTGCTATTTTACTCCCAATCGGGCCGGGCGCTATTTTACACCCAATCGGGCCGGGTGCTAATTTACACCCAATCGGACCGGGTGCTTTTTTACACCCATTCGCGCCTAACGCTATTTTAAACACAATCGGGCCGGGCGCTACTTTACATCGAATCAGGCCGGGCAGTATTTTACACCCAGCTGGGCCTGCGCTATTTTACAACCAATCAGGCCGGCGCTATTTTACACCCAATTGGGCCGGGTGCTATTTTACACCCAATCCGGCCGGGTGCTATTTTACACCCAATCGGGCCGGCGCTATTTTACACCCAATGGGACCGGGTGCCATTTTACACCCAATCCGGCCGGTTGCTATTTTACACCCAATCGCGCCGAGCGCTATTTTACACCCAATCAGGCCGGGCGGTATTTTACACACAACTGGGCCGGTGCCATTTTACACCCAATCGGGCAGGATGCTATTTTACACCCAATCGGGCCGGGTGCTATTTTACACCCAATGGGGCCGGGCGCTATTTTACACCCAATGTGGCCGGGCGCTATTTTACACTCAATGGGGCCGGGTGCTATTTTACACCCAATGGGGCTGGGTGCTATTTTACAACCAATGAGTCTGGGCGCTATTTTACACCCAGTGGGGCCGGGTGCCATTTTACACCCAAAGGGGCTGGGCGCTATTTTACACCCAATGTGGCCGGGCGCTATTTTACACTCAATGGGGCCGGGTGCTATTTTACACCCAATGGGGCCGGGTGCTACTTTACACCCAATGGGGCCGGGCGCTATTTTACACCCAAAGGGGCTGGGCGCTATTTTACACCCAATGTGGCCGGGCGCTATTTTACACCAAATCAGGCCGGGCGCTATTTTACACCCAATGGGGTAAGCGCTATTTTACACCCAATCGGGCCGGGTGCTATTTTACTCCCAATTGAGCTGCGTGCTCTTTTACACCCAATCAGGCTGGCCGCTATTTTACACCCAATCGGGCCAGGTGGAATTTTACACCCATTGGGGCCGGGCGCTATTTTTCAGCCAATCGCGCCGAGCGCTATTTTACACCCAATCAGGCCGGGCGGTATTTTACACCCAATTGGGCCGGCGCCATTTTACACCCAATCGGGCAGGATGCTATTTTACACCCAATCGGGCCGGGTGCTATTTTACACCCAATGGGGCCGGGCGCTATTTTACACCCAATTGGGCCGGGTGCTATTTTACAACCAATGGGGCCTGGTGCTATTTTATACCCAATCAGGCCGGGCGCTATTTTACACCCAATGGGGCCAGACGCTATTTTACTCCCGATCGGGCCGGGTGCTATTTTACACCCAATCGGGCCGGGCGCTATTTTACACCCAATCGGGCCGGGTGCTATTTTACACCCAATCCGGCTGGGTGCTATTTTACACCCAATCAGGCCGGGCGCTATTTTACACCCAATGGTGCCGGGCGCTATTTTACACCCAATCAGGCCGGATGCTATTTTACACCCATTCAGGCCGGGCGCTATTTTACACCCAATCAGGCCGAGTGCTATTTTACACCCAATTGGGCAGGGTGCTATTTTACACCCAATCAGGCCGGGTGCTATTTTACACCCAATCGGGCAGGGTGCTATTTTACACCCAATCGGGCCGGGTGCTATTTTACACCCAATCGCGCCGGACGCTATTTTACACCCAATGGGGCCAGGTGCTATTTTACACCCAATCGTGGCGGGTGATATTTTACATCCAATCGGGCCGGGTGCTATTTTACACCCAATCGGGCTGGGTGCTATTTTACACCCAAAGGGGCTGGGCGCTATATTGCACCCAATGGGGCCGGGTGCTATTTTACACCCAAAGGGGCTGGGCGCTATTTTACACCCGATGTGGCCGGGCGCTATTTTACACTCAATGGGGCCGGGTGCTATTTTACACCCAATGTGGCCGGGCGCTATTTTACACCAAATCAGGCCGGGCGCTATTTTACACCCAATGGGGTAGGCGCTATTTTACACCCAATCGGGCCGCATGATATTTTACTCCCAGTCGAGCTGGGTGCTACTTTACACCCAATCGGGCCGCGTGCTATTTTACTCCCAATCGAGCTGCGTGCTCTTTTACACCCATTCAGGCTGGCCGCTATTTTACACCCAATCGGGCCAGGTGGAATTTTACACCCAATGGGGCCGGGCGCAATTTTTCAGCCAATCGCGCCGAGCGCTATTTTACACCCAATCAGGCCGGGCGGTATTTTACACCCAATTGGGCCGGCGCCATTTTACACCCAATCGGGCAGGGTGCTATTTTACACCCAATCGGGCCAGGTGCTATTTTACACCCAATGGGGCCGGGCTATATTTTACACCCAATTTGGCCGGGTGCTATTTTACACCCAATGGGGCCGGGCGCTATTTTACACCCAATTGGGCCGAATACGATTTTACACCCAAAAGGTGCCAGGCGCTATTTTACACACAATGGGGCCCGGTGCTATTTTACACCCAGTCGGGCCAGGTGCTATTTTACCCCCAATCGGGCCGGGTGATAATTTGCATCCAATCGGGCCGGGTCATATTTTTCACCCAATGGGGCTGGGTGCTATTTTACCCCCAAAGGGGCTGTGCGCTATTTTACACCCAATCGGGACTGGTGCTATTTTACACCCAATCGGGTCGGGTGCTACTTTACACCCAATGGGGCCGGATGCTATTTTACACCCAATGGGGCCGGGTGCTATTTTACAGCCAATGGGGCCGGGTGCTATTTTACACCCAAAGGGGCTGGGCGCTATTTTACACCCAATCGGGTCGGGTGCTACTTTACACCCAATCGGGTCGGGTGCTATTTTACACCCAATGGGGCCGGGTGCTATTTTACACCCAAAGGGGCTGGGCGCTATTTTACACCAAATCAGGCCGGGCGCTATTTTACACCCAATCGGGCCGGGCGCTATTTTACACCCAATCAGGCCGGGCGCTATTTTACACCCAATGGTGCCGGGCGCTATTTTACACCCAATCAGGCCGGGCGCTATTTTACACCCAAAGGGGCTGGGCGCTATTTTACACCCAATCGGGCCGGGCGCTATTTTACACCCAATGGGGTAGGCACTATTTTACACCCAATCGGGCCGGGTGATATTTTACTCCCAATCGAGCTGGGTGCTACTTTACACCCAATCGGGCCGCGTGCTATTTTACTCCCAATCGAGCTGCGTGCTCTTTTACACCCATTCAGGCTGGCCGCTATTTTACACCCAATCGGGCCAGGTGGAATTTTACACCCAATGGGGCCGGGCGCTATTTTTCAGCCAATCGCGCCGAGCGCTATTTTACACCCAATCAGGCCGGGTGCTATTTTACACCCAATGGGGCCGGGCGCTATTTTACACCCAATCAGGCCGGGCGCTATTTTACACCCAATCGGGCCGGGTGCTATTTTACACCCAATCGGGCCAGGTGCTATTTTACACCCAATCGGGCCGGGCGATATTTTAAATCCAATCAGGCTGGGTGATATTTTACACCCAATCGGCCCGGGTGCTATTTTACACCCAATCGGGCCGGGTGCTATTTTACACCCAATCGGGCCTGGTACTATTTTACACACAATTGGGCCGGGCGATATTTTACACCCACTAGGGCCGGGTGCTATCTTACATCCAATCAGGCCGGGTGCCATTTTACACCCAATCGGGCCAGGCGCTATTTTACACCCAATCGGGCAGGGTGCTATTTTACACCCAATCGGGCATGGTGCTATTTTACACCCAATCGGGCCGGGTGATATTTTACATCCAATCAGGCTGGGTGCTATATTACACCCAATCGCGCCGGGTGATAACTTGCACCCAATCGGGCCGGGTGCTATTTTACACCCAATCGGGGCGGGTGATATTTTACATCCAATTGGGCCGTGTGCTATTTTACACCCAATCGGGCCGGGTGCTATTTTACACCCAAAGGGGCTGGGTGCTATTTTATATCCAATGTGGCCGGGCGCTATTTTACACTCAATGGGGCCGGGTGCTATTTTACACCCAATGGGGCCGGGTGCTATTTTACACCCAATGAGGCTGGGCGCTATTTTACACCCAATGGGGCCGGGTGCTATTTTACACCCAAAGGGGCTGGGCGCTATTTTACACCCAATGTGGCCGGGCGCTATTTTACACTCAATGGGGCCGGGTGCTATTTTACACCCAATGGGGCCGGGTGCTACTATACACCCAATGGGGCCGGGCGCTATTTTACACCCAAAGGGGCTGGGCGCTATTTTACACCCGATGTGGCCGGGCGCTATTTTACACCAAATCAGGCCGGGCGCTATTTTACACCCAATGGTGCCGGGCGCTATTTTACACCCAATCAGGCCGGGCGCTATTTTACACCCAATCGGGCTGGGCGCTATTTTACACCCAATGGGGCCGGATGCTATTTTACACCCAATGGGGTAGGCGCTATTTTACACCCAATCGGGCCGGGTGATATTTTACTCCCAATCGAGCTGGGTGCTACTTTACACCCAATCGGGCCGCGTGCTATTTTACTCCCAATCGAGCTGCGTGCTCTTTTACACCCATTCAGGCTGGCCGCTATTTTACACCCAATCGGGCCAGGTGGAATTTTACACCCAATGGGGCCGGGCGCTATTTTTCAGCCAATCGCGCCGAGCGCTATTTTACACCCAATCAGGCCGGGTGCTATTTTACACCCAATGGGGCCGGGCGCTATTTTACACCCAATCAGGCCGGGCGCTATTTTACACCCAATCGGGCCGGGTGCTATTTTACACCCAATCGGGCCAGGTGCTATTTTACACCCAATCGGGCCGGGCGATATTTTAAATCCAATCAGGCTGGGTGATATTTTACACCCAATCGGCCCGGGTGCTATTTTACACCCAATCGGGCCGGGTGCTATTTTACACCCAATCGGGCCTGGTACTATTTTACACACAATTGGGCCGGGCGATATTTTACACCCACTAGGGCCGGGTGCTATCTTACATCCAATCAGGCCGGGTGCCATTTTACACCCAATCGGGCCAGGCGCTATTTTACACCCAATCGGGCAGGGTGCTATTTTACACCCAATCGGGCATGGTGCTATTTTACACCCAATCGGGCCGGGTGATATTTTACATCCAATCAGGCTGGGTGCTATATTACACCCAATCGCGCCGGGTGATAACTTGCACCCAATCGGGCCGGGTGCTATTTTACACCCAATCGGGGCGGGTGATATTTTACATCCAATCGGGCCGTGTGCTATTTTACACCCAATCGGGCCGGGTGCTATTTTACACCCAAAGGGGCTGGGTGCTATTTTATATCCAATGTGGCCGGGCGCTATTTTACACTCAATGGGGCCGGGTGCTATTTTACACCCAATGGGGCCGGGTGCTATTTTACACCCAATGAGGCTGGGCGCTATTTTACACCCAATGGGGCCGGGTGCTATTTTACACCCAAAGGGGCTGGGCGCTATTTTACACCCAATGTGGCCGGGCGCTATTTTACACTCAATGGGGCCGGGTGCTATTTTACACCCAATGGGGCCGGGTGCTACTATACACCCAATGGGGCCGGGCGCTATTTTACACCCAAAGGGGCTGGGCGCTATTTTACACCCGATGTGGCCGGGCGCTATTTTACACCAAATCAGGCCGGGCGCTATTTTACACCCAATGGGGTAGGCGCTATTTTACACCCAATGTGGCCGGGTGATATTTTACTCCCAATCGAGCTGGGTGCTACTTTACACCCAATCGGGCCGCGTGCTATTTTACTCCCAATCGAGCTGCGTGCTCTTTTACACCCATTCAGGCTGGCCGCTATTTTACACCCAATCGGACCAGGTGGAATTTTACACCCAATGGGGCCGGGCGCTATTTTTCACCCAATCGCGCCGAGCGCTATTTTACACTCAATCAGGCCGGGCGGTATTTTACACCCAATTGGGCCGGCACCATTTTACACCCAATTGGGCAGGATGCTATTTTACACCCAATCGGGCCGGGTGCTATTTTAAACCCTATGGGGCCGGGCGCTATTTTACACCCAATTGGGCTGGGTGCTATTTTACGCCCAATGGGGCCGGGCGCTATTTTACACCCAATTGGGCCGAATACGATTTTACACCCAAACGGGCCGGGCGCTATTTTACACCCAATGGGGCCGGGTGCTATTTTACCCCCAAAGGGGCTGGGCGCTATTTTACACCCAATCGGGACTGGTGCTATTTTACGCCCAATCGGGCCGGGTGCTACTTTACACCCAATCGGGCTGGGTGCTATTTTACACCCAATCGGGCCAGGCGCTATTTTACACCCAGTCGGGCTGGGTGGTATTTTACACCCAATCAGGCCGGGCGCTATTTTACACCCAATGGTGCCGGGCGCTATTTTACACCCAATCAGGCCGGGCGCTATTTTACACCCAATCGGGCTGGCCGCTATTTTACACCCAATGGGGCCGGATGCTATTTTACACCCATTCAAGCCGGGCGCTATTTTACACCCAATCGGGCCAGGTGCTATTTTACACCCAATCGGGCCAGGTGCTATTTTACACCCAATCGGGCCGGGTGATATTTTACATCCAATCAGGCTGGGTGCTATTTTACACACAATCGGGCCGGGTACTATTTTACACCCAATCGGGCCGGGTGCTATTTTACGCACAATGGGGCCGGGCGTTATTTTACACCCACTAGGGCCGGGTGTTATCTTACATCCAATCAGGCTGGGTGCTATTTTACACCCAATCGGGCCAGGCGCTATTTTACACCCAATCGGGCCAGGTGCTATCTTACATCCAGTCGGGCTGGGCGCTATTTTACACCCAATCTGGCCGGGTGCTATGTTACATCCAATCGGGCTGGGCGCTATTTTACACCCAATCGGGCTGGGTGCTACTTTACACCAATCGAGCCGGGCGCTATTTTACACCCAATCCGGCTCGGTGCTATTTTACACCCAATCAGGCCGCGCGCTATTTTAAACCCAATCGGGCTGGATGCTATTTTACACCCAATCGGGCTGGCCGCTATTTTACACCCAATGGGGCCGGATGCTATTTTACACCCATTCAAGCCGGGCGCTATTTTACACCCAATCGGGCCAGGTGCTATTTTACACCCAATCGGGCCAGGTGCTATTTTACACCCAATCGGGCCGGGTGATATTTTACATCCAATCAGGCTGGGTGCTATTTTACACACAATCGGGCCGGGTACTATTTTACACCCAATCGGGCTGGGTACTATTTTACGCACAATGGGGCCGGGCGTTATTTTACACCCACTAGGGCCGGGTGTTATCTTACATCCAATCAGGCTGGGTGCTATTTTACACCCAATCGGGCCAGGCGCTATTTTACACCCAATCGGGCCAGGTGCTATCTTACATCCAGTCGGGCTGGGCGCTATTTTACACCCAATCTGGCCGGGTGCTATGTTACATCCAATCGGGCTGGGCGCTATTTTACACCCAATCGGGCTGGGTGCTACTTTACACCAATCGAGCCGGGCGCTATTTTACACCCAATCCGGCTCGGTGCTATTTTACACCCAATCAGGCCGCGCGCTATTTTAAACCCAATCGGGCTGGATGCTATTTTACACCCAAACGGGCTGGGCGCTATTTTACACACAATCGGGCCGGGGGCTATTTTACACACAATCGGACCGGGTGCTATTTTACACCAAATCGGGCTGGGTGCTATTTTACACCCAGTCGGGCTGGGTGCTATTTTACTCCCAATCAGGCCGGGCGCTATTTTACACCCAATGGGGTAGGCGCTATTTTACACCCAATCGGGCCGGGTGCTATTTTACACCCAATCGGGCTGGGTGCTATTTTACACCCAATCGGGCCAGGCGCTATTTTACACCCAGTCGTGCTGGGTGGTATTTTACACCCCATCAGGCCGGGCGCTATTTTACACCCAATGGTGCCGGGCGCTATTTTACACCCAATCAGGCCGTGCGCTATTTTACACCCAATCGGGCTGGGCGCTATTTTACACCCAATTGGGCCGGATGCTATTTTACACCCAATAGGGTAGGCGCTATTTTACACCCAATCGGGCCGGGTGATATTTTACTCCCAATCGAGCTGGGTGCTACTTTACACCCAATCGGGCCGCATGCTATTTTACTCCCAATCGAGCTGCGTGCTCTCTTACACCCATTCAGGCTGGCCGCTATTTTACACCCAATCGGGCCAGGTGGAATTTTACACCCAATGGGGCCGGGCGCTATTTTTCAGCCAATCGCGCCGAGCGCTATTTTACACCCAATCAGGCCGGGCGGTATTTTAAACCCAATTGGGCCGGCGCCATTTTACACCCAATCGGGCAGGATGCTATTTTACACCCAATCGGGCCGGGTGCTATTTTACACCCAATGGGGCCGGGCGCTATTTTACACCCAATCAGGCCGGGCGCTATTTTACACCCAATCGGGCTGGGCGCTATTTTACACCCAATGGGGCCGGATGCTATTTTACACCCATTCAGGCCGGGCGCTATTTTACACCCAATCAGGCCGGGTGCTATTTTACACCCAATCGGGCCAGGTGCTATTTTACACCCAATCGGGCCGGGCGATATTTTAAATCCAATCAGGCTGTGTGATATTTTACACCCAATCGGGCCGGGTGCTATTTTACACCCAATCGGGCCGGGTGCTATTTTACACCCAATCGGGCCTGGTACTATTTTACACACAATCGGGCCGGGCGATATTTTACACCCACTAGGGCTGGGTGCTATCTTACATCCAATCAGGCCGGGTGCCATTTAACACCCAATCGGGCCAGGCGCTATTTTACACCCAATCGGGCAGGGTGCTATTTTACACCCAATCGGGCATGGTGCTATTTTACACCCAATCGGGCCGGGTGATATTTTACATCCAATCAGGCTGGGTGCTATATTACACCCAATCGCGCCGGGTGATAACTTGCACCCAATCGGGCCGGGTGCTATTTTACACCCAATCGGGGCGGGTGATATTTTACATCCAATCGGGCCGGGTTCTATTTTACACCCAATCGGGCCGGGTGCTATTTTACACCCAAAGGGGCTGGGTGCTATTTTACATCCAATGTGGCCGGGCGCTATTTTACACTCAATGGGGCCGGGTGCTATTTTACACCCAATGGGGCCGGGTGCTATTTTACACCCAATCAGGCCGGCCGCTATTTTACACCCAATCGGGCTGGGCGCTATTTTACACCCAATGGGGCCGGATGCTGTTTTACACCCAATGGGGTAGGCGCTATTTTACACCCAATCGGGCCGGGTGATATTTTACTCCCAATCGAGCTGGGTGCTACTTTACACCCAATTGGGCCGCATGCTATTTTACTCCCAATCGAGCTGCGTGCTCTTTTACACCCATTCAGGCTGGCCGCTATTTTACACCCAATCGGGCCAGGTGGAATTTTACACCCAATGGGGCCGGGCGCTATTTTTCAGCCAATCGCGCCGAGCGCTATTTTACACCCAATCAGGCCGGGCGGTATTTTACACCCAATTGGGCCAGCGCCATTTTACACCCAATCGGGCAGGATGCTATTTTACACCCAATCGGGCCGGGTGCTATTTTACACCCAATGGGGCCGGGCGCTATTTTACACCCAATTGGGCCGGGTGCTATTTTGCACCCAATGGGGCCGGCGCTATTTTACACCCAATTGGGCCGAATACGATTTTACACCCAAACGGGCCGGGCGCTATTTTACACACAATGGGGCCCGGTGCTATTTTTCACCCAGTCGGGCCAGGTGCTATTTTACCCCCAATCGGGCCGGGTGATAATTTGCATCCAATCGGGCCGGGTCATATTTTTCACCCAATGGGGCCGGGTGCTATTTTACCTCCAAAGGGGCTGTGCGCTATTTTACACCCATTCGGAACTGGTGCTATTTTACACCCAATCGGGCCGGGTGCTACTTTACACCCAATGGGGCCGGATGCTATTTTACACCCAATGGGGCTGGGTGCTATTTTACACCCAAAGGGGCTGGGCGCTATTTTACACCAAATCAGGCCGGGCGCTATTTTACACCCAATGGGGTAGGCACTATTTTACACCCAATCGGGCTGGGTGCTATTTTACACCCAATCGGGCTGGGTGCTATTTTACACCCAATCGGGCCAGGCGCTATTTTACACCCAGTCGGGCTGGGTGGTATTTTACACCCAATCAGGCCGGGCGCTATTTTACACCCAATCGGGCTGGGCGCTATTTTACACCCAATGGGGCCGGATGCTATTTTACACCCATTCAGGCCGGGCGCTATTTTACACCCAATCAGGCCGGGAGCTATTTTACACCCAATCGAGCTGGGTGCTATTTTACACCCAATCGGGCCAGGCGCTATTTTACACCCAGTCGTGCTGGGTGGTATTTTACACCCAATCAGGCCGGGCGCTATTTTACACCCAATGGTGCCGGGCGCTATTTTACACCCAATCAGGCCGGGCGCTATTTTACACCCAATCGGGCTGGGCGCTATTTTACACCCAATGGGGCCGGATGCTATTTTACACCCAATGGGGTAGGCGCTATTTTACACCCAATTGGGCCGGGTGATATTTTACTCCCAATCGAGCTGGGTGCTACTTTACACCCAATCGGGCCGCGTGCTATTTTACTCCCAATCGAGCTGCGTGCTCTTTTACACCCATTCAGGCTGGCCGCTATTTTACACCCAATCGGGCCAGGTGGAATTTTACACCCAATGGAGCCGGGCGCTATTTTTCAGCCAATCGCGCCGAGCGCTATTTTACACCCAATCAGGCCGGGCGGTAGTTTACACCCAATTGGGCCGGCGCCATTTTACACCCAATCGGGCAGGATGCTATTTTACACCCAATCGGGCCGGGTGCTATTTTACACCCAATGGGGCCGGGCGCTATTTTACACCCAATTGGGCCGGGTGCTATTTTGCACCCAATGGGGCCGGCGCTATTTTACACCCAATTGGGCCGAATACGATTTTACACCCAAACGGGCCGGGCGCTATTTTACACACAATGGGGCCCGGTGCTATTTTTCACCCAGTCGGGCCAGGTGCTATTTTACCCCCAATCGGGCCGGGTGATAATTTGCATCCAATCGGGCCGGGTCATATTTTTCACCCAATGGGGCCGGGTGCTATTTTACCCCCAAAGGGGCTGTGCGCTATTTTACACCCATTCGGAACTGTTGCTATTTTACACCCAATCGGGCCGGGTGCTACTTTACACCCAATGGGGCCGGATGCTATTTTACACCCAATGGGGCTGGGTGCTATTTTACACCCAAAGGGGCTGGGCGCTATTTTACACCAAATCAGGCCGGGCGCTATTTTACACCCAATGGGGTAGGCACTATTTTACACCCAATCGGGCTGGGTGCTATTTTACACCCAATCGGGCTGGGTGCTATTTTACACCCAATCGGGCCAGGCGCTATTTTACACCCAGTCGGGCTGGGTGGTATTTTACACCCAATCAGGCCGGGCGCTATTTTACACCCAATCGGGCTGGGCGCTATTTTACACCCAATGGGGCCGGATGCTATTTTACACCCATTCAGGCCGGGCGTTATTTTACACCCAATCAGGCCGGGAGCTATTTTACACCCAATCGAGCTGGGTGCTATTTTACACCCAATCGGGCCAGGCGCTATTTTACACCCAGTCGTGCTGGGTGGTATTTTACACCCAATCAGGCCGGGCGCTATTTTACACCCAATGGTGCCGGGCGCTATTTTACACCCAATCAGGCCGGGCGCTATTTTACACCCAATCGGGCTGGGCGCTATTTTACACCCAATGGGGCCGGATGCTATTTTACACCCAATGGGGTAGGCGCTATTTTACACCCAATCGGGCCGGGTGATATTTTACTCCCAATCGAGCTGGGTGCTACTTTACACCCAATCGGGCCGCGTGCTATTTTACTCCCAATCGAGCTGCGTGCTCTTTTACACCCATTCAGGCTGGCCGCTATTTTACACCCAATCGGGCCAGGTGGAATTTTACACCCAATGGAGCCGGGCGCTATTTTTCAGCCAATCGCGCCAAGCGCTATTTTACACCCAATCAGGCCGGGCGGTAGTTTACACCCAATTGGGCCGGCGCCATTTTACACCCAATCGGGCAGGATGCTATTTTACACCCAATCGGGCCGGGTGCTATTTTACACCCAATGGGGCCGGGCGCTATTTTACACCCAATCAGGCCGGGCGCTATTTTACACCCAATCGGGCTGGGCGCTATTTTACACCCAATGGGGCCGGATGCTATTTTACACCCATTCAGGCCGGGCGCTATTTTACACCCAATCGGGCTGGGCGCTATTTTACACCCAATGGGGCCGGATGCTGTTTTACACCCAATGGGGTAGGCGCTATTTTACACCCAATGGGGCCGGGTGCTATTTTACCCCCAAAGGGGCTGTGCGCTATTTTACACCCATTCGGGACTGGTGCTATTTTACACCCAATCGGGCCGGGTGCTACTTTACACCCAATGGGGCCAGATGCTATTTTACACCCAATGGGGCTGGGTGCTATTTTACACCCAAAGGGGCTGGGCGCTATTTTACACCAAATCAGGCCGGGCGCTATTTTACACCCAATGGGGTAGGCACTATTTTACACCCAATCGGGCTGGGTGCTATTTTACACCCAATCGGGCTGGGTGCTATTTTACACCCAATCGGGCCAGGCGCTATTTTACACCCAGTCGGGCTGGGTGGTATTTTACACCCAATCAGGCCGGGCGCTATTTTACACCCAATCGGGCTGGGCGCTATTTTACACCCAATGGGGCCGGATGCTATTTTACACCCATTCAGGCCGGGCGCTATTTTACACCCAATCAGGCCGGGAGCTATTTTACACCCAATCGAGCTGGGTGCTATTTTACACCCAATGGTGCCGGGCGCTATTTTACACCCAATCAGGCCGGGCGCTATTTTACACCCAATCGGGCTGGGCGCTATTTTACACCCAATGGGGCCGGATGCTATTTTACACCCAATGGGGTAGGCGCTATTTTACACCCAATCGGGCCGGGTGATATTTTACTCCCAATCGAGCTGGGTGCTACTTTACACCCAATCGGGCCGCGTGCTATTTTACTCCCAATTGAGCTGCGTGCTCTTTTACACCCATTCAGGCTGGCCGCTATTTTACACCCAATCGGGCCAGGTGGAATTTTACACCCAATGGGGCCGGGCGCTATTTTTCAGCCAATCGCGCCGAGCGCTATTTTACACCCAATCAGGCCGGGCGGTAGTTTACACCCAATTGGGCCGGCGCCATTTTACACCCAATCGGGCAGGATGCTATTTTACACCCAATCGGGCCGGGTGCTATTTTACACCCAATGGGGCCGGGCGCTATTTTACACCCAATCAGGCCGGGCGCTATTTTACACCCAATCGGGCTGGGCGCTATTTTACACCCAATGGGGCCGGATGCTATTTTACACCCATTCAGGCCGGGCGCTATTTTACACCCAATCAGGCCGGGAGCTATTTTACACCCAATCGAGCTGGGTGCTATTTTACACCCAATCGGGCCAGGCGCTATTTTACACCCAGTCGTGCTGGGTGGTATTTTACACCCAATCAGGCCGGGCGCTATTTTACACCCAATGGTGCCGGGCGCTATTTTACACCCAATCAGGCCGGGCGCTATTTTACACCCAATCGGGCTGGGCGCTATTTTACACCCAATGGGGCCGGATGCTATTTTACACCCAATGGGGTAGGCGCTATTTTACACCCAATCGGGCCGGGTGATATTTTACTCCCAATCAAGCTGGGTGCTACTTTACACCCAATCGGGCCGCGTGCTATTTTACTCCCAATCGAGCTGCGTGCTCTTTTACACCCATTCAGGCTGGCCGCTATTTTACACCCAATCGGGCCAGGTGGAATTTTACACCCAATGGAGCCGGGCGCTATTTTTCAGCCAATCGCGCCGAGCGCTATTTTACACCCAATCAGGCCGGGCGGTAGTTTACACCCAATTGGGCCGGCGCCATTTTACACCCAATCGGGCAGGATGCTATTTTACACCCAATCGGGCTGGGTGCTATTTTACACCCAATGGGGCCGGGCGCTATTTTACACCCAATCAGGCCGGGCGCTATTTTACACCCAATCGGGCTGGGCGCTATTTTACACCCAATGGGGCCGGATACTATTTTACACCCATTCAGGCCGGGCGCTATTTTACACCCAATCGGGCTGGGCGCTATTTTACACCCAGTCGTGCTGGGTGGTATTTTACACCCAATCGGGCTGGGCGCTATTTTACACCCAATGGGGCCGGATGCTATTTTACACCCAATGGGGTAGGCGCTATTTTACACCCAATCGGGCCGGGTGATATTTTACTCCCAATCGAGCTGGGTGCTACTTTACACCCAATCGGGCCGCGTGCTATTTTACTCCCAATCGAGCTGCGTGCTCTTTTACACCCATTCAGGCTGGCCGCTATTTTACACCCAATCGGGCCAGGTGGAATTTTACACCCAATGGGGCCGGGCGCTATTTTTCAGCCAATCGCGCCGAGCGCTATTTTACACCCAATCAGGCCGGGCGGTAGTTTACACCCAATTGGGCCGGCGCCATTTTACACCCAATCGGGCAGGATGCTATTTTACACCCAATCGGGCCGGGTGCTATTTTACACCCAATGGGGCCGGGCGCTATTTTACACCCAATCAGGCCGGGTGCTATTTTACACCCAATCGGGCTGGGCGCTATTTTACACCCAATGGGGCCGGATGCTATTTTATACCCATTCAGGCCGGGCGCTATTTTACACCCAATCAGGCTGGGTGCTATTTTACACCCAATCAGGCCGGGAGCTATTTTACACCCAATCGGGCCAGGTGCTATTTTACACCCAATCGGGCCGGGCGATATTTTAAATCCAATCAGGTTGGGTGATATTTTACACCCAATCGGGCCGGGTGCTATTTTACACCCAATCGGGCCGGGTGCTATTTTACACCCAATCGGGCTGGGCGCTATTTTACACCCAATGGGGCCGGATGCTATTTTACACCCAATGGGGTAGGCGCTATTTTACACCCAATCGGGCCGGGTGATATTTTACTCCCAATCGAGCTGGGTGCTACTTTACACCCAATCGGGCCGCGTGCTATTTTACTCCCAATCGAGCTGCGTGCTCGTTTACACCCATTCAGGCTGGCCGCTATTTTACACCCAATCGGGCCAGGTGGAATTTTACACCCAATGGAGCCGGGCGCTATTTTTCAGCCAATCGCGCCGAGCGCTATTTTACACCCAATCAGGCCGGGCGGTAGTTTACACCCAATTGGGCCGGCGCCATTTTACACCCAATCGGGCAGGATGCTATTTTACACCCAATCGGGCTGGGTGCTATTTTACACCCAATGGGGCCGGGCGCTATTTTACACCCAATCAGGCCGGGCGCTATTTTACACCCAATCGGGCTGGGCGCTATTTTACACCCAATGGGGCCGGATGCTATTTTACACCCATTCAGGCCGGGCGCTATTTTACACCCAATCGGGCTGGGCGCTATTTTACACCCAGTCGTGCTGGGTGGTATTTTACACCCAATCGGGCTGGGCGCTATTTTACACCCAATGGGGCCGGATGCTATTTTACACCCAATGGGGTAGGCGCTATTTTACACCCAATCGAGCCGGGTGATATTTTACTCCCAATCGAGCTGGGTGCTACTTTACACCCAATCGGGCCGCGTGCTATTTTACTCCCAATCGAGCTGCGTGCTCTTTTACACCCATTCAGGCTGGCCGCTATTTTACACCCAATCGGGCCAGGTGGAATTTTACACCCAATGGGGCCGGGCGCTATTTTTCAGCCAATCGCGCCGAGCGCTATTTTACACCCAATCAGGCCGGGCGGTAGTTTACACCCAATTGGGCCGGCGCCATTTTACACCCAATCGGGCAGGATGCTATTTTACACCCAATCGGGCCGGGTGCTATTTTACACCCAATGGGGCCGGGCGCTATTTTACACCCAATCAGGCCGGGCGCTATTTTACACCCAATCGGGCTGGGCGCTATTTTACACCCAATGGGGCCGGATGCTATTTTACACCCATTCAGGCCGGGCGCTATTTTACACCCAATCAGGCTGGGTGCTATTTTACACCCAATCAGGCCGGGAGCTATTTTACACCCAATCGGGCCAGGTGCTATTTTACACCCAATCGGGCCGGGCGATATTTTAAATCCAATCAGGCTGGGTGATATTTTACACCCAATCGGGCCGGGTGCTATTTTACACCCAATCGGGCCGGGTGCTATTTTACACCCAATCGGGCCGGGTACTATTTTACACACAATCGGGCCGGGCGATATTTTACACCCACTAGGGCCGGGTGCTATCTTACATCCAATCAGGCCGGGTGCCATTTTACACCCAATCGGGCCAGGCGCTATTTTACACCCAATCGGGCAGGGTGCTATTTTACACCCAATCGGGCATGGTGCTATATTACACCCAATCGGGCCGGGTGATATTTTACATCCAATCAGGCTGGGTGCTATATTACACCCAATCGCGCCGGGTGATAACTTGCACCCAATCGGGCCGGGTGCTATTTTACACCCAATCGGGGCGGGTGATATTTTACATCCAATCGGGCCGTGTGCTATTTTACACCCAATCGGGCCGGGTGCTATTTTACACCCAAAGGGGCTGGGTGCTATTTTACATCCAATGTGGCCGGGCGCTATTTTACACTCAATGGGGCCGGGTGCTATTTTACACCCAATGGGGCCGGGTGCTATTTTACACCCAATGAGGCTGGGCGCTATTTTACACCCAATGGGGCCGGGTGCTATTTTACACCCAAAGGGGCTGGGCGCTATTTTACACCCAATGTGGCCGGGCGCTATTTTACACCAAATCAGGCCGGACGCTATTTTACACCCAATGGGGTAGGCGCTATTTTACACCCAATCTGGCCGGGTGATATTTTACTCCCAATCGAGCTGGGTGCTACTTTACACCCAATCGGGCCGCGTGCTATTTTACTCCCAATCGAGCTGCATGCTCTTTTACACCCAATCAGGCTGGCCGCTATTTTACACCCAATCGGGCCAGGTGGAATTTTACACCCAATGGGGCCGGGCGCTATTTTTCATCCAATCGCGCCGAGCGCTATTTTACACCCAATCAGGCCGGGCGGTAGTTTACACCCAATTGGGCCGGCGCCATTTTACACCCAATCGGGCAGGATGCTATTTTACACCCAATCGGGCCGGGTGCTATTTTACACCCAATGGGGCCGGGCGCTATTTTACACCCAATCAGGCCGGGCGCTATTTTACACCCAATCGGGCTGGGCGCTATTTTACACCCAATGGGGCCGGATGCTATTTTACACCCATTCAGGCCGGGCGCTATTTTACACCCAATCGGGCTGGGCGCTATTTTACACCCAGTCGTGCTGGGTGGTATTTTACACCCAATCGGGCTGGGCGCTATTTTACACCCAATGGGGCCGGATGCTATTTTACACCCAATGGGGTAGGCGCTATTTTACACCCAATCGGGCCGGGTGATATTTTACTCCCAATCGAGCTGGGTGCTACTTTACACCCAATCGGGCCGCGTGCTATTTTACTCCCAATCGAGCTGCGTGCTCTTTTACACCCATTCAGGCTGGCCGCTATTTTACACCCAATCGGGCCAGGTGGAATTTTACACCCAATGGGGCCGGGCGCTATTTTTCAGCCAATCGCGCCGAGCGCTATTTTACACCCAATCAGGCCGGGCGGTAGTTTACACCCAATTGGGCCGGCGCCATTTTACACCCAATCGGGCAGGATGCTATTTTACACCCAATTGGGCCGGGTGCTATTTTACACCCAATGGGGCCGGGCGCTATTTTACACCCAATCAGGCCGGGCGCTATTTTACACCCAATCGGGCTGGGCGCTATTTTACACCCAATGGGGCCGGATGCTATTTTACACCCATTCAGGCCGGGCGCTATTTTACACCCAATCAGGCTGGGTGGTATTTTATACCCAATCAGGCCGGGAGCTATTTTACACCCAATCGGGCCAGGTGCTATTTTACACCCAATCGGGCCAGGCGATATTTTAAATCCAATCAGGCTGGGTGATATTTTACACCCAATCGGGCCGGGTGCTATTTTACACCCAATCGGGCCGGGTGCTATTTTACACCCAATCGGGCCGGGTACTATTTTACACACAATCGGGCCGGGCGATATTTTACACCCACTAGGGCCGGGTGCTATCTTACATCCAATCAGGCCGGGTGCCATTTTACACCCAATCGGGCCAGGCGCTATTTTACACCCAATCGGGCAGGGTGCTATTTTACACCCAATCGGGCATGGTGCTATTTTACACCCAATCGGGCCGGGTGATATTTTACATCCAATCAGGCTGGGTGCTATATTACACCCAATCGCGCCGGGTGATAACTTGCACCCAATCGGGTCGGGTGCTATTTTACACCCAATCGGGGCGGGTGATATTTTACATCCAATCGGGCCGTGTGCTATTTTACACCCAATCGGGCCGGGTGCTATTTTACACCCAAAGGGGCTGGGTGCTATTTTACATCCAATGTGGCCGGGTGCTATTTTACACTCAATGGGGCCGGGTGCTATTTTACACCCAATGGGGCCGGGTGCTATTTTACACCCAATGAGGCTGGGCGCTATTTTACACCCAATGGGGCCGGGTGCTATTTTACACCCAAAGGGGCTGGGCGCTATTTTACACCCAATGTGGCCGGGCGCTATTTTACACCAAATCAGGCCGGGCGCTATTTTACACCCAATGGGGTAGGCGCTATTTTACACCCAATCTGGCCGGGTGATATTTTACTCCCAATCGAGCTGGGTGCTACTTTACACCCAATCGGGCCGCGTGCTATTTTACTCCCAATCGAGCTGCATGCTCTTTTACACCCAATCAGGCTGGCCGCTATTTTACACCCAATCGGGCCAGGTGGAATTTTACACCCAATGGGGCCGGGCGCTATTTTTCATCCAATCGCGCCGAGCGCTATTTTACACCCAATCAGGCCGGGCGGTATTTTACACCCAATTGGGCCGGCGCCATTTTACACCGAATCGGGCAGGATGCTATTTTACACCCAATCGGGCCGGGTGCTATTTTACACCCAATGGGGCCGGGCGCTATTTTACACCCAATTGGGCCGGGTGCTATTTTACACCCAATGGGGCCTGGTGCTATTTTACACCCAATCAGGCCGGGAGCTATTTTACACCCAATGGGGCCAGGCGCTATTTTACTCCCGATCGGGCCGGGTGCTATTTTACACCCAATCGGGTCGGGCGCTATTTTACACCCAATCGGGCCAGGTGCTATTTTACACCCAATCGGGCTGGGTGCTATTTTACACCCAATCGGGCCAGGCGCTATTTTACACCGAGTCAGGCTGGGTGGTATTTTACACCCAATCAGGCCGGGCGCTATTTTGCACCCAATGGTGCCGGGCGCTATTTTACACCCAATCAGGCCGGGCGCTATTTTACACCCAATCGGGCTGGGCGCTATTTTACACCCAATGGGGCCGGATGCTATTTTACAGCCATTCAAGCCGGGCGCTATTTTACACCCAATCAGGCCGGGTGCTATTTTACACCCAATCGGGCCAGGTGCTATTTTACACCCAATCGGGCCAGGTGCTATTTTACACCCAATCGGGCCGGGTGATATTTTACATCCAATCAGGCTGGGTGCTATTTTACACCCAATCGGGCCGGGTACTATTTTACACCCAATCGGGCCGGTTACTATTTTACACACAATGGGGCCGGGCGTTATTTTACACCCACTAGGGCCGGGTGTTATCTTACATCCAATCAGGCTGGGTGCTATTTTACACCCAATCGGGCCAGGCGCTATTTTACACCCAATCGGGCCAGGTGTTATCTTACATCCAGTCGGGCTGGGCGCTATTTTACACCCAATCTGGCCGGGTGCTATGTTACATCCAATCGGGCTGGGCGCTATTTTACACCCAATCGGGCTGGGTGCTACTTTACACCAATCGAGCCGGGCGCTATTTTACACCCAATCGGGCTGGATGCTATTTTACACCCAATGGGGCTGGGCGCTATTTTACACCCAATCGGGCCGGGCGCTACTTTACACCCAATCGCGCCGGGTGCTATTTTACACACAATCGGGCCGGGGGCTATTTTACACACAATCGGACCGGGTGCTATTTTACACCAAATCGGGCTGGGTGCTATTTTACACCCAGTCGGGCTGGGTGCTATTTTACTCCCAATCAGGCCGGGCGCTATTTTAAACCCAATGTGGTAGGCGCTATTTTACACCCAATCGGGCCGGGTGCTATTTTACACCCAATCGGGCTGGGTGCTATTTTACACCCAATTGGGCCAGGCGCTATTTTACACCCAGTCGTGCTGGGTGGTATTGTACACCCAATCAGGCCGGGCGCTATTTTACACCCAATGGTGCCGGGCGCTATTTTACACCCAATCAGGCCGGGCGCTATTTTACACCCAATCGGGCTGGGCGCTATTTTACACCCAATGGGGCCGGATGCTATTTTACACCCAATGGGGTAGGCGCTATTTTACACCCAATCGGGCCGGGTGATATTTTACTCCCAATCGAGCTGGGTGCTACTTTACACCCAATCGGGCCGCATGCTATTTTACTCCCAATCGAGCTGCGTGCTCTCTTACACCCATTCAGGCTGGCCGCTATTTTACACCCAATCGGGCCAGGTGGAATTTTACACCCAATGGGGCCAGGCACTATTTTTCAGCCAATCGCGCCGAGCGCTATTTTACACCCAATCAGGCCGGGCGGTATTTTAAACCCAATTGGGCCGGCGCCATTTTACACGCAATCGGGCAGGATGCTATTTTACACCCAATCGGGCCGGGTGCTATTTTACACCCAATGGGGCCGGGCGCTATTTTACACCCAATCAGGCCGGGCGCTATTTTACACCCAATCGGGCTGGGCGCTATTTTATACCCAATGGGGCCGGATGCTATTTTGCACCCATTCAGGCCGAGCCCTATTTTACACCCAATCAGGCCGGGTGCTATTTTACACCCAATTGGGCCAGGTGCTATTTTACACCCAATCGGGCCGGGCGATATTTTAAATCCAATCAGGCTGGGTGATATTTTACACCCAATCAGGCCGGGCGGTATTTTACACCCATTTGGGCCGGCGCCATTTTACACCCAATCGGGCAGGATGCTATTTTACACCCAATCGGGCCGGGTGCTATTTTAAACCCAATGGGGCCGGGCGCTATTTTACACCCAATTGGGCCGGGTGCTATTTTGCACCCAATGGGGCCGGGCGCTATTTTATACCCAATCGGGCCGGGCGATATTTTAAATCCAATCAGGCTGGGTGATATTTTACACCCAATCAGGCCGGGCGGTATTTTACACCCATTTGGGCCGGCGCCATTTTACACCCAATCGGGCAGGATGCTATTTTACACCCAATCGGGCCGGGTGCTATTTTAAACCCAATGGGGCCGGGCGCTATTTTACACCCAATTGGGCCGGGTGCTATTTTGCACCCAATGGGGCCGGGCGCTATTTTACACCCAATTGGGCCGAATACGATTTTACACCCAAACGGGCCGGGCGCTATTTTACACACAATGGGGCCCGGTGCTATTTTTCACCCAGTCGGGCCAGGTGCTATTTTACCCCCAATCGCGCCGGGTGATAATTTGCATCCAATCGGGCCGGGTCATATTTTTCACCCAATGGGGCCGGGTGCTATTTTACCCCCAAAGGGGCTGTGCGCTATTTTACACCCAATCGGGACTGGTGCTATTTTACACCCAATCGGGCCGGGTGCTACATTACACCCAATGGGGCCGGATGCTATTTTACACCCAATGGGGCCGGGTGCTATTTTACACCCAAAGGGGCTGGGCGCTATTTTACACCAAATCAGGCCGGGCGCTATTTTACACCCAATGGGGTAGGCGCTATTTTATACCCAATCGGGCTGGGTGCTATTTTACACCCAATCGGGCTGGGTTCTATTTTACACCCAATCGGGCCAGGCGCTATTTTACACCGAGTCGGGCTGGGTGGTATTTTACACCCAATCAGGCCGGGCGCTATTTTACACCCAATGGTGCCGGGCGCTATTTTACACCCAATCAGGCCGGGCGCTATTTTACACCCAATCGGGCTGGGCGCTATTTTACACCCAATGGGGCCGGATGCTATTTTACACCCATTCAGGCCGGGCGCTATTTTACACCCAATCAGGCCGGGTGCTATATTACACCCAATCAGGCCAGGTGCTATTTTACACCCAATCGGGCCAGGTGCTATTTTACACCCAATCGGGCCGTGTGATATTTTACATCCAATCAGGCTGGGTGCTATTTTACACCCAATCGGGCCGGGTACTATTTTACACCCAATCGGGCCGGGTACTATTTTACACACAATGGGGCCGGGCGATATTTTACACCCACTAGGGCCGGGTGCTATCTTACATCCAATCAGGCTGGGTGCTATTTTACACCCAATCGGGCCAGGCGCTATTTTACACCCAATCGGGCCGGGTGCTATCTTACATCCAGTCGGGCTGGGCGCTATTTTACACCCAATCCGTGCCGGGTGCTATCTTACATCCAATCGGGCTGGGCGCTATTTTACACCCAATCGGGCTGGGTGCTACTTTACACCAATCGAGCCGGGCGCTATTTTACACCCAATCCGGCTCGGTGCTATTTTACACCCAATCAGGCCGCGCGCTATTTTACACCCAATCGGGCTGGATGCTATTTTACACCCAATGGGGCTGGGCGCTATTTTACACCCAATCGGGCCGGGCGCTACTTTACACACAATCGCGCCGGGCGCTATTTTACACACAGTCGGGCCTGGGGCTATTTTACACACAATCGGACCGGGTGCTATTTTACACCAAATCGGGCTGGGTGCTATTTTACACCCAGTCGGGCTGTGTGCTATTTTACTCCCAATCAGGCCGGGCGCTATTTTACACCCAATCGGGCCGGGTGCTATTTTACACCCAATCAGGCCGGTTGCTATTTTACACCCAATCGGGCCGGGTGCTATTTTACACCCATACGGGCCGGGTGCTATTTTACACCCATTCGGGTCGGGTGCTATTTTACATCCAATGGGGCCGGGTGCTATTTTACACCAATTCAGGCCGGGCGCTATTTTACACCCAATCAGTCCGGGTGCTATTTTACACCCAATCAGGCTGGGTGGTATTTTACATCCAAGTAGACTGCGTGCTATTTTACACCCAATCGTGCTGGGCGATATTTTACATCCAATTAGACTGGGTGCTATTTTACACCCAATCGGGCCGTGCGGTATTTTACACCCAATCAGGCCGGGTGCTATTTTACACCCTATCGGGCCGGGCCCTATTTTACACCCAGTCGGGCTGGGCGCTATTTTACAACCAGTGGGGCCGGGCGCTATTTTACACCTAATCGGGCCGGGTGCTATTTTACACCTAATCGGGCCGTGTGCAATCTTACACTCAATCGGGCTGGGCGCTATTTTACACCCAGTGGGGCGAGTTGCTATTTTACACCCAATGGGGCCTGGTGCTATTTTACACCTAATCAGGCCGGGCGCTATTTTACACCCAATGGGGCCTGGCGATATTTTACTCCCAATCGGGCTGGGCGCTATTTTACACCCAATCGGGCTGGGTGCTACTTTACACCAATCGAGCCGGGCGCTATTTTACACCCAATCCGGCTCGGTGCTATTTTACACCCAATCAGGCCGCGCGCTATTTTACACCCAATCGGGCTGGATGCTATTTTACACCCAATGGGGCTGGGCGCTATTTTACACCCAATCGGGCCGGGCGCTACTTTACACACAATCGCGCCGGGCGCTATTTTACACACAGTCGGGCCGGGGGCTATTTTACACACAATCGGACCGGGTGCTATTTTACACCAAATCGGGCTGGGTGCTATTTTACACCCAGTCGGGCTGTGTGCTATTTTACTCCCAATCAGGCCGGGCGCTATTTTACACCCAATCGGGCCGGGTGCTATTTTACACCCAATCAGGCCGGTTGCTATTTTACACCCAATCGGGCCGGGTGCTATTTTACACCCATACGGGCCGGGTGCTATTTTACACCCATTCGGGTCGGGTGCTATTTTACATCCAATGGGGCCGGGTGCTATTTTACACCAATTCAGGCCGGGCGCTATTTTACACCCAATCAGTCCGGGTGCTATTTTACACCCAATCAGGCTGGGTGGTATTTTACATCCAAGTAGGCTGCGTGCTATTTTACACCCAATCGTGCTGGGCGATATTTTACATCCAATTAGACTGGGTGCTATTTTACACCCAATCGGGCCGTGCGGTATTTTACACCCAATCAGGCCGGGTGCTATTTTACACCCTATCGGGCCGGGCCCTATTTTACACCCAGTCGGGCTGGGCGCTATTTTACAACCAGTGGGGCCGGGCGCTATTTTACACCTAATCGGGCCGGGTGCTATTTTACACCTAATCGGGCCGTGTGCAATCTTACACTCAATCGGGCTGGGCGCTATTTTACACCCAGTGGGGCGAGTTGCTATTTTACACCCAATGGGGCCTGGTGCTATTTTACACCTAATCAGGCCGGGCGCTATTTTACACCCAATGGGGCCTGGCGATATTTTACTCCCAATCGGGCCGGGTGCTATTTTACACCCAATCGGGCCGGGTGCTATTTTACACCCAATCAGGCTGGGTGCTATTTTACACCCAATTGGGCTGGGTGCTATTTTACACCCAATCGTGCTGGGCGCTTTTTTACAGCAAGTCGGGCTGGGTGGTATTTTACACCCAATGGGGCCGGCGCTATTTTACACCCAATCGGGCCGGGCGCTATTTTACACCCAATGGGGTCCGGGCGCGATTTTACACCCAATCAGGCCGGTTGCTCTTTTACACCCAATGGTGCCGGGTGCTATTTTACACCCCATCGGGCTGGGTGCTATTTTAAACCCAATGGGGCTGGGTGCTATTTTACACCCAATCAGGCCGGGTGCTATTTTACACCAAATCGGGCTGGGTGCTATTTTACACCCAGTCGGGCTGTGTGCTATTTTACTCCCAATCAGGCCGGGCGCTATTTTACACCCAATCGGGCCGGGTGCTATTTTACACCCAATCAGGCCGGTTGCTATTTTACACCCAATCGGGCCGGGTGCTATTTTACACCCATACGGGCCGGGTGCTATTTTACACCCATTCGGGCCGGGTGCTATTTTACATCCAATGGGGCCGGGTGCTATTTTACACCAATTCAGGCCGGGCGCTATTTTACACCCAATCAGTCCGGGTGCTATTTTACACCCAATCAGGCCGGGTGGTATTTTACATCCAATTAGACTGCGTGCTATTTTACACCCAATCGTGCCGGGCGATATTTTACATCCAATTAGACTGGGTGCTATTTTACACCCAATCGGGCCGTGCGGTATTTTACACCCAATCAGGCCGGGTGCTATTTTACACCCTATCGGGCCGGGCCCTATTTTACACCCAGTCGGGCTGGGCGCTATTTTACAACCAGTGGGGCCGGGCGCTATTTTACACCTAATCGGGCCGGGTGCTATTTTACACCTAATCGGGCCGTGTGCAATCTTACACTCAATCGGGCTGGGCGCTATTTTACACCCAGTGGGGCGAGTTGCTATTTTACACCCAATGGGGCCAGGTGCTATTTTACACCTAATCAGGCCGGGCGCTATTTTACACCCAATGGGGCCTGGCGATATTTTACTCCCAATCGGGCCGGGTGCTATTTTGCACCCAATCGGGCCGGGTGCTATTTTACACCCAATCAGGCTGGGTGCTATTTTACACCCAATTGGGCTGGGTGCTATTTTACACCCATTCGTGCTGGGCGCTTTTTTACAGCAAGTCGGGCTGGGTGGTATTTTACACCCAATGGGGCCGGCGCTATTTTACACCCAATCGGGCCGGGCGCTATTTTACACCCAATGGGGGCCGGGCGCGATTTTACACCCAATCAGGCCAGTTGCTCTTTTACACCCAATGGTGCCGGGTGCTATTTTACACCCCATCGGGCTGGGTGCTATTTTAAACCCAATGGGGCTGGGCGCTGTTTTACACCCAATCGGGCTGGATACTATTTTACACCCAATCGAGCTGGGTGCTATGTTACACCCAATCGGGCCGGGCGCTATTTTACGCACAATGGGGCGAGTGCTATTTTACACTCAATCGGGCCGTGTGCTATTTTGCACGTAATCGGGCCACGTGCTATTTTACACCCAATCGGGCCGGGTGCTATTTTACATCCAATCGGGCTGGGTGCTATTTTACACCCAATCGGGCCGGGCGCTATTTTACACCCAGTCGGGCTGGGTGCTATTTTACACCCAATCAGGCCGGGCGCTGTTTTACACCCAATGGGGGCAGGCGCTATTTTACACCCAATCGGGCCGGGTGTTATTTTACACCCAATCGGACCGGGTGCTATTTTACACCCAATTTGGCTGGGTGCTATTTTACACCCAATCGGGCCGTGTGCTATTTTACACCCAATCGGGCCGCGTGCTATTTTACACCCAATCGGGCCAGGTGCTACTTTACACCAAATCGAGCCGGGTGCTATTTTACACCCAATCAGGCCGCGCGCTATTTTACATCCAATCGGGCTGGGTGCTATTTTACACCCAATGGGGCTGGGCGCTATTTTACACCCAATCGGGCCGGGCGCTATTTTACACCCAATCAGGCTGGGTGCTACTTTACACCAAATCAGGCCGCGCACTATCTTACACCCAAACAGGCCGGGTGCCATTGTACACCCAATCGGGCCAGGCGCTATTTTACACCCAATCGGTCTGGGTGCTATTTTACACCCAATGGGGCCGGGCGCTATTTTACACCCAATCGGGCCGGCCGCTATTTTACACACAATCGGGCCGGGTGCTATTTTACACCCAATCGGGCCGGGTGCTATTTTACACCCAATCGGGCCGGGCGCTATTTTACACCCAGTCGGGCCGGTTGTTATTTTACACCCAATCGGGCCGGGTGCTATTTTACACCTAATCGGGCCGGCTGCTATCTTACACCCAATCAGGCTGGTTGTTATTTTACACACAATCGGGCCGGGTGCTATTTTACACCCGATGGGGCCGGACGCTATTTTACACCCAATCAGGCCGGTCGCTATTTTACAACCAATGGGGGCAGGCGCTATTTTACACCCAATCGGGCTGGGTCATATTTTACATCCAATCAGGCTGGGTGCTATTTTACACCCAATCGTGCCGGGTGCTATTTTACACCCAATTGGGCCGGGTACTATTTTACACACAATCGGGTGTGCGATATTTTACACCCGCTAGGGCCGGGCGCTATCTTACATCCAATCAGGCCGGGTGCCATTTTACACCCAATCGGGCCAGGCGCTATTTTACACCCAATCGGGCTGGGTGCTATTTTACACCCAAATAGGCTGGGCGCTATTTTACACCCAATTGGGCCGGGTGCTATTTTACACCCAATCGGGCCGGGCGCTAGTTTACACGCAATCGAGCCAGGCGCTATTTTACACACAGTCCGGCTCGGTGCTATTTTACACCCAATCAGGCCGCGCGCTATCTTACACCCAATCGGGCTGGGTGCTATTTTACATCCAATCGGGCTGGGCGCTATTTTACACCCAATCGGGCTGGGTGCTACTTTACACCAATCGAGCCAGGCACTATTTTACACCCAATCCGGCTCGGTGCTATTTTACACCCAATCAGGCCGCGCGCTATTTTACACCCAATCGGGCTGGATGCTATTTTACACCCAATGGGGCTGGGCGCTATTTTACACCCAATCGGGCCGGGCGCTACTTTACACCCAATCGCGCCGGTCGCTATTTTACACACAATCGGGCCGGGGGCTATTTTACACACAATCGGACCGGGTGCTATTTTACACCAAATCGGGCTGGGTGCTATTTTACACCCAGTCGGGCTGGGTGCTATTTTACTCCCAATCAGGCCGGGTGCTATTTTACACCCAATGGGGTAGGCGCTATTTTACACCCAATTGGGCCGGGTGCTATTTTACACCCAATCGGGCTGGGTGCTATTTTACACCCAATCGGGCCAGGCGCTATTTTACACCCAGTCGTGCTGGGTGGTATTTTACACCCAATCAGGCCGGGCGCTATTTTACACCCAATGGTGCCGGGCGCTATTTTACACCCAATCAGGCCGGGCGCTATTTTACACCCAATCGGGCTGGGCGCTATTTTACACCCAATGGGGCCGGATGCTATTTTACACCCAATGGGGTAGGCGCTATTTTACACCCAATTGGGCCGGGTGATATTTTACTCCCAATCGAGCTGGGTGCTAATTTACACCCAATCGGGCCGCATGCTATTTTACTCCCAATCGAGCTGCGTGCTCTTTTACACCCATTCAGGCTGGCCGCTATTTTACACCCAATTGGGCCAGGTGGAATTTTACACCCAATGGGGCTGGGCGCTATTTTTCAGCCAATCGCGCCGAGCGCTATTTTACACCCAATCAGGCCGGGCGGTATTTTACACCCAATTGGGCCGGCGCTATTTTACACCCAATCAGGCCGGGTGCTATTTTACACCCAATCGGGCCAGGTGCTATTTTACACCCAATCGGGCCGGGCGATATTTTAAATCCAATCAGGCTGGGTGATATTTTACACCCAATCGGGCCGGGTGCTATTTTACACCCAATCGGGCCGGGTGCTATTTTACCCCCAATCGGGCCGGGTGATATTTTACATCCAATCGGCCGGCTGATATCTTACATCCAATCGGGCCAGGTGCTATTTTTCACCCAATGGGGCCGGGTGATATTTTACATCCAATCAGGCTGGGTGCTATATTACACCCAATCGCGCCGAGTGATAACTTGCACCCAATCGGGCCGGGTGCTATTTTACACCCAATCGTGCCGGGTGATATTTTACATCCAATCGGGCCGGGTGCTATTTTACACCCAATCGGGCCGGGTGCTATTTTACACCCAATGTGGCCGGGAGCTATTTTACACTCAGTGGGGCCGGGTGCTATTTTACACCCAATGGGGCGGGTGCTATTTTACACCCAAAGGGGCTGGGCGCTATTTTACACTCAATGTGGCCGGGCGCTATTTTACACTCAATGGGGCCGGGTGCTATTTTACACCCAATGGGGCCGGGTGCTACTTACACCCAATGGGGCCGGGCGCTATTTTACACCTAAAGGGGCTGGGCGCTATTTTACACCCAATGTGTCCGGGCGCTATTTTACACCAAATCAGGCCGGGCGCTATTTTATACCCAATGGGGTAGGCACTATTTTACACCCAATTGGGCCGGGTGATATTTTACTCCCAATCGAGCTGGGTGCTACTTTACACCCAATCGGGCCGCGTGCTATTTTACTCCCAATCGAGCTGCGTGCTCTTTTACACCCAATCAGGCTGGCCGCTATTTTACACCCAATCGGGCCAGGTGGAATTTTACACCCAATGGGGCCGGGCGCTATTTTTCACCCAATCGCGCCGAGCGCTATTTTACACCCAATCAGGCCGGGCGGTATTTTACACCCAATTGGGCCGGCGCCATTTTACACCTAATTGGCAGGGTGCTATTTTACACCCAATCGGGCCGGGTGCTATTTTACACCCAATGGGGCCGGGCGCTATTTTACACCCAATTGGGCCGGGTGCTATTTTACACCCAATGGGGCCTGGTGCTATTTTACACCCAATCAGGCCGGGCGCTATTTTACACCCAATGGGGCCAGGCGCTATTTTACTCCCGATCGGGCCGGGTGCTATTTTACACCCAATCGGGCCGGGCGCTATTTTACACCCAATCGGGCCGGGTGCTATTTTACTCCCAATCGGGCTGGGTGCTATTTTACACCCAATCGGGCCAGGCGCTATTTTACACCGAGTCGGGCTGGGTGGTATTTTACACCCAATCAGGCCGGGCGCTATTTTACACCCAATGGTGCCGGGCGCTATTTTACACCCAATCAGGCCGGGCGCTATTTTACACCCAATCAGGCCGGGTGCTATTTTACACCCAATCGGGCCAGGTGCTATTTTACACCCAATCGGGCTGGGCGCTATTTTACACCCAATGGGGCCGGATGCTATTTTACACCCATTCAGGCCGGGCGCTATTTTACACCCAATCAGGCCGGGTGCTATTTTACACCCAATCGGGCCAGGTGCTATTTTACACCCAATTGGGCCAGGTGCTATTTTACACCCAATCGGGCCGGGTGATATTTTACATCCAATCAGGCTGGGTGCTATTTTACACCCAATCAGGCCGGGTACTATTTTACACCCAATCGGGCCGGGTACTATTTTACACACAATGGGGCCGGTCGATATTTTACACCCACTAGGGCCGGGTGCTATCTTACATCCAATCAGGCTGGGTGCTATTTTACACCCAATCGGGCCAGGCGCTATTTTACACCCAATCGGGCCGGGTGCTATCTTACATCTAGTCGGGCTGGGCGCTATTTTACACCCAATCCGGCCGGGTGCTATCTTACATCCAATCGGGCTGGGCGCTATTTTACACCCAATCGGGCTGGGTGCTACTTTACACCAATCGAGCCGGGCGCTATTTTACACCCAATCCGGCTCGGTGCTATTTTACACCCAATCAGGCCGCGCGCTATTTTACACCCAATCAGGCTGGATGCTATTTTACACCCAATGGGGCTGGGTGCTATTTTACACTCAATCGGGCCAGGCGCTACTTTACACCCAATCGCGCCGGGCGCTATTTTACACACAATCGGGCCGGGGGCTATTTTACACACAATCGGACCGGGTGCCATTTTACACCAAATCGGGCTCGCTGCTATTTTACACCCAGTCGGGCTGGGTGCTATTTTACTCCCAATCAGGCCGGGCGCTATTTTACACCCAATCGGGCCGGGTGCTATTTTACACCCAATCAGGCCGGTTGCTATTTTACACCCAATCGGGCCGGGTGCTATTTTACACCCATACGGGCCGGGTGCTATTTTACACCCATTCGGGCCGGGTGCTATTTTACACCCAATGGGGCCGGGTGCTATTTTACACCAATTCAGGCCGGGCGCTATTTTACACCCAATCAGTCCGGGTGCTATTTTACACCCAATCAGGCCGGGTGGTATTTTACATCCAATTAGACTGCGTGCTATTTTACACCCAATCGTGCCGGGCGATATTTTACATCCAATTAGACTGGGTGCTATTTTACACCCAATCGGGCCGTGCGGTATTTTACACCCAATCAGGCCGGGTGCTATTTTACACCCTATTGGGCCGGGCCCTATTTTACACCCAGTCGGGCTGGGCGCTATTTTACAACCAGTGGGGCCGGGCGCTATTTTACACCTAATCGGGCCGGGTGCTATTTTACACCTAATCGGGCCGTGTGCAATCTTACACTCAATCGGGCTGGGCGCTATTTTGCACCCAGTGGGGCGAGTTGCTATTTTACACCCAATGGGGCCAGGTGCTATTTTACACCTAATCAGGCCGGGCGCTATTTTACACCCAATGGGGCCTGGCGATATTTTACTCCCAATCGGGCCGGGTGCTATTTTACACCCAATCGGGCCGGTTGCTATTTTACACCCAATCAGGCTGGGTGCTATTTTACACCCAATTGGGCTGGGTGCTATTTTACACCCAATCGTGCTGGGCGCTTTTTTACAGCAAGTCGGGCTGGGTGGTATTTTACACCCAATGGGGCCGGCGCTATTTTACACCCAATCGGGCCGGGCGCTATTTTACACCCAATGGGGGCCGGGCGCGATTTTACACCCAATCAGGCCGGTTGCTCTTTTACACCCAATGGTGCCGGGTGCTATTTTACACCCCATCGGGCTGGGTGCTATTTTACACCCAATGGGGCTGGGCGCTATTTTACACCCAATCGGGCTGGATACTATTTTACACCCAATCGAGCTGGGTGCTATGTTACACCCAATCGGGCCGGGCGCTATTTTACGCACAATGGGGCGAGTGCTATTTTACACCCAATCGGGCCGTGTGCTATTTTGCACGTAATCGGGCCACGTGCTATTTTACACCCAATCGGGCCGGGTGCTATTTTACATCCAATCAGGCTGGGTGCTATTTTACACCCAATCGGGCTGGGTGCTATTTTACACCCAATCGTGCTAGGCGCTTTTTTACAGCAAGTCGGGCTGGGTGGTATTTTACACCCAATGGGGCCGGCGCTATTTTACACCCAATCGGGTCGGGCGCTATTTTACACCCAATGGGGGCCGGGCGCGATTTTACACCCAATCAGGCCGGTTGCTCTTTTACACCCAATGGTGCCGGGTGCTATTTTACACCCCATCGGGCTGGGTGCTATTTTAAACCCAATGGGGCCGGGCGCTATTTTACACCCAATCCGGCTGGGTGCTATTTTACACCCAATCAGGCGGGGTGCTATTTTACACCCAATCGGGCCAGGTGCTATTTTACACCCAATCGGGCTGGGTGCTACTTTAAACCAAATCGAGCCGGGTGCTCTTTTACACCCAATCAGGCCGCGCGCTATTTTACATCCAATCGTGCTGGGTGCTATTTTACATCTAATGGGGCTGGGCACTATTTTACACCCAATCGGGCCGGGCGCTATTTTACACCCAATCGTGCCGGGCGCTATTTTACACACAATCGGGCCGGGGGCTATTTTACACCCAATCGAGCCGGGCGCTCTTTTACACCCAGTCGGACTGGGTGCTATTTTACACCCAATCAGGCCGGGCGCTATTTTACACCCAATCGGGCCGCGTGATATTTTACACCCAATCGGGCCGTGTGCTATTTTGCACCCAATTTGGCTGGGTGCTATTTTACACCCAATCGGGCCGTGTGCTATTTTACACCCAATGGGGCCAGGCGATATTTTACTCCCAATCGAGCCGGGTGCTATTTTACACCCAATCAGGCTGGGTGCTATTTTACACCCAATCGGGCGGGCACTATTTTAAACCCAATCGCGCCGGGCGCTATTTTACACCCAGTCGGGCTGGGTGCTATTTTACACCCAATGGGGCGGGGTGCTATTTGGCACCCAATCGGGCTGGGTGCTATTTTACACCCAATCAGGCGTGGCGCTATTTTACACCCTATGTGGACAGGCGCTATTTTACACCCAGTCGGGCTGGGTGCTATTTTACACCCAGTTTGGCTGGGTGCTATTTTACACCCAATCGGGCCTTGTGCTATTTTACACCCAATCGGGCCAGGTGCTATTTTACACCCAATGGGTCTGGGCGCTATTTTACACCCAATCGGGCCGGGCGCTATTTTACACCCAATCGGGCCGGGCGCTATTTTACACCCAATGGGGACAGGCGCTATTTTACACCCAGTCGGGCTGGGTGCTATTTTACACCCAATCGGGCCGGGCGCTAGTTTACACGCAATCGAGCCGGGCGCTATTTTACACCCAGTCCGGCTGGTGCTATTTTACACCCAATCAGGCCGCGCGCTATCTTACACCCAATCGGGCTGGGTGCTATTTTACACCCAATGTGGCCGGGCGCTATTTTACACCAAATCAGGCCGGGCGCTATTTTACACCCAATGGGGTAGGCACTATTTTACACCCAATTGGGCCGGGTGATACTTTACTCCCAATCGAGCTGGGTGCTACTTTACACCCAATCGGGCCGCGTGCTATTTTACTCCCAATCGAGCTGCGTGCTCTTTTACACCCAATCAGGCTGGCCGCTATTTTACACCCAATCGGGCCAGGTGGAATTTTACACCCAATGGGGCCGGGCGCTATTTTTCACCCAATCGCGCCGAGCGCTATTTTACACCCAATCAGGCCGGGTGCTATTTTACACCCAATTGGGCCGGCGCCATTTTACACCTAATTGGCAGGATGCTATTTTACACCCAATCGGGCCGGGTGCTATTTTACACCCAATGGGGCCGGGCGCTATTTTACACCCAATTGGGCCGGGTGCTATTTTACACCCAATGGGGCCTGGTGCTATTTTACACCCAATCAGGCCGAGCGCTATTTTACACCCAATGGGGCCAGGCGCTATTTTACTCCCGATCGGGCCGGGTGCTATTTTACACCCAATCGGGCCGGGCGCTATTTTACACCCAATCGGGCCGGGTGCTATTTTACTCCCAATCGGGCTGGGTGCTATTTTACACCCAGTCGGGCTGGGTGGTATTTTACACCCAATCAGGCCGGGCGCTATTTTACACCCAATGGTGCCGGGCGCTATTTTACACCCAATCGGGCTGGGCGCTATTTTACACCCAATGGGGCCGGATGCTATTTTACACCCATTCAGGCCGGGCGCTATTTTACACCCAATCAGGCCGGGTGCTATTTTACACCCAATCGGGCTAGGTGCTATTTTACACCCAATTGGGCCAGGTGCTATTTTACACCCAATCGGGCCGGGTGATATTTTACATCCAATCAGGCTGGGTGCTATTTTACACCCAATCGGGCCGGGTACTATTTTACACCCAATTGGGCCGGGTACTATTTTACACACAATGGGGCCGGGCGATATTTTACACCCACTAGGGCCGGGTGCTATCTTACATCCAATCAGGCTGGGTGCTATTTTACACCCAATCGGGCCAGGCGCTATTTTACACCCAATCGGGCCGGGTGCTATCTTACATCTAGTCGGGCTGGGCGCTATTTTACACCCAATCCGGCCGGGTGCTATCTTACATCCAATCGGGCTGGGCGCTATTTTACACCCAATCGGGCTGGGTGCCACTTTACACCAATCGAGCCGGGCGCTATTTTACACCCAATCCGGCTCGGTGCTATTTTACACCCAATCAGGCCGCGCGCTATTTTACACCCAATCAGGCTGGATGCTATTTTACACCCAATGGGGCTGGGCGCTATTTTACACTCAATCGGGCTGGGCGCTACTTTACACCCAATCGCGCCGGGCGCTATTTTACACACAATCGGGCCGGGGGCTATTTTACACACAATCGGACCGGGTGCTATTTTACACCAAATCGGGCTGGGTGCTATTTTACACCCAGTCGGGCTGGGTGCTATTTTACTCCCAATCAGGCCGGGCGCTATTTTACACCCAATCGGGCCGGGTGCTATTTTACACCCAATCAGGCCGGTTGCTATTTTACACCCAATCGGGCCGGGTGCTATTTTACACCCATACGGGCCGGGTGCTATTTTACACCCATTCGGGCCGGGTGCTATTTTACACCCAATGGGGCCGGGTGCTATTTTACACCAATTCAGGCCGGGCGCTATTTTACACCCAATCAGTCCGGGTGCTATTTTACACCCAATCAGGCCGGGCGGTATTTTACATCCAATTAGACTGCGTGCTATTTTACACCCAATCGTGCCGGGCGATATTTTACATCCAATTAGACTGGGTGATATTTTACACCCAATCGGGCCGGGTGCTATTTTACACCCAATCGGGCCGTGTGCTATTTTACACCCAATGGGGCCAGGCGATATTTTACTCCCAATCGGGCTGGGTGCTATTTTACACCCAATCAGGCTGGGTGCTATTTTACACCCAATCGTGCCGGGCGCTATTTTAAACCCAATCGCGCCGGGCGCTATTTTACACCCAGTCGGGCTGGGTGCTATTTTACACCCAATCAGGCCGGGCGCTATTTTACACCCAATGGGGCGGGGTGCTATTTGGCACCCAATCGGGCTGGGTGCTATTTTACACCCAATCAGGCGTGGCGCTATTTTACACCCTATGTGGACAGGCGCTATTTTACACCCAGTTTGGCTGGGTGCTATTTTACACCCAGTTTGGCTGGGTGCTATTTTACACCCAATCGGGCCTTGTGCTATTTTACACCCAATCGGGCCAGGTGCTATTTTACACCCAATGGGTCTGGGCGCTATTTTACACCCAATCGGGCCGGGCGCTATTTTACACCCAATCGGGCCGGGCGCTATTTTACACCCAATGGGGGCAGGCGCTATTTTACACCCAGTCGGGCTGGGTGCTATTTTACACCCAATCAGGCCGGGCGCTATTTTACACCCAATCGGGCCGGGTGATATTTTACACCCAATCGGGCCGGGTGCTATTTTGCACCCAATTTGGCTGGGTGCTATTTTACACCCATTCGGGCCGGGTGCTATTTTACACCCAATCAGGCCGGGCGCTGTTTTACACCCAATGGGAGCAGGCGCTATTCTACACCCAATCGGGCCGGGCGCTATTTTACACCCAGTCGGGCTGGGTGCTATTTTACACCCAATCTAGCCGGGCGCTATTTTACAACCAATCGGTCCGGGTGCTATTTTACTCCCAATGGGACCGGGTGCCATGTTACACTCAATCGGGCTGGGTGCTATTTTACACCCAATGGGGCTGGGCGCTATTTTACACCCAATCGGGCCGGATACTATTTTACAACCAATCGGGCCGGGTGCTATTTTACACGCAATCGAGCCGGGCGCTATTTTACACCCAGTCCGGCTGGTGCTATTCTACACCCAATCAGGCCGCGCGCTATCTTACACCCAATCGGGCTGGGTGCTATTTTACACCCAACGGGGCCGGGCGCTATTTTACACCCAATCGGGCCGGACGCTATTTTACACCCAATTGGGCCGGGCGCTATTTTACACCCAATCACGCTGTGCGCTATTTTACACACAATCGGGCCGGGTGCTATTTTACACCCAGTCGGGCTGGGTGCTATTTTACACCCAATCAGGCCTGGCGCTGTTTTACACCCAATGGGGGCAGGCGCTATTTTACACCCAATCGGGCCGGGTGATATTTTACACCCAATCGGGCCGGGTGCTATTTTACACCCAGTTTGGCTGGGTGCTATTTTACACCCAATCGGGCCGCGTGCTATTTTACACCCAATCGGGCCAGGTGCTATTTTACACCCAATCGGGCTGGGTGCTACTTTACACCAAATCGAGCCGGGTGCTATTTTACACCCAATCAGGCCGCGCGCTATTTTACACCCAATGGGGGCAGGCGCTATTTTACACCCAATCGGGCCGGGTGATATTTTACACCCAATCGGGCCGGCCGCTATTTTGCACCCAGTCGGGCTGGGTGCTATTTTACACCCAATCGGGCCGGGGGCTATTTTACACGCAATCGGACCGGGCGCTGTTTTACACCCAATGGGAGCAGGCGCTATTTTACACCCAATCGGGCCGGGTGCTATTTTACACCCAATCAGGCTGGGTGGTATTTTACACCCAATCGGGCCGGGCGCTATTTTAAACCCAATCGCGCCGGGTGCTATTTTACACCCAGTCGGGCTGGGTGGTATTTTACACCCAATCAGGCCGGGCGCTATTTTACACCCAATGGGGCGGGGTGCTATTTTACACCCAGTCGGGCTGGGTGCTATTTTACACCCAATCAGGCCGGGTGCTGTTTTACACCCAATGGGGGCAGGCGCTATTTTACACCCAATTGGGCTGGGTGCTATTTTACACACAATCGAGCCAGGCGCTATTTTACACCCAGTCCGGCTCGGTGCTATTTTACACCCAATCAGGCCGCGCGCTATCTTACACCCAATCGGGCTGGGTGCTATTTTACACCCAATGGGGCCGGGCGCTATTTTACACCCAATCGGGCCGGGCGCTATTTTACACACAATCGGGCCGGGTGCTATTTTACACCCAATCGGGCTGTGTGCTATTTTACACCCAATCGGGCCGGGTGCTATTTTACACCCAGTCGGGCTGGGTGCTATTTTACACCCGATTGTACCGGGTGCTATTTTACACCCAATGGGGCCGGGCGCTATTTTACACCCACTGGGGCCGGGTGCTATTTTACACCCAATCAGGCCGGGTGCTATTTTACATTCAATCGGGCTGGGCGCTATTTTACACCCAATGGGGCTGGGCGCTATTTTACAACCAATGGCGCTGGGCGCTATTTTACACCCAATGGGGCTGGGCGCTATTTTACACCCAATGGGGCTGGGCGCTATTTTACACTCACTCTGGCCGTGTGCTATTTTACACCCAATCGGGCTGGGCGCTATTTTACACCCAATCAGGCTGGGTGCTATTTTATACCCAATCCGGTCGGGCGCTACTTTACACTCAATGGGGCCGGTCGCTATTTTACACCCAATCGGGCCGGGTGCTATTTTACACCCAATCAGGCTGGGTGCTATTTTACACCCAATGGGGCCGGTCGCTATTTTACACCCAACTGGGCCGTGCGCTATTTTGCGCCCAATCGGGCCGAGTGCTATTTTACACCCAATGGGTCCTAGTGCTATTTTACACCCAATTGGGCCAGGCGCTATTTTGCACCCAATCGGGCCGGGTGCTATTTTACACCCGATGGGGCCGGGCGCTATTTTACAGTCCAATCGGGCCGGTCGCTATTTTACATCCAATCAGGCCGGTTGCTATTTTACAGCCAATCGGGCCGGGTACTATTTTACTCCCAATTGGGCCGGGTGCTATTTTACACCCAATCAGGCCGGGCGCTATTTTACACCCAATGGGGCCAGGCGATATTTTACTCCCAATCGGGCCGGGTGCTATTTTACACCCAATCAGGCTGGGTGCTATTTTACACCCAATCGGGCCGGGCGCTATTTTAAACCCAATCGCGCCGGGCGCTATTTTACACCCAGTCGGGCTGGGTGGTATTTTACACCCAATCAGGCCGGGCGCTATTTTACACCCAATGGGGCGGGGTGCTATTTTGCACCCAATCGGGCTGGGTGCTATTTTACACCCAATCAGGCGTGGCGCTATTTTACACCCTATGTGGACAGGCGCTATTTTACACCCAGTCGGGCTGGGTGCTATTTTACACACAATCGGGCCGGGCGCTATTTTACACCCAATCGGGCCGTGTGCTATTTTACACCCAATCGGGCTGGATGCTACTTTACACCAAATCGAGCCGGGGGCTATTTTACACCCAATCAGGCCGCGCGCTATTTTACATCCAATCGGGCTGGGCGCTATTTTACACCCAATCGGGCCGGGCGCTATTTTACACCCAATCGGGCCGGGCGCTATTTTACACCCAATGGGGGCAGGCGCTATTTTACACCCAGTCGGGCTGGGTGCTATTTTACACCCAATCAGGCCGGGCGCTATTTTACACCCAATCGGGCCGGGTGATATTTTACACCCAATTGGGCCGGGTGCTATTTTAAACCCAATCGCGACGGGCGCTATTTTACACCCAGTCGGGCTGGGTGGTATTTTACACCCAATCAGGCCGGGCGCTATTTTACACCCAATGGGGCGGGGTGCTATTTTGCACCCAATCGGGCTGGGTGCTATTTTACACCCAATCAGGCGTGGCGCTATTTTACACCCTATGTGGACAGGCGCTATTTTACACCCAGTCGGGCTGGGTGCTATTTTACACCCAATCGGGCCAGGTGCTATTTTACACCCAATCGGGCTGGGTGCTACTTTACACCAAATCGAGCCGGGTGCTATTTTACACCCAATCAGGCCGCGCGCTATTTTACATCCAATCGGGCTGGGTGCTATTTTACACCCAATGGGTCTGGGCGCTATTTTACACCCAATCGGGCCGGGCGCTATTTTACACCCAATCGGGCCGGGCGCTATTTTACACCCAATGGGGGCAGGCGCTATTTTACACCCAGTCGGGCTGGGTGCTATTTTACACCCAATCAGGCCGGGTGCTATTTTACACCCATTCGGGCCGGGTGCTATTTTACACCCAATCAGGCCGGGTGCTATTTTACACCCAATCGGGCTGGTTGCTATTTTACATCCAATCTAGCCGGGCGCTATTTTACAACCAATCGGTCCGGGTGCTATTTTACTCCCAATGGGACCGGGCGCCATTTTACACTCAATCGGGCTGGGTGCTATTTTACACCCAATGGGGCTGGGCGCTATTTTAAACCCAATCGGGCCGGATACTATTTTACACCCAATCGGGCTGGGTGCTATGTTACACCCAATCGGGCCGGGCGCTATTTTACACCCAATCGCGCTGTGCGCTATTTTATACACAATCGGGCCGGGTGCTATTTTACACCCAGTCGGGCTGGGTGCTATTTTACACCCAATCAGGCCGGGCGCTGTTTTACACCCAATGGGGGCAGGCGCTATTTTACACCCAATCGGGCCGGGTGATATTTTACACCCAATCGGGCCGGGTGCTATTTTACACCCAGTTTGGCTGGATGCTATTTTACACCCAATCGGGCCGCGTGCTATTTTACACCCAATGGGGCCAGGCGATATTTTACTCCCAATCGGGCCGGGTGCTATTTTACACCCAATCAGGCTGGGTGGTATTTTACACCCAATCGGGCCGGGCGCTATTTTAAACCCAATCGCGCCGGGTGCTATTTTACACCCAGTCGGGCTGGGTGGTATTTTACACCCAATCAGGCCGGGCGCTATTTTACACCCAATGGGGCGGGGTGCTATTTTACACCCAGTCGGGCTGGGTGCTATTTTACACCCAATCAGGCCGGGTGCTGTTTTACACCCAATGGGGGCAGGCGCTATTTTACACCCAATTGGGCTGGGTGCTATTTTACACACAATTGAGCCAGGCGCTATTTTACACCCAGTCCGGCTCGGTGCTATTTTACACCCAATCAGGCCGCGCGCTATCTTACACCCAATCGGGCTGGATGCTATTTTACACCCAATGGGGCCGGGCGCTATTTTACACCCAATCGGGCCGGGCGCTATTTTACACACAATCGGGCCGGGTGCTATTTTACACCCAATCGGGCTGTGTGCTATTTTACACCCAATCGGGCCGGGTGCTATTTTACACCCAGTCGGGCTGGGTGCTATTTTAAACCAATCAGGTCGGGTGCTATTTTACACCCAATCAGGCCAGGCGCTATTTTACACCCGATTGTACCGGGTGCTATTTTACACCCAATGGGGCCGGGCGCTATTTTACACCCACTGGGGCCGGGTGCTATTTTACACCCAATCAGGCCGGGTGCTATTTTACATTCAATCGGGCTGGGCGCTATTTTACACCCAATGGGGCTGGGCGCTATTTTACAACCAATGGCGCTGGGCGCTATTTTACACCCAATGGGGCTGGGCGCTATTTTACACCCAATGGGGCTGGGCGCTATTTTACACTCACTCTGGCCGTGTGCTATTTTACACCCAATCGGGCTGGGCGCTATTTTACACCCAATCAGGCTGGGTGCTATTTTATACCCAATCCGGTCGGGCGCTACTTTACACTCAATGGGGCCGGTCGCTATTTTACACCCAATCGGGCCGGGTGCTATTTTACACCCAATCAGGCTGGGTGCTATTTTACACCCAATGGGGCCGGTCGCTATTTTACACCCAACTGGGCCGTGCGCTATTTTGCGCCCAATCGGGCCGAGTGCTATTTTACACCCAATGGGTCCTAGTGCTATTTTACACCCAATTGGGCCAGGCGCTATTTTGCACCCAATCGGGCCGGGTGCTATTTTACACCCGATGGGGCCGGGCGCTATTTTACAGTCCATTCGGGCCGGTCGCTATTTTACATCCAATCAGGCCGGTTGCTATTTTACAGCCAATCGGGCCGGGTACTATTTTACTCCCAATTGGGCCGGGTGCTATTTTACACCCAATCAGGCCGGGCGCTATTTTACACCCAATGGGGCCAGGCGATATTTTACTCCCAATCGGGCCGGTTGCTATTTTACACCCAATCAGGCTGGGTGCTATTTTACACCCAATCGGGCCGGGCGCTATTTTAAACCCAATCGCGCCGGGCGCTATTTTACACCCAGTCGGGCTGGGTGGTATTTTACACCCAATCAGGCCGGGCGCTATTTTACACCCAATGGGGCGGGGTGCTATTTTGCACCCAATCGGGCTGGGTGCTATTTTACACCCAATCAGGCGTGGCGCTATTTTACACCCTATGTGGACAGGCGCTATTTTACACCCAGTCGGGCTGGGTGCTATTTTGCACCCAATCGGGCTGGGTGCTATTTTACACCCAATCAGGCGTGGCGCTATTTTACACCCTATGTGGACAGGCGCTATTTTACACCCAGTCGGGCTGGGTGCTATTTTACACCCAATCGGGCCGGGCGCTATTTTACACACAATCGGGCCGGGCGCTATTTTACACCCAATCGGGCCGTGTGCTATTTTACACCCAATCGGGCCGGGTGCTATTTTACACCCAATCGGGCCGGGTGCTACTTTACACCAAATCGAGCCGGGGGCTATTTTACACCCAATCAGGCCGCGCGCTATTTTACATCCAATCGGGCTGGGCGCTATTTTACACCCAATCGGGCCGGGCGCTATTTTACACCCAATCGGGCCGGGCGCTATTTTACACCCAATGGGGGCAGGCGCTATTTTACACCCAGTCGGGCTGGGTGGTATTTTACACCCAATCAGGCCGGGCGCTATTTTACACCCAATGGGGCGGGGTGCTATTTTGCACCCAATCGGGCTGGGTGCTATTTTACACCCAATCAGGCGTGGCGCTATTTTACACCCTATGTGGACAGGCGCTATTTTACACCCAATGGGGCGGGGTGCTATTTTACACCCAGTCGGGCTGGGTGCTATTTTACACCCAATCGGGCCGGGCGCTATTTTACACCCAATCGGGCTGGGTGCTACTTTACACCAAATCGAGCCGGGTGCTATTTTACACCCAATCAGGCCGCGCGCTATTTTACATCCAATCGGGCTGGGTGCTATTTTACACCCAATGGGTCTGGGCGCTATTTTACACCCAATCGGGCCGGGCGCTATTTTACACCCAATCGGGCCGGGCGCTATTTTACACCCAATGGGGGCAGGCGCTATTTTACACCCAGTCGGGCTGGGTGCTATTTTACACCCAATCAGGCCGGGTGCTATTTTACACCCATTCGGGCAGGGTGCTATTTTACACCCAATCAGGCCAGGTGCTATTTTACACCCAATCGGGCCGGGCGCTGTTTTACACCCAATGGGAGCAGGCGCTATTTTACACCCAATCGGGCCGGGCGCTATTTTACACCCAGTCGGGCTGGGTGCTATTTTACACCCAATCTAGCCGGGCGCTATTTTACAACCAATCGGTCCGGGTGCTATTTTACTCCCAATGGGACCGGGTGCCATGTTACACTCAATCGGGCTGGGTGCTATTTTACACCCAGTCGGGCTGGGTGCTATTTTACACCCAATCGTGCCGGGCGCTATTTTACACCCAATGGGGGGTCGTGCGCTATTTTACACCCAATCAGGCCGGTTGCTATTTTACACCCAATGATGCCGGGTGCTATTTTACACCCCATCAGGCTGGGTGCTATTTTACACCCAATCAGGCTGGGTGCTATTTTACACCCAATCAGGCTGGGTGCTATTTTACACCCAATCAGGCTGGGTGCTATTTTACACCCAATCGGGCTGGGTGCTATTTTACACCCAATCGGGCTGGGTGCTATTTTACACCCAATCAGGCTGGGTGCTATTTTACACCCAATCGGGCTGGGTGCTATTTTACACCCAATCGGGCCGGGCGCTATTTTACACCCAGTCGGGCTGGGTGCTACTTTTCATCCAATCAGACCGGTCGCTATTTTACACCCAATCGGGCCGAGTGCTATTTTACACCCAATCGGGCCGGGTATTATTTTACACACAATCGGGCCGGGTGCTATTTTACACCCAATTGGGCTGGGTGCTATTTTACACCCAATCGGGCCGAGCGCTATTTTACACCCAGTCGGGCTGGGTGCTATTTTACACCCAATGGGAGCAGGCGCTATTTTACACCCAATCGGGCCGGGCGCTATTTTACTCCCGGTCGGGCTGAGTGCTATTTTACACCCAATCTAGCCGGGCGCTATTTTACAACCAATCGGTCCGGGTGCTATTTTACTCCCAATGGGACCGGGTGCCATGTTACACTCAATCGGGCTGGGTGCTATTTTACACCCAATGGGGCTGGGCGCTATTTTACACCCAATCGGGCCGGATACTATTTTACAACCAATCGGGCCGGGTGCTATTTTACACGCAATCGAGCCAGGCGCTATTTTACACCCAGTCCGGCTGGTGCTATTTTACACCCAATCAGGCCGCGCGCTATCTTACACCCAATCGGGCTGGGTGCTATTTTACACCCAATGGGGCCGGGCGCTATTTTACACCCAATCGGGCCAGACGCTATTTTACACCCAATTGGGCCGGGCGCTATTTTACACCCAATCGCGCTGTGCGCTATTTTACACACAATCGGGCCGGGTGCTATTTTACACCCAATCAGGCCGGGCGCTGTTTTACACCCAATGGGGGCAGGCGCTATTTTACACCCAATCGGGCCGGGTGATATTTTACACCCAATCGGGCCGGGTGCTATTTTACACCCAGTTTGGCTGGGTGCTATTTTACACCCAATCGGGCCGCGTGCTATTTTACACCCAATGGGGCCAGGCGATATTTTACTCCCAATCGGGCCGGGTGCTATTTTACACCCAATCAGGCTGGGTGGTATTTTACACCCAATCGGGCCGGGCGCTATTTTAAACCCAATTGCGCCGGGTGCTATTTTACACCCAGTCGGGCTGGGTGGTATTTTACACCCAATCAGGCCGGGCGCTATTTTACACCCAATGGGGCGGGGTGCTATTTTACACCCAGTCGGGCTGGGTGCTATTTTACACCCAATCAGGCCGGGCGCTGTTTTACACCCAATGGGGGCAGGCGCTATTTTACACCCAATTGGGCTGGGTGCTATTTTACACACAATCGAGCCAGGCGCTATTTTACACCCAGTCCGGCTCGGTGCTATTTTACACCCAATCAGGCCGTGCGCTATCTTACACCCAATCGGGCTGGGTGCTATTTTACACCCAATGGGGCCGGGCGCTATTTTACACCCAATCGGGCCGGGCGCTATTTTACACACAATCGGGCCGGGTGCTATTTTACACCCAATCGGGCTGTGTGCTATTTTACACCCAATCGGGCCGGGTGCTATTTTACACCCAGTCGGGCTGGGTGCTATTTTAAACCAATCAGGTCGGGTGCTATTTTACACCCAATCAGGCCAGGCGCTATTTTACACCCGATTGTACCGGGTGCTATTTTACACCCAATGGGGCCGGGCGCTATTTTACACCCACTGGGGCCGGGTGCTATTTTACATTCAATCGGGCCGGGTACTATTTTACACCCAATCGGGCCGGGTGCTATTTTACACCCAATCAGGCCGGGTTCTATTTTACATTCAATCGGGCTGGGCGCTATTTTACACCCAATGGGGCTGGGCGCTATTTTACAACCAATGGCGCTGGGCGCTATTTTACACACAATCGGGCCGGGCGCTATTTTACACACAATCGGGCCGGGCGCTATTTTACATTCAATCAGGCCGGGCGGTATTTTACATCCAGTTGGGCCGGCGCTATTTTACACCCAATCGCGCCGGGCGCTATTTTACACCCAGTCGGGCTGGGTGCTATTTTACACCCAATCAGGCGGGGCGCTATTCTACACCCAATGGGGCCAGGCGATATTTTACTCCCATTCGGGCCGGGTGCTATTTTACACCCAATCAGGCCGGGCGCTATTTTACACCCAATGTGGGCAGGCGCTATTTTACACCCAATCGGGCCAGTTGCTATTTTACACCTAGTCGGGCTGGGTCCTATTTTACACACAATCGGGCTGGGTGCTATTTTACACCCAATTAGGCCAGGCGCTATTTTACACCCAATGTGGGCAGGCGCTATTTTACACCCAATGTGGGCAGGCGCTATTTTACACCCAATCGGGCCGGGTGATATTTTACACCCAATCGGGCCGGGTGCTATTTTACACCCAATCAGGCCGGATACTATTTTACACCCAATGGGGTCGGGTGCTATTTTACACCCAATCGCGCCGGGCGCTATTTTACACACAATCGGGCCGGGCGCTATTTTACATTCAATCAGGCCGGGCGGTATTTTACAACCAATTGGGCCAGCGCTATTTTACACCCAATTGTGCCGGGTGGTATTTTACACCCATTCGGGCCGTGTGCTATTTTACACCCAATCAGGCCGGGCGCTATTTTACACCCAATCGGGCCGGGTCCTATTTTACACTCAATCGGGCCAGGCGCTATTTTACACCCACTAGGGCCGGGTGATTTTTTGCACCCAATGAGGCTGGGCGCTATTTTACACCCAATGGGGCTGGGCGCTATTTTACACCCAATGGGGCCGGGCGCTATTTTACACCCAATGGCGCTGGGCGCTCTTTTTCACCCAATGGGGCTGGACACTACTTTACACCCAATGGGGCCAGGCGCTATTTTACACCCAATGGGGCCGGGCGCTATTTTACACCCAATGGGGCTGGGCGCTATTTTACACCCAATCAGGCTGGGCGCTATTTTACACTCACCCTGGCCGGGTGGTATTTTACACCCAATGGGGCCGGGCGCTATTTTACACTCAATCAGGCTGGGCGCTATTTTACACCCAATCGGGCCGGGCGCTACTTTACACCCAATCGGGCCGGGCGCTATTTTACACCCAATGGGTCCTAGTGCTGTTTTAGACCCAATTGGGCCAGGCGCTATTTTGCACCCAATCCGGCCGGGTGCTATTTTACACCCGATGGGGCCGGGCGCTATTTTACAGTCCAATCGGGCTGGTCGCTATTTTACATCCAATCAGGCCGGTTGCTATTTTACAGCCAATCGGGCCGGGTACTATTTCACTCCCAATTGGGCCGGGTGCTATTTTACACCCAATCAGGCCGGTTGCTATTTTACACCCAATCGGGCCAAGTGCTATTTTACTCCCAATTGGGCCGGGTGCTATTTTACACCCAATCAGGCCGCTTGCTATTTTACAGCCAATCGGGCCGGGGACTATTTTACACCCAGTCGGGCTGGGCGCTATTTTACACCCAATGGGACCGGGTTCTATTTTACACCCAATACGAGCCGGGTGGTATTTCGCACCCAATGAGGCTGGGCGCTATTTTACACCCAGTGGGCTGGGCACTATTTTACACCCAATCGGGCTGGGCACTATTTTACACCCAATCAGGCCGGGTGCTATTTTACACTCAATCAGGCCGGGTGCTGTTTTACACTCAATCAGGTCGGGCGCTATTTTACACTCAATCAGGCCAGGCGCTATTTTACACCCGATTGTACCGGGTGCTATTTTACACCCAATGGGGCCGGGCGCTATTTTACACCCACTGGGGCCGGGTGCTATTTTACATTCAATCGGGCCGGGTACTATTTTACACCCAATCGGGCCGGGTGCTATTTTACACCCAATCAGGCCGGGTGCTATTTTACATTCAATCGGGCTGGGCGCTATTTTACACCCAATGGGGCTGGGCGCTATTTTACAACCAATGGTGCTGGGCGCTATTTTACACCCAATGGGGCTGGGCGCTATTTTACACCCAATGGGGCTGGGCGCTATTTTGCACTCACTCTGGCCGTGTGCTATTTTACACCCAATCGGGCTGGGCGCTATTTTACACCCAATCAGGCTGGGTGCTATTTTATACCCAATCCGGTCGGGCGCTACTTTACACCCAATGGGGCCGGTCGCTATTTTACACCCAATCGGGCCGGGTGCTATTTTACACCCAATCAGGCCGGGTGCTATTTTACTCCCAATTGGGCTGGGTGCTATTTTACTCCCAATTGGGCCGTGTGCTATTTTACTCCCAATTGGGCTGGGCGCTATTTTACACTCAATCGGTCCAGGCGCTATTTTACACCCAATGGGGCTGGGCGCTATTTTACACCCAATTGGGCTGGGTGCTATTTTACACCCAATCGGGCCGGGTGCTATTTTACACCCAATCAGACCGGGTGCTATTTTACACCCAATCGGGCCGGGCGCTATTTTACATCCAATCAGGCTGGGTGCTATTTTACACCCATCGGACCGGGTGCTATTTTACACCCAATCGGGCCGGGCGCTATTTTACACCCACTGGGGCCGGGTGCTATTTTACATCCAATCAGGCTGTGTGCTATTTTACACCCAATCGGGTCAGGCGCTATTTTACACCCAATCGGGCTGTGTGGTATTTTACACCCAATTGGGCTGGGCGCTATTTTACACCCAATCGGGCCGGGTGCTATTTTACACCCAATCAGACCGGGTGCTATTTTACACCCAATCGGGCCGGGCGCTATTTTACACCCACTGGGGCCGGGTGCTATTTTACATCCAATCAGGCTGTGTGCTATTTTACACCCAATCGGGTCAGGCGCTATTTTACACCCAATCGGGCTGTGTGGTATTTTACACCCAATTGGGTCGGGCGCTATTTTACAACCAATGGTGCTGGGCGCTATTTTACACCCAATGGGGCCGGGCGCTATTTTACACCCAATAGGGCCGAGTGGTATTTTACACCCAATCGGGCTGGGCGCTATTTTACACCCAATGGGGCCGGGTGCTATTTTACACCTAATCAGGCCGGGCGCTATTTTACACCCAATGGGGCCAGGTGCTATTTTACACCCAATCGGGCTGGGTGCTATTTTACACCCAATTTGTTTGGGCGCTATTTTACACCCAATCGGGCCGGGCGCTATTTTACACCCAATGCGCCGGGTGATGTTTTACACCCAATCGGTCTGGATGCTATTTTACACCCAATGGGGCGGGGTGCTATTTTACACCCAATCGGGCTGGGTGCTATTTTACACCCGATCGGTCTGGATGCTATTTTACACCCAATTGGGCCAGGCGCTATTTTACAACCAATCAGGCCGGGCGCTATTTTACACCCAATCAGGCCGGTTGCTATTTTACACCCAATTGGGCCGGGTGCTATTTTACACCCAATTGGGCCTTGTGCTATTTTACACCCAATCGGGCCGGGCGCTATTTTACAACCAATGGTGCTGGGCGCTATTTTACACCCAATGGGGCCGGGCGCTATTTTACACCCAATGGGGCTGGCTGCTATTTTACACCCAATGGGGCCGGGTGGTATTTTACACCCAATTGCGCCGGGCGCTATTTTACACCCATACGGGCCGTGTGCTATTTTACACCCAATCAGGCCGGGCGCTATTTTACACCCAATAGGGCCGAGTGGTATTTTACACCCAATCGGGCTGGGCGCTATTTTACACCCAATGGGGCCGGGTGCTATTTTACACCTAATCAGGCCGGGCGCTATTTTACACCCAATGGGGCCAGGTGCTATTTTACACCCAATCGGGCTGGGTGCTATTTTACACCCAATTTGTTTGGGCGCTATTTTACACCCAATCGGGCCGGGCGCTATTTTACACCCAATGCGGCCGGGTGATGTTTTACACCCGATCGGTCTGGATGCTATTTTACACCCAATCGGGCTGTGCGCTATTTTACACCCAATTGGGCCAGGCGCTATTTTACAACCAATCAGGCCGGGCGCTATTTTACACCCAATCAGGCCGGTTGCTATTTTACACCCAATTGGGCCGGGTGCTATTTTACACCCAATTGGGCCTTGTGCTATTTTACACCCAATCAGGCCAGGCGCTATTTTACACCCAATCGGGCCGGGTGCTATTTTACACCCAATTGGGCCGGGTGCTATTTTACACCCAATTGGGCCGGGTGCTATTTTACACCCAGTTGGGCCGGGTGCTATTTTACACCCAATCGGGCCGGGTGGTATTTTACACCCAATCGGGCCGGGTGGTATTTTACACCCAATCGGGCCGTGTGGTATTTTACACCCAATCAGGCTGGGTGCTATTTTACACCCAATTTGTTTGGGCGCTATTTTACACCCAATCGGTCTGGATGCTATTTTACACCCAATGTGGCCGGGCGCTATTTTACACTCAATCGGTCTGAGTGCTATTTTACACCCAATCGGGCCGGGCACTATTTTACACCCAATCGGGCTGGGCGCTATTTTACACCCAATCGCGCTGGGCGCTATTTTACACCCAATCGGGCTGGGCGCTATTTTACACCCAATCGCGCTGGGCATGTGTGGGGTAAAATCCTGCCCATGGATTTAATTTTTCAGCGTTGCCCCAGAGGCTCTGAGGGACACACTTAGATGGCCCGGGATGGCAAAAGCCTTGCACACCCCTACAGGAACGTACAAGGTATTCTGTGTCGACAGGACCTTCTTTTCTTCGGGAAAAGCTCACTGGAGGATGAAATGATTCACTCCTCAGGATCTCTTCAGATTCAATTCTCAGCCTTTCCAACAAGCAAGGAGAATATTTTTGCTCTCAGCATCATAAAATGCTACTAAAAACGTCCAGACAAATTATGGGCTTACACTTGCTCTTCAGATGCTGCATTCTTTCCATGCTTTGCTTATGAAAATATTAACCGTGCTTAAAGGTGTATAAAAAGGCTCTGTGCCTTTCAGTACTAAGGCCTACAACAAATGACTAAATTGGTCAGTGTACATTTTTATCAGTTCCATAATTGGATGTAATACCAATGTGAAGTGACATCAATTCAGTACATAATTACTGGGGTTGGCTGATGTGACAGAGCACTAGGTTTTCAGTGAAGGTAACAATAGGAGATTAGATCATAATCTGCTGAAAGTAGAGTGGGAAAGAATGATGGAAGCAGAAGTGAAAATCAAGTTGAGTGCTTTCGGCCAATTGCGGCCCACGGAGTGAGCATTGTCACAATGGTCCTAGCTGTTTGCTGACTCGAGCAAGAAGACGACTTAACATACATTTGGAGAAGCTAACAGAAATCGAGACATCTTCTTTCAAAGGACTCCAAATGTCATTGCAAAACAGTGGAAAATGTTCTTCTCTGTTCCATGGAGATACAGCACTGGTTGCTGGCTCATACAAGCTGCCTTGGGTTACTGACAGCAAACCTTTGCTTCTGTTCCAGTTTCTCATTCCTTGCCCCCAAGCAGCACGTTGCTGCAAATATTTAATTTCCAGTTATTATGTTTTGGGAGAGGAGGTGGGAGTGGGTGTGCGGGCACACAAGGAATCTTAGAAATGAATGCTGCTGCCGGTGTTAGTGGGTGAATGCTTAAAATGTGTCATTGAACCACGGAATGGTACAGCACTGAAGGAGGCCATTCAGCCCATCATGTCTTTGTCAGCACTTTGATGGAGCTATCCAATTAGTCTCACTCTTGCCCCTTAGCCTTGCAAATGTTCTCCTTCTCAACACTGCCCAACTCCTTTTCAAACGTTCCTGTTGAGTCTGCTTCCACCGTCCTTATAGGCAGGGTCCTTCATTACGCTGCTATTTTAACAGAGGCATTCGCTCATTTACAATAAACTGGTTTGCACCGAGAGCGAGTTGACTTTACAACATTCGTTCTTGGTATTTGGGCACTGTTAAGGCCACCATTTATTCCATACCACTAACAACCGAGTAACCCGGACTAGTAACGCAGACTGATGCCCTGGGAACACGAGTTCAAATCCCACTATGGCAGCTGATGGAATTTAAATTCAATTAATAAATCTGACATTAGAAGCTAGTCTCAGTAATGGGGACCATTAAACCATTGGTGATTGTCGTAAAAATCCATCTCGTTTACTAATGTCTTTTAGGGAGGGAAATCTGCCACCCTTACCTAGTCAGGCCTACATGTGACTTACCCACAGCAATGTGGTTGACTTTTAGCTGCCCTCTGAAATGGCCTAGCAAGAAACTCAGTTCAAGGGCAATTTGGGATGGGCAACAAATGCTGATCTTGCCAGCGACGCCCACATCCCATGAAAGAATAAATTAAAAATTTAAGAAACACAGCCACGGAAATGTGGGGCTGAAGTCACATATGTACCGGACTGGCCAAAGTTAGTGGCTTTCCTTCCCTAAAGAACATTAGTGAACCAGTTGGACACTGGCTGGACGTTAATTGGCCAGCGTGAAATTGCGCTTGGGAGGAGGTTGGTTTCATGACCGCTCCCGGTCCTGCCCGGTCCTGCCCGGCTTGCCCACCCAACGAGGTAAAATTCCTGCCCTTGGTGATGGTGAGACTCATGTTTTAGGATGGGGAGATTTTTGAACTGTAAAGCGTGCTTAGGTGTAGTGTTTTCACACACTGTGATAATCTATGGGCTTCTCTGTTGGAGGACGTTGGTCTCACTGTGACGAATGAACTGGTGGTGACACACAATAAATTCTCACATAAAATGAGCTTAACAGGCTGAAAGGATGGCCATGAAAGCCTTTAATTGCCATTCTTACCTTGTGCCTGTATTTTCTCTTCCTTTTTTTTTGTCTGTTGAAGGTTTTTTCTTGGGGAATGTTCCAACCATGATTTATGCTGGATAAGGGGAGAGTAGGATTGATGGAAAGACAGAGCAGGGCTGTTTGCATTAATCAGTTCTCGGCTCCCCCTTGCAGCCTTTAAAATATGTTGGAATGTTCAATTCAACCACAATATTTTGCTTCTCTTTTTTAAATAGAGAAATTGGATAAAGAGAACGGGCCCAGCTTTTTAAACAACTGTGCAGTTGGGCAGTTGAGAGATAAAGGGACTGAGCAGAGGTTGTGATGGACGAACATCCTTTCAAACATGCTTAAAACTAACACAGCAACAAAGCTTGCCCTAGTCTTGAAGTTCCTTGTGGATTTTTTGTTTGTTCTTATTTCTTGGGAACAAGGGGATAATACTGGAATGATCAAAGTGGGCCATTCTTCTGCTTGCCTCATCAATGTTACTTGTGGAGACGATATTCATTTGCTTTTCCGGTACCAGTTGTAGTTTTAGGATCTTGTGGGGCCTGCAGTCAGATTGCATCTCAAGTGAGTCATGTTGATCATTCCTCTCTTGACAGTCAGTTAGGAAAGAGAATGGCTTTCCTCAAACATTTCAACTTTTATTTCAGGCCAATCTGAAGAAGATAGATGGAAAAGATTACCCAACTTCCATCAAAAGCAATCAGAAAGTACATCATTCACTGAAAATAAAAAGCTAGAAATGCATGACCAGTCATCCTGGCACAGTATTTTTATTTCATATAAAATGAATGTTTTCCTCCCACGGGAAAAGATCAGTTTAAAAATCAGCTTTGAAATGAGAGACCCTTCCTCCCCACAGACTCATTCATATCCCCAGCCACACTTACTAGAAACGGGCAGTTTGATTTATGTTCTGGCTCGATACTCCACTGGCGTGGGCAAGAGAATATCTGGAGTTTCCCTGTTCCATCTATTCCTTATTACCGATGGAAAGGGGCAACTTGAATTGACATGACCAACTGATCAAAATCTCTTCGATTCCACTTGCCTACCAACATCTCATTTTCTCCAGTCCGATCAATTAATCTCCCTCTTCCCCCAGACCCTCCTTCCCCCTAACCTAGCAGAGTTAAGCTTGCATCTTCTGTTTAAAGCATTGATATAAAACTGGAGATGTGACTAAATTGGGACATCGCCTCTCCCTTCTGGGATACATAATGCACTGATGATAGAGATCTTGAGGCCATAGTGACTCCTCCTGCTAATTTCCTTTCGGTTTTACCTTGCAACACCTCCTAAATTTCCCCTTAACAAGAAAAAGGAAGGAAATATACATTCATAGTGTTAAAAGTCCACGGTGGAAGGGGTCCCTAGTGAAAACAGGCCATGTTTGCAGATTGGCAGTAGTTTTGTTACTATAATGGCGATCAGACTACTTTGGATGGTACTAGGGACAGGTCACATATTCCATTATGAACTTTACAAAGTGAGAAATGTTTATGTTGTGAGGTGAAAGCACCAACTGAGCCAATTGTTCTGTGGTGGGTGGGGGTGGGTGTGGTCGGGGTGCAGGGTGGAGGAAGAGAAGATCTAACCTAAGCTACGTTGTTCATTCCTACTTCACCATTGCTATGTCTTACTCTGTCTGGATTTTATCACCACCAACAGACGATAACAAACATGATTTAATTCATTTAAAAAATGAACAAATGGAATATGCAACCTTTGGACAAGCTTGGAGACAACCACTCATGTACTCCAGGCCCCATTAGCACCACTGACGATTCTCTCTCTCGTTTGATTTTAAACTCATAAAACCTTAAGAAATTTATTGAATATTATAACAATGGCTATCTTTCTTATGAAGAAAGCTTCCTGGGTTGACAGGCACAGGGCAGTGTAAGTCATTACCTCTGCCAAGGACGTGTCTCTAGCACAGGGCCTGAAATAAGTTGCAAGTAATAAATGTTGGGGGAGGATGGGGGTATCTCATGACCCATATGTAAACCAATCATCTGAGCAAAGGTTAAACAAGATGCTTTAGCAAGCGATGAGCCATGAGATGACACCACGGACTCTCTGACTCTTGTTAATGGAGAATTGAACAAGGGGTTGACATGAGACCCCAGAAATAAGGTGTATAAATGGGCTCCCAGGAGGGATAAATCACTTCAGGCAGGAAAGAGCTTCTCAAGGTGGACCAATGCTGGCTCCGGTCTAACACTTTGGTCAGCTGAAGAAGATTTCGGATGGAGGAGAGCTTTTTAAAGTGATCCATGTGGGCTTCAGTCTAACACTGTGGCTAACACAAGGAGACTGAGAATCAATTGAAAATGTTAATGTAACTCATATAATTGTGCCGTTTAATCACTTCAAACATTTATTGAAGTGAATGTTGCTCTGCAGGTGGTTAAAGAGCCTGTGGCGGAATCACAGGTGAAGAATTATGGTGTTTAACTCTCGTTTCAAATGCCTAAGAGTTGAATTTTAACACCTCCCCCTTGGCTTACAATGGAATTGTGGACTTACCCACTCCTTACACATCCCATTATGGCCGAGGGCAATGTCAAATTGAGGTTGAAAAGAAACCATCCTGGTGTCCACTTTAAATATGCAAATCAGATTGCATTGATGTTTTTGGGCCTGTTCTGCTATTTTAACCTGAGGCCTAAGTAGGGATTGGGTAGAAACAGTGATAGCCCCAAAACTGACTGTGAACAGGAACCAGGTCCAGAAGATGCTCAACAAGGTAAGATTTAAATTTTTTCTCCACTCTCCTATGGGGCCAGGAGGAGCAGATGTGCTTCTTTGGGACACACTTGAAATTTTACTGTGCCTCCCCAGCTCAAGGCTTATCCTTCCTCTCGCCCAGTCGGGACTCTCTTCTACCTGGAAAGCTTATCTTGTTGCTATTTTCACTGGTCCAGGAGGTGGCTGTCTCTCTGCACCCAATTTTGACGGAAGGGCAGCCACCTCGTGATGTATTGCTGGCCCTTTTGGTCATCAAGCCCCACGTTAATGAGGCCCGGCTGTTAAAATGGGTTGAGCCTGCCTGTCATCACTCCCAGATTGGCACCCTGCTTGCTAATACAAAAGCAAAATACTGCAGATGCTGGAAACCTGAAATAAAAGCAGTAAATGCTGGAAATACTCAACAGGTCAGGCAGCATCTGTGAAGAGAGAAGCAGGGTAAACGGGGTGAATTTTCTGACTAACTGGTGAAAGGTCATGGGCCCGAGACGTTGGGGTGGTGGAAAACCCAGCCATTAACTCAGTTTCTCTCCTTGCATGGATGCTGCCTGACCAGCTGAGCATTTCCAGCATTTTCTGCTTTATTACCCTGCTTGCTAGGCTGCTTTCCTGCCCTGAAGTTAAAACTGAGTCCAAAATCTTGCTGTGTTATGTTGCTGCTATATTTATTCACAATCAAGGCACAGACTAAGGCAATGCATGTGGAACACTTTGGGGCGTATCTGAGATATGACGAGGTGTCTTACAGGGGAGAATTTTCATGTCGAGCGTGTGTCTCAATATCACTGTGCGTCATTCCAATCTTTCGTTCGGTGGGCGCGTGCCGGAGATGGCTGCGCGCCCGCTGAACCGTTAAAGGCCTGTTATGGCCATTTAGAAACTAATTAACGTAGTTACAAACGCTACCCGTCCAACCTTAAGGTTGGTGGGCAAAGACCCCAAGCGGCCTTCGCCTTTTTCATGAAACCTCGCCCACGGACGGGATGAGGTTTCATGAAGGTTTTATTAAATTAATACATAAATTTTGCTCACTTCATAAACATGTCCCAGCTCATGTGACACTGACACATTGGGGGGGACATGTCTGATTAATTTTTGTCTCTCTTTATTTCACACTTTAAATATGAACTTAATCTCCCTGAGGCAGCTCCATGCAAGAGCACAGGCCCCGACTGTCCCTCCTGCCCCCGCCCATCCAGGTAATGCTGAGCGCTACTGGGCGTGCGTCACGCTAGGTGGGCTTTAATTGGCCTGCCCACATTAAATGGTGGCCGCAGCTGATTGCGGGTGGCGATCGGCTGCTTGCCTGCCCGTGCCCACTCCCGCCCAATTCCTCCCCCGACAGAGAGGAAATTCTCCCCATAATGCCACAGAAATTTGCTACACAGAAAGAGGCCAATTAGCCCATCCTGCCTGTGCTGGCTCTTTGAAATGACAGTCACGCTTAGTCCCATATTCCTGCATTTCCTGTATGCAGAATCCTGTAAATTCCTTGCCCTCAGTCGCTGTCCAACTCCCTTTTGGGTTTAATTATAGAATCAGCTTCCACTGCTTCTACAAGTTGAGCATTCCAGATCCTGACAACTCTCTGAGTGAAAACATTTCTCCTCATCTCCCCTTGAAATCTTTTGCCAATGATTTTAAATCTATCATCTTGACACACTCGCCAGAGGCAACAGTTTTTCCCTGTTGGCTTTATCATTTGTTGACTTGCTCTCATCAGCTTGAAATCATTTATTTGGTCACTTCTTAGCTTCCTCTGTTTCAAGGAGTCATAACCTCTCCTTATAACTGAAGCCTCTTATCCCTGGTAGCGTCCTTGCTGAAGCTCCCCTGTACCCTTTCCATAGCCTTTACATCCTTTCTGAAGTGTGGTGCCCAGAATTGTTCACAATACGCCAGCTGAGGCCAAATGATTCATAAAGTTCAAGTGTATTCTCTTTGCTTCTATATTCTAATAAGCTCAAGCAACCCATCCGCTATTCGAACCACCTTCTGCCACTTTTAAGGATTTGTGTATACGAACACCAAAGTCTCTCTCTGCTCAACTACGCTTTTCAAAATCAGGCCTTTTATGCCTGTCTTTCCTTCCATATAAGCCCTTCCAAAGTGCATCACCTCACACTTCTCCATACTGAACCCCAAACGCCCTGCTTCTGCTCATTTCACCATCCTGTCTACATCGTCCTGAAGCCTATAACTTTCCTCATCATTTTTGTCAAGTTTTGCATCCTCTGAAAAATTTATTATGCTGCTCCCCATGGCCGAGTGTAGATCGTTTGTAAAACTGGCAGAGTTAATGGATCCAAACCTGACCCTTGGGGAACACCACTGCAAACCTGAGAAACATCCATCCACCACTTCTCTTTGCATCCTTTCACTGAGCCAATTTTGTATCTGTATTTCCCCTTAATTCCACAGGCTTCCACCTTCATAATAAACCTCTTGTGCGGGATTTTGCCTTCCAAAAGTTCATATATGCAACATCTACTACATGGGAATTGTCGTGGCTACTGGACTAGGAATATAAAGGCTTAGACTAAGGATTTGGAGACATGTGTTCATATCCCATCACAGCAGCTGGAGCTTAAGTGCAGTTAAGTAAGAAAGACTTGCATTTATATAGCATCTTTCACAACCACCAAAAACCTCAAAGCATTTTGCAGCCAATGAAGTACTTCAAGTGTAGTCACTGTTTTTTAATATAGGAAACAGGGCAGCCAATTTGCGCTCATCATACTCCCACACCAGCAATATGATAATGACCAGATAATCTGTTTTTGTGGTGTTGAATGAGGGATAAATATTGGCCAGGATCCCAGACGAAACTTCCCTGCCCCCTTCCAAATAATGCCATGGGATCTTTTGTGTCCACCCGAGCAGGCAGATGGCAACTCAGTTTAATGTCTCAGCTGAAAGACGGCACCTCCAACAGTGCAGCACTCCCTCGGAACTGCACTGGAAGGTCAGCCTAGATTTTTGCATTAAAGCCCCGGAGTGGGACTTGAACCCAGAATATTTTGACTAGGAGGAGAGATGAAGTAAATCACGAATTAAGAAATTGTGGGCAGAATTTTATGGCCCTGTCACAGCAGGGACAGGGATGGGGGTGGGGCCATAAGATGCAGCGAGCCATTTAAAACCCCATTGACTTTGGCTGGGCTGTAAAATCCCACCAGCGTAAAGGTCCGCCCTGTGTCACTAACAGTGACCATGTGACCACTGGATTGTCATTAAAACCCATGTGGTTCACAAATGCGCTTGACAGAAGGAAACTTGTCCGGCTTATATGCGACTCCAGAACCACAGCAACGTGGGTGACTCTTGGAATGGCTGAGCAAGCTACTTAGTTGTATCAAACCTCTACATTGTCCAAGTCCCTTCACTGCATGGACTGCAGCGATTCAAGAAGATGGTCACCAGCACCTTCTCAAAGAAGGGATGGGCAATAAATACCGGCCTAGCTAGCAAAGCCCAGATTCCATGACTCAATAATAAAAACTATAGTCACTTGGTAGTACAGAACTTGAGTATTGCTGAAAAAAGAGACACGCTGGTGAAGCTTTTCGATTTGCACTCATCAGGATAGATTCGCAAGAATACCAATTCTCAAAGGGAACAACAATTTATACTGCATGAGAAGAGCGTGCTGATTTTTTGGCAAGCAGACTCTGATTGATAGAAGCATTGCCATGGGCCTGAATTTTCCTGTTGGCGATTTGGGGGCGGGGCCCGCTCTCCGACGGGAGAATGACGTGGGCTGATGTCGGGAGGAACCCCCAACGTCATCCCAGTCCATTTAAATATTGAGGAAGACGGCCAGACAGCGAAATCAGCTGTCCGCCCGCCGACCTGTCAATGGCCAATTGAGGTCATTGACAGGATAATTAAGGTAGTTAAAGGCCAGGCCCATCCAACCTTAAGGCTGGCGGGCAGGCCAGGAGCCCCAGCGGGCAGTAGAAAAAACATGAAACCTCATCCACTGGCAAGATGAGGTTTCATGTCTGCTTTGAAAATGTTTAATGAATTTTATGTGATATTTATTAACATGTCCCATCTTGTGTAACATTGTCACATGAGACGGACATGTTAATAACTTTTTTATTTTTCTATTTTTCAAGTTTGTAAAACTTTCACTGATCTCCCTGAGACAGCACCTAGTCTCAGGGAGCAGTGTGCTCTTTCACGCGCATGCATGAAACAGCGCACTTTGACAGATAAGGAATTCTTCCACCCCTCGCACAGGAAGCACATAGCCTTAATTGGCCCGCCCACTTAAAATGGCGGCAGGGCCCGCTTCGGCGGTAGAGTTTGGCTGCCCGCCCGCCGCCGAGCCGGTGGGGCCTGCCCGCAAAATTCTGCCCATAGAGAACGCACCAAAAGAGTTGATTGCCAAGCCTTTGTTTAAATTCAAACCAGACAAGTCATCTCTGGTCGAGGCACTGCCATGGGGAATGAACCAGGGAATAGCTGTCCCCCAAGCTTTTGTTTAGTTGCAAAAGGCACAATATGTGGACGTGTTCTTTCTGTTTGAAAAGGCCAGGGCTGTGTCTGTGAATATATGTAGCTTTTAGCATGCATAAGCGCACCATGCTGTGAGTCCAACTGATAATCTTAAATTGGTTGTCAGTGCAATTCTGAGTGCATTCAGGATTGTTTAGCAAGTGTTGTCCAATTGCGGAATCACATCTAATGTTGGAAACTATGTTCTGAGTTTTGCAAGCAGAGGCAACCTGCCTGGTTTGAGTTTAAACAAAAGCTTGACAGTTAATTCTTCCCTGGCTAACTGTTCTGTATTCCCTCTACCAATCAGAATCCACTTGCCAACCAATTAGCACCCTTTTCTCATGCAGTATAAATTTAAGTTCTCTTTAGACTTGGTATTCTTATGAATCTGTTCTGATGAGTGCAAGACGAGAAAGCTTTGACCGCATGTCTCTTTTTTCAGCAAAAACAACTACCTTGATCAACCTTCTCTGTTAAGCCGTCTCTGAGGGAAAATGGTGGTATAGTGGTAATGTCACTGGGCTAGTAATCTACAGGCCCAGGCTAATGCTCTGGGGATACAGGTTCAAATGGCAGCTGGTGGAACTTAAATTAAATGAATAAATATGGAATATAAAACCAGTCTCAGTATTGGTGACCATGACAACTATCATCAATTGTTGTAAAAATCCTTCTTCAGGGCAAAAAATCTGCCATCCTTACCCTGTTTGGCCTACAGATCCATAGTAATGTGATTGACTTTTAACTGCCCTCTGAAATGGCCTAGCAGGCCATTCAGTTCAAGGGCAATTAGGGATGGGCAACAAATGTTGGGTCTTGCCCATATCCCATACATGAATATATGAAAGTTAGTGAAATTCAGATTTTAATAAATGCTTTTTGGCTTTCAAACACCTCTTTTTAAAATCCTCCCCCAGCTTCTGAAAAATGTATTATTTTTGTGTTAAAACACCAGCCAGTTCTTGCCTATTGACTGTCAATTTTTCACAATGAATCTTTCCTTCCTCAAGCAGCAGACTCATTTGTTTTCTGATAAGTACTTGTTCCGTTCTTTTCTGCTTGTTTATACAAATCTCAGTAACATTTATCCCTTTCTTAAACTGCGTGTCTACCAGTTTTGACAATTCCCAATTGCAGTCAGTGAAATATTATCCATTTCCAACCATTTCCTTGGCTCCTCTTCATCACCAGAGCTCATAGTTCATTACTTGTCAGAAATGACTATCCAAGTTGCTTGGTGCTTGTAAAGCACATTCGTCTTGAAATATTACCTACTTGTTTCCATCAATGAATCACTTGTCATCGACCGAGGACCATACCATTGCATTTAGGTGGGGTTTCAGGGTTTAAAAGCCCCAAAAACCTTCACACCAAAATTTAAGAAAAAATCAAGACATCATAGGATTGTAACACCTATAATTGTGCCGTTAAGCTAGTTAAAGATTTATTGTTGCTGTGCTTTCAAAATATTATTTAATGTTAATCCATCATGAATCAAAAACCACTGGGAGATGCTAGGAATATAGCTGCAGCTAGATGATTGGGTGAATAGCAGCTAGCAATCTGCAGTGCCCGTGGGAGTGTTTGAGCATGGGTTCATACCCATGCTTCTCTGCATTGTGTGTCATGCCAGCCAATGCCAGGCAGCACCTTGCAGCCGAGTGAGGAGAAATGGTAGCAGCAATCATGCCAGAGAATGGAGCACAGTGGTTTGAAGGGAGTGCCATTGCTATCCTGGTCACAAAGGTGCCACTGTAAAGAGCACTGATGATGGGATTCTGATTGGCCGGACAAGCCTGTGCCCTTGGCGCTGGTCTTGATCATCACCCTCGCTAAGTGACTGCCAAAATCGCCATTAAGAAGGTGGCCATGAGGTCTCAGATCGCATCCTTTGTGAAAAAAGCATAATGACAACCATCTGATGCCAAGCAGATATTTGGTTGACATTGCCTTGACCACGACTATTGGGAGCAAGGTTGTGTTTTAGGTTTCCCCATCTGAAGTGAAAATCCAGGCCTGGAAAGCCAAGTGGAAAGGTACAATAGTTAAGAATCTTATGATCTCTATTAGACCATAAGACGTAGGAGCAGAAGTAGGCCATTTGGCCCATTGTGTCTGCTCTGCCATTCAATGAGATCATGGCTGATCTGATCCTCAAATTTCCTGCCTTTTCCCCATAACCCTCTGGGCTCTTTGCACTCACAATAGAAACAGATTGTTTATATTTTATAAGACTGCCACAGGAGCTAACTTATGATAAGATTCAGATCTAGGCCAGTCAATACATGTATCAAAGTATCAGCTCTACACCCCCTAACAAAAAAGGCTGACAGCGTAACCCACAATAGAACATATATTTTCAAACTGAGGTCTGTAAACCTGCCGAATAGGACTCCAGGAATGTACTCTGTTGGTAGACTAGTAAACCACGGACCTGGGCCAGCAACCCAGAGAATGTAAGTTCAAATCCCACCTGAGAATTTGAAATTTTCTATTTGTTAGACGGGGGTATCAAGGGATATGGAGCAAAGCTGGGTAAATGGGATTGAGGTGTGGATCAGCTGTGATCGAATTGAATGGCAGCACAATCCTAAGGGGCTGAATGGCATACTCCTGTTCCTAATCTTTCTAACTCTGTGTGGAAGGGCTCATCTCTTTGTCTGTCACATCATTGGATTTTTGGATTTGTTGACTTATTGGCCCATTTTTCCACATTACACACCAACAAAGAATAGTTTCTACATTCTTAACATCTTTGAGTAGTTGCCTATTGGAATTTAGAGCAGAGAGACCATGGGAGTGAGTCAATCTTCACAGGCAGGTTTGAAAACTATGGCACTTAGACAAGATTGCAACTGCGTTAGAATTAATTAATGAGTACGAAAGGTATTTTTGTTATCACTGGGCCAGCTGTTGTATTTTCTGATAAGTATTTGCAGTATGTTTTTTTAAATGAAATGATATTTTTGTTGTTTAAGAAAATTGCTCCATGATGCCACTTTTTAACAGCAGCTTCATTATTGTTGCCAACTGTGGTTGGATGTATTCCTGGAGGAATCATCACATGATCCCCCATCTTTTAACATCCCGCCCAGTCAAACAACCTCTTTCTGAACCGCCCCCCATCCCACCGCACCACCCCCCAACCACCACCCACCCCCCCACCCCCCCCCACACACACACTCAATAATTCTACAGCTACTCAATGAAAGTATTCAAAGAAAATGAAAAAAAACACACAACATTAGTTATGCTCCAATGACTGTTCTCCTGGCAGCAGTGCCCAGGAGATTAATCTTTAATTCCTTGAGATTCTAAAGCAGTGCTGGAGAGTTGGCAGCCCTACCTACGGAGATATGGTTTTGTTTTTAATTACTGCTGGTCCCTACATATTTGGCCACTGTGAGCTAATTCAAGTCTGGGTTTAGTGGCCCCTTCCAAACTGAGGAGTGGGTTGTTGTTCCTCAGCCCACTGAGCCTCCCCATCTCCAATTTTAAGACTCATCACCAGGAGGAATGGAGCATCAGTAACTAGGCCCTAGGCCCCCAGAAGGTAGCTATGTTTACCAGCGCCGAATTGTTACAGGAACAAGCCAGACGTTAAGTCATAATGGATGGTGCCAAGAAGAGAAAGGAAACATTCTTGATATCATAGCTGGGCCGTTCTCACTAAGATTACAGAGAACACTTCAGATAGAAGGATTGGCTGCACGGAGAGAGAATTTGAACGATTTGCGTGAGGACTTTGAAATCTGAATTCCATCTCATGTCGTACTGTAATTGATGTACTTACTTTTGATATTACCATTGAGCATCTGGTAAAATTAAAGCTATAACAGCGTGACTGCTGGAAGGAAATTTAACAGGGACTGGATCAGTCATGGCATCAGCAGTTCATTCATTTTGGCCAATTACACTTGAATGCGCAGACAAATATAATTAAGACCCAATTAAAATAACTTTGTCACATTTTTTGATATAAAAGATTGATTAATGTTACCATCTCATTCCAGAGGCTTCCATTTCCTTTTCACAGTTTTATGTTTTCGCAGCCTGCTTAAAGAGTTGAGTGGTTAAGAAGCTGCAGAGCAGTAATGAACGTCTCATAAAAATGAAGGACGAGATTCACTTCAGTGAAGTCAAAGATAGAATCTGCATGGTGTTGTGGAGTGTCCTGGCAGAGTATTTATATTTAAAGGGCCATTCAGTTTGGCAAACACTAAAACTGTCTATTTCCCTCTCGGTAACGTTGCTTGACTCTGTCCTTGCCTCAGCTTATCCGCTGCTGAAACCCTCATCCATGCTTTTGTTACCTTTAGACCTCACTATTGCAATGCACTCCTGGCCAGCCCCCCACATCCTACCCCCTGTAAACTAGATGCCATCCAAAACTCTGTTGTCTGTGCCCTGACAAACACCGAGTCTTGTTCATCTATCACCCCTGTGCCCATTGACCTACATTGGCTCTCATTTAAGCGATGTCTCCATTTTAAAATCCTCACCCTTGTTTTCAAATTCATGGCCTCACCCCTCCCTATCTCTGTAATCTCCTCTAGGTCCCCAACCTTCCGAGATACCTGCGCTCCTCTAATTCTGACATCTTGAGTACCCCCAATTTTCATTACTCCATCACTGGTGGACGTGCCTTCAGTTGCCTGGGCCCCAAGCTCTGGAATACGTTCCCTACACTCTCTACCTCTTTACCCCACTTTCCTTATTTGACACCCCTTAAAATCTCCCTCTTTGACTAGGCTCCTGGTCATCTGACCTTATATCTCCTTATGTGGCTCAGTGTCATACTCAGTTTTATAATACCTCTGTGAACCATCTTGGGATGTTATTACACTAAAGGTGCTATAAATTGTTGTTGTAAACTGATGAATTCAAGGAAGGAGAAAGAGAAGCTTTAAAAAAAAGCAGGCAGATGTCTAACTTTCAGAATGATCTTATTTTTTATAAGAGGAGTACATGGTGATGCAGCCAGTGATATGTTAAAGTGTCACTAATCACACGACTACATAGAATTTCATAGAAGTTACGTAGCAGAAACAGGCCTTTTGTCCAACTGGTGACTTGTGTTCTGTACAAGCCTCTGCCCACCCTTTTTCATCTAATGCTATCAGCATATCTCTATCAGGTATTTAATCCAGCTTTGTATTACGTACATCTATGACTTATTTTAAAATTATTTCATGGGGTGTGGGTGTCACTGGCTATAGGCCAGCATTTATTACCCATTCCTAATTGCCCAATAGAAGGTGGTGGTGAGCCACCTTCTTAGACTGCTGCAGTCCATGTGGTGTAGGTACACCCATGGTGCTGTTGGGGAGGGATTTCCAGAATTTTGACCCAACGACAGTGAAGGAACAGCAATGTAGTTTGAAGTCAGGATGGTGTGTGGCTTGGAGAGGAGCTTGCGGGTGGTGGTGTTCCCATGTGTTTGCTGCCCTTGTCCTTCTAGGTGGTAGAGGTTGCAAGTTTGGAAGGTGCTGTAGAAGGAGCCTTGGTGAGTTGCTGCAGTGTGTCTTGTATATGGCACACAATGGCGGCACTGTGAATCATGGGTCGAGGAAGTGAATGTTTAATATGGTGGATGGGGTGCTTTGTCCTGGATGGTGTCGAGCTTCTTGAGTGTTGTTGGAGCTGCACGCATCCAGGCAAGTGGAGAGTATTCCATCACACTCCTGACTTGTGTCATGTAGGTGGTGGACAGGCTTTGGGGAGTCAGGAGGTAAAGTTACTTGCCACAGAATTCCAAGCCTATGACCTGCCAGTTAAGTGCCTGGTCAATGGCGACAAATTTGTCCCATCCATTATTTATGGTAGGAAGATCCATATTCTAACCACTCTGGATAAAAAAGATTCTCATGTAGTCTTCATATTAATCATTTTTATTTTCTATTGAGGGTATTGAGAGCTCACACTCTCTTTTCCAATATACTTTAGCCTCTCCAACACTATGCATCATTTTGTACCTGAGAGGGGACAATGGACACCTTTCCTATTGCCACCTTTGGTATATAGTTGGGATGCAGGCAAGAACAACTCTCATTCTGCATTCAATTTTCCCCTTCCGGGTAGGGAGGTGCTCAGTCTCCCTATGGCACCTCACACCAGTTGCGTGGCTAATACTGAGTGGGAGATTAAAGTTGTGCCCACTCTCCATGGTGACACATGCTCCAGGACAAAAAGCCCAGTTTCATATCCTTCAATCATTGCATGAAATAAAAGATTACTGTATTGTAATCATGGTGGCACTAAGGGGAACTGGCAGCAGACTTTCTGGAACAGACTGTTCTTGGAACTCAGCATAACTATAAATCCTGTGCTGAGAGACCAAAACCCAGTTCATAGGTCCAAACATAATGTCCTTTGAATGGACCAACTGAGCTTCTGTCAAGAATTTGTTTGTCTGGCGTCAGGTTGCCAAGCTCTACATAGGGCATTTGTTCAACAGCAAATATGACTCATGTTGTTCTGTAGGACCTTCCGGGAATATGCTTACAAAAGATAACATACCGATAACCTGACATCTAATAGCCCTTTATGAACAACACACAAGCATAGCAAAATGTAGATGATAAAATATGCAGCTAAAAATGAATAGCTGCACCCCTCCCTATATCTGTAACCTCCTGCATCCCTGTAAATCATGATCCTTCTGAAGTTGCCTCTCTTCTCACTTTCACCTTTTGTGCAGCCTCCTATACTCGAGAATTCCTCCCCTAAACCGCTCCACCAGCTCCACCTCACTGTCCTCCTTTAAGGCCTAAAACCCAAACCTTTGACAAGGCATTTGTCCACCCCTCCTGGTATCTCCTCCTTTGGCTCAGCATCCGTTTCAGCCAGTTTGCGCAAAATGCCTTGGGATGTTCCTCCACGGTAACGATGCTGTATAAATTCAAAACATTGCAAGCCACTGATTTCATCACCCTCCTTGAACACAGTCTGAGGCTGAACCTGACTGTTCGGAACCTGAGCCTCTTATTTGACCTTGAGCTGAACTTGTGACCCCATACACTCTCAACCATCAAGACCACCTACTTCTGCCTCCATAGTGCTGCCTGCCTTTGCACCTTCCTCAGTCCACACTGAAACCCTCATCCATTCTTTTGTTACCTCCAGATTTGACTTACACCTTATGGCCTCCCACCTTCAACCCTCCTAAACTTGAGCTCATCAAAGCTCTGTTGCACCTATCCTAATTTGCAGCAAGTCCCGTTCACCCATTACCCCTGTGTGCGCTGATCTACATCGGCTCCTGGTCCAGCAATGCCGCAAATAAATATTCTTAACCATCTTTTGAAATCCTTCCATGGCCTTGCCACTCTTCCATAGCCTCATACACCCCAACAACAACTTTAATTTATATAGCACCTTTAACATAGTAAATGTCTGAAGGTGCTTTACAGGAGCATTATCAAGCAGAATTTGATTCCAAACCACACAAGGAGATATTAAGACAGGCGGCCAAAAGTTTGGTCAAAGAGGTAGCTTTCAAGGAGCGTCTTAAAGGAGGAGAGAGATATGGAAAGGCTGAGGGAGGAAATTCCAGAGCTTAAGGCCAAGCCAGCTGAAGGCAAGACTGACAATAGTGGAGCCAAGGAAATTTGGGGGTGTTCAAGGCACCAGATCTGGTCTCACGTTCTCCTAGGAAGTTACAGAGATAGGGAGGGGACAAGGCCATGGAGGGATTTGAAAACAAGGATGGGAACTTTAAAATTGAGGAATTTCTTAACCAGGAGCCAATGTAGGTCAATGAGAAGAGGGTTGATAGTGAACGGCACTTGGTCAAGTTAGAATACGAGCTGCAGAGTTTTGGATGAGCTCAACTTTATACACGGCGGAGTGAGAGTAGCAGGGTATGGGCGTAGTCATCTCTAGAGGTAAAAATGGCATGACGCCCCTCAGTGAAGAACTCATGTAGAAATTTAATTCCACAATAACACTCTCTGGCAGGGATTCCTCTGGATGTGACCATGGCCGAAATTTCAATCCGGACAATATAATTAATTTGTATTTGGGATTGCTCTTCCCATCAGACAGGAAGATCAGTCCATTCACCCTGAGCTGTGAACAAGGGTTTAAGGAAGAGGTGTGGTGTTTCTTTCACAGGGGTCATTCAATAATGGGGTCAAGTTAGAATCTATATGTCTCAAACCGACCCTCGAGAAGACAAATGGGAGTGTAATTGCAGTGTTGCCCTTGAGCCAACGGCACATCCCTTTGCACGAGCAGTAATTAATCTTGTAGACACATTGTCAGCTAAATGTTGCAAAGGCCTAACGGGCATTGGGAAAGGACTGCAAAGTACAGCTGCATGTCTGTGGTACAGAGAGATTTTAGATTCAGCCCCCAGCCTTATCCTGCTGGCCTAACAAAGAGGCTAACCATCTTACAGTGCACCGGAGAAATGCACGGGTGCTCAGTCAGGTCATCTTCACAAAGGTCCGAGAGTTTCACCCTCCGGCACCGCCACCGTTTGTTTCATTCAGACTAATTTCCTCATTGGTGGCATCGTTCACGCAACATTTTCTTTGGCCATCTCTTAAATTTTGAAAACAAGTTAAAAGCCAGCTTCTGCTCAGGATCATTTATCGGAAGCCATGCTGAAATAATCCAGGCCATGGCGTAGCACGTCATCTGAGAGCAAGCTGGGTAGAGTATGGAGGGTTGGGGAAAAGAAAGACTTGCATCTATATAGTGCTTTTCACAACCACCAGATGCCTCAAAATGCCTTCCAGCCAATGAAGTACTTTTGAAGTATAGTCATTGTTGTAGAGGAGGAAATGTGAGAGCCAATTTATGCACAGCAAATATGATAATGACCAGATGGGAGTTCTTGTGGTGCACAGGATTAGTGTCCCTGCCTCTGAGCTAGAAGCTCTGGGTTAAAGTCCCACTCTAGGACTTGATGGTCAAGGAAGGTGTGTTCATAATATGGTCATCAGGTTGAGTATTGAACTGCAAATCCTTCTAACACATGGCAATAGCAGGTGATAAGAGCAGGAGAGCTTCCTGGTCAGCCATGTGATGGCAAGAACATTGGAGCCTCTACCATTACTATCCATAGCTCCAGAGTGCAACATGTATGTAAAAGTGTATGTTGCCACAGCAACTTGGACTCTTTGAGGGGTGGGGGGCATGGATGGCTGGTGTGGATCAGATTGGTGCCAACAGCATGGGGTTCAATCCCACCTAAGTTGGATTTGGGACCTGCCTCCTTACCCTACCTGTGGTGGGAGCTATGGGTTGGACCTGCCTTCAAGCAGAGAACTGAAGAACAATGACCAGGTAATATGTTTTTTGTGATGTTGATTAAGGGATAAATGTTGGGAGGACTCCCTTGCTCGTCTTCAAATTAGTTATCGTGGGATTTTTTACAATCACCCGATTAGGCAGATGAGGCCTCAGTTAAACATCTCAGCTGAGAAAGCGCCTCTGACAGTGCTTCACTCTCTCAGTACTGCACTGCAATATCAGCCTTGATTTTTGTGCTTAAATTGTGGGATTTGAACCCAGAACCTTGTGACTTGGAGGCGGGGAAGGTTGCAATTTTCCTGGATTGTAACAGTGACTCCAATTCAAAAATACTTCCCTGGCTGTTAAATGCCTTGGGATATCTGGGAATGTGAAAGGCATTCTATAAATGCTTCTTTCAGTTGTCGAGTGCGAGTTGCAGCATTCAGGTAGCAGGAAGGCGAGCTTTGAATGAGAGTCAGAGACTGTAGAGAATGAGGACGTGGCTTCATTGATCTGCTTATCTCAATAGAGGAGGCATTAAGTGCTTTTCAAATGCTGTTTATGTCGCCAGGCTCTATCCATTATTTCACCACGAGTATTAACTCATTTATTTTAAATGGCTTTTCATCTTTGCTAAAATAGTGAATAGAGAAGTAGCATGATTGCATTAAACATTCGTCTACTAATATTGCCAACAGACTGCCCTTGGTGAGAAGGCAGATGAGTGGGTTGGGTTTGCTTTGAGTAGAGATATAATTTAAGCTTGTTCCATGTTTTAAGTGTTATATGAACTGATGGCTCCCTTCCAAATGACTATTGGCAGAGGGCTAAAACAAACTGCCCGCCCGTCCCTTCAAATCTCAACTGGTACAAAATCATACATATAATCTTTGTGCACTGAACACCCATATCATTGAGAAACTTCAAAGGGAAATACAAACTGTTTGAAGGCTATTAGATGTAGGGTTTGTATACACAGGAGGCATAACTTTCCTGTAATCAACTGCAAATGATTCCTTGCTAAACCTGCTGTAATGACATTACAGACAAGTTGAATTCCTGGCCGTGAACACTGCTATAGTCAGTTGTCAGTCATACCTCTCAAATCTGGAAACCTTTCTGCTTTAATTTGACATCTCCAAATGTGGGCATTGCTGGCAAGGCCAGGAATTATTGGCCATCTCTAGTTGCCCTGAGAAGGGGGTGGTAGGCCTGTATCTTGATCCTTCAGGGTCAGTGTGGTGAATGGTTTGATAAAACTAAGTGGTTTCCTATTGGCCACAACAAGGCGTAGTTAAGAGTTAACAATGTTGGTGTGTGACTGAAGTCAGGTCTATATCAGACCATGTAAAGACAGCAGGACTCTTCCCTAAAAGGCATTCGTGAACCGGTAGGGTTTTTAGGACAACCCAAGAGCCTCATGGTCACTTTTACTGGTAACCAATGGAATGAACTCGATGGGCCGAAAGGCCCCCTCCTGTGCTGCAATGACTCCCTGACCCTTCCGGCATACTTTAAATTGAATTTAAATTCACAACCTACCATGGTGGGATTTGAACTGTTCTCTGGATTACAAGTGCAGTAACATAACCAATACACCACTGTACTGAGAAAAATGGAACATTGCAGAACTTCATGGCATTGCCTAGCTTTACTGTAAACCATTAGAAAGCAGGGAGTGATTTCAAAGCTATAATTCAATCTGGGCTTCAGTGTGTGTTCATAAACCTTTCCTGAGAATCACAGTGACATTATGTGCTCTCAATAATATTATAGAATCATTTCTGCTTGCAATTCCTATCAAATGCCCAGAAGCAAATTGTTAAAATGAGAGGGAGAACCTAGGTATATCGTTTCCTAATTAATTAGAACACCCCAAAGGACTTCACAAATTCACGCTCAATGTTCTGAGCCATTTTCCATTTTTGAGGCTAAGTGCAATGGTGGGCGGGTTTGGCAGTGCCCAACTCGCTTCCCGGAATGGTGGGAACCCGTGCCCAATTCCACACTTGGAAGCTCATTAATTATGCACGGGCAATGATTGGATCGACTCTCCTGGCGGGTCCGGAGCTGATCTGTCTGCCCGTTGTCAGCTGGTGTGGTCGAAGGTCCGGGCGCCATATTTAAACACCACCCAAACACACGTACCTCAATCTCTCCAGCCCACCTGTCTCCAGGACACGCACAGGTGTCGTTGAGCCAGAAGGACGTGGCTACACGCCTCAAGAAGAAAGCAGCTCCCCGCTTCAACCTCAAGGCCTCGATCAGGAGTGCGGCCGCACAGTGATGTCCTCTATCCCGGGGATGGGTCCAGGAAGAACACCAATCTCACCTCCCCAGCCTGGGAGGCCATTGCAGGCTGGAAACCACCCCCGAAACGCCATCCAGTACAGGAAGAGGATGAATGATCTCATCCACTCCACAAGGGTAAGTCATCCTTCAGCTCTCTCCAATATCAAACTCTCATCATGGCATGGTGTGCTCAAAGGGCTTCTCTCTTCAGGGATCTTACACAACCATTAACGGCTGGACACATATCACCACTGATTGCCTCATGGAAGCTTTCACATCACTACAACCTCATCGATCATTCTGCGCACACTCTCTCCTCAGCTACTTCTGGGGAGGACTCCCCACACACAGGGGGCATCATCTTTCACAACCTCTGCTCCATCCCTTCTCATCGTGAGCCTTTCTTTTGTCTTCACTCAGGGGAAGCCACAATAGAAGGGAAAGATCCCAGACTGGGGGAGAGACGGCTGATATCGTAACCTTCACGGAATTTGAGGAGGATGCCGTCTAGATCGCTGGGGAAGATAGGGATTACTCCCGTGAGGAAGGAGAGGTCAGATTGTCTCAGTAACCCAGTACAGATCATACCTCCATCAGTTCATCATATCCTGACAATCACAGTGAGTGACATGCAGTTTTATCTTCCTCATGCTCATCAACTGAAACTCCATTCTCTACCTTATAGGCACCAGCAGACCGAGGCCCACCAGGGTGCCCATCATAAGTCCCAGCCCCCAGAGCATGTCTGAAGAGGAAGCTGAGGAAGAGTTGTCATGGAGCTCACCTGCATCCTTCACCAGTGTAGAAACACACGCCTTGGTGGGGAACAGATGTAGATTAGGCTTGGGCTCACCTGCTGGAGAACACCTCACAGATATGTCCCCACAGAAGCCAGAAGCAGGGACAGCCCAGGTCTCTGGCATTCGGAGGGCTGCTGGAGACCAGCCACCCCTCAGCCAAGACAGATGATAAGCCTCTGCGAGCGGCTGCCAACTTGATGCTGGGTGTGTAACAACAGGCTGCGAAACATCAGGCAGAGATTCGACAGTCACCCAGCAGGTTAGAGCGAATGATGGAGATGTCTGTCTACGTTCTACCTGATGTCTTGTCTCCGACATGCCAGTGCCTAGAGGACATCATGGGAAGGCTGACAACCACCATGGACACATTGGTCCAGCAGGTTTTGCTGGATTTGCGCTTGCCCCTGCACTCCATGGCCACACACCCTGGTGGGCACCATCAAGGTATAGGTGACAGGGACAAGGCACCCTGACATCCTTCCAGGCGCACCTTTTCCTCAGAGTCAGGGTGAAGCCCTAAGGCACCCACAGGGAGGATGAGCATCAGCCGGACGCCCCGGGGGCCTCATCTCAGGACACTCCAAGTGTGTGCAGCCGCTCAGGGCCCTCTCTGCCTGTCATCCCATCCACTCCAGCTGCATAGGCTGAGCAGGAGGCCCTTATCAGGCTGGGGCCTTTGAGGTCTTGGGCCACCAGTGGATGTCCACCAAGATCACTAGAGCGATGGAGATTGAGGGGCGACTTGATAGAAGTTTACAAAATTATGAGTGGCATGGACAGAGTAGATAGTCAGAAGCTTTTTCCCAGGGTGGAAGAGTCAATTACTAGGGGACATAGATTTAAGGTGAGAGGAGAAAACTATAGAGGAGATGTGCGGGGCAAGTTTTTTACGCAGAGGGTAGTGAGTGTCTGGAATTCGCTGCCAGAGGAGATGGTGGAAGCAGGTACGATAGTGGTGTTTAAGAGGCAGCTTGACAGATACGTGAATAGGATGGGAATAGAGGGATACGGACCCCGGAAGTGCAAAATGTTTTAGTTGACGGGCAATACGATCGGCGCAGGCTGGGAGGGCCGAAGGGCCTGTTCCTGTGCTGTACTTTTCTTTGTTCTTTGTTCTCTGTCATCACTGACATCAGGATGTAGCAGTCAGCAGGCTGCCTCCACCTCCGGTGTGGATGTCGGGGCTGCACCCAGGCATAGCGGTAGGGTTAGGAACATTAAGAAATATTGAAATCACTTTTGGGTCATGGGTGTGCCACCACTGTAAAAATATTGCACTTTTGTAAATACATTTGGTATTTCTGTGAATGGCCTGGTCAACCGAAGGCCTTGTGATTATGTACATTGGAATCCTCTTATTTCGAGGTTTATCCATCCGCCCACTCAGTAACAGTCTCCGTCTGTGAGATTCACATTCATGAATCAACCTCAGTGAGGTCATCTCCGCACCCTTGTGTGATGTAAGGGAGATGTGTTTAAACCTTTATTAGAAGTGTGTGGTTTATGCACGTCTAACCCGTCTTCCTCACGGATGATCATTGTGTGAGGGCAGCACAACAGCCTTGATTGATTAGCAGCACATGTGTGCCCTAAGTGGTAGTGGAAAAGGACAAGGCTGGACAGGAGGAGGAGATCCCTAACCATATCCTCACCTCACTGTCCACTGTGGTTTCTAATTAATGTAGAGAAGGCTGCTTCAAGTCAGTTCTCGCGTTGCTCTCATTGTTGAGTGCGTTCTCAGTTCCCAGAGCGAGCGCATACACAGGGCACTGCCGACCTTTGTGGAGATCATGGCCTGGTGAACCATGAAGCCAGAAGGTGCGAGTGTCGATGCTGGACTCGTTCTCAGATTGACTGTTGGAAATCCCCTGGGATGAAAGGGAATGGCATTGAGGGCCAGGAGGACTGTAGCCATCTCCCCTTGCCTGAACTTTACTCCTCCTGGGATGTGCCACCCTGAAGGTGATGCTCCAGTGTCATCAGCCAGTGTTTCAGTGAAGTAGACCTTATCCCCAAGCAACCTTCCCTGCAGATGTTCCAGGCCCTTTGAAAACATCAGGCATGTGGCAGTGACTCAGGATGAAGGAGTCATGGCAGCTCCCAGGGTACCTGGCACAAACAAGCATTATCTGTTTCTGATAATCACACAACAGTCGTACATTAATGAAATGGTAGCCTTTGTGGTTTATAAACATTTGGGGTTGCTGCCATGGAGCCCTTAAAGTCACATGGGTACAGCTGATTGCACCCTATCCTCTTGGGAAGCCTGAGATGGCCACAAAGCCAGTAAATCCTGCAGCCTGGCTACCTTCGCCCAGAGCAAGCCTCACATAGTGATGTGCCTTGCTGTAAAGGGCATCTGTGACCTCCAACTCCATGGGGTGTCAGGTCTTCACGAAGAATGTGACATATGTGATCTACCAGAGCTCAAGACAAGCGCAGACGTGCCTGGCATTGTCTCTCACTCATTTACAAATAGGAAAGCCTTCTTTGGTATACCCTTGGTCTGGCAATTCACCTCCATTGTCGGAGTCTCCACTCTTGACCCTTTTGTTCTTGTGCTGGTTCCCCCTGAGCCTGGACATCAGACAGGGCCTCCTGGTGGAGCTGCGCTCTGTGTTGTCTCTTCCTCCCTTACCTCCTCCATTGCATTAGGACCCACAAAAAGGCAGCATTGAGCCCTGGATCCATTTCTGCTTTTACCTCCTCTCTGAAATGGAACATTGCAGACATTACTGAGGAACGGTTTTAGATATTGAAGCTCACAATCTGTGACTCATGGGAAACGTAATGGTCTAC